>NC_055990.1:92861851-93180017 GCF_018446385.1 Zingiber officinale
TCAGTTCATCGTGTATGTTGCTAAGAAGCATCACCCTAGCTTGGCTATCTTTTTTTTCCAAGCATGGAATACCTTTTGATCCCATCTAGCTTGTGACATCGTACCCTCCCTGGGGCCCACCATCTCATGTATAAGAACCTCCCCAAGTTCTTATTCCTTGAAGATAAACAAAATCTTCTGATGCCAAATATTGAAGTTGTCACCGTTCAACTTGTCTGCCATTACGTGATCCATTATGACAAACTTTGTTACAGTTATTATTGGAACCCCAAGGTTATTTTTGGTGTGATCAACTAAGTTAGGTTAAGTCCTGTTATGTTTTAATCTCTGTATCTAAGTGTGTAGGAGCTTAGGAGCACAGGAAGTCGAGCGGAAGACACGACTAGCGAGAAGGACAGCACGGGAGAGAGTCCACGGGCTTAATGAGTCTGAGGGATGAGATGCTGCAGAAGAGTACACCGATGGACGAGAAGGGCATGCATGACGTTCAAGGGAAGAGAAGCTGGAGCTGAAGCCTGCTCGAGAAGAAGGTCAAAAATTGGATTCGAGTGAGCCCCATATTGGTTGACCGAAATCACCCAGGCGATCAAAATAGCGGAAGAGTTAAAGTGGAGCTATGGAGCTGCTAGAGGCGCCTTCAACAAGAGTTGAAGGCGACTCCATGACCTTCAGGCAAAAGGCGCCTTAAATGGCTGAAGGCGCCTTCAACCAGCCATGGAAGGCATCTTCCATGGCCATGGAAGGCGCCTTCTGTTGGTGCGGGAAGCATCCGACGATCGAACCAGTGTTTTGATAATGGCAAAGGATTCAAAGTTAAGGTTATGTTGTGATCTAACAAGGTTGAATGAGCTTGCAGGAAAGTCCTAAGTGTACTTAGGCAAAAGTCCTAATTGAGGTTAGGCAAGTGGAAAACCCTAGGGGGTGGTAACCCTATGCGGAAAGTCTTGGCGGGTCGAGGGCTTCAGGCAAAAGTCCTAGGGGGTGCTAATCCTAGGTGAAAAGTCCTGGTGTCACGAACCAGGTGGAAGACTGGACGGGTCGGGGAGTGGTCGTCTAGCAGAAAGTCTGGAAGCATCGGGCACTGAGCAAAAGTCCAGTCGATCTGGAGGATCACACTAGCAACAGGTAACTCTCTTGAGAGGAGTAGGTGAGGGCGCATTCCCCACAGAGGAAACAATAGGCATCGGGTCGATCTAGGGTTTTCGGTTGGAAATCCGAAGTCAGACCCGAACAGTCCATTGACTGTCGATATTTCACATAGTATACCTATTCTGTGCTAACTTTGTTTTGCAGAGTATGTGTTTGGGACTAACACATTTTGCAGGAACAAAGAAGCAACTCACACCTCGGATGAACAGTGTCCGAGGCGCCTCCATGGAGCTTGGAGGCGCCTCGGGTGCAAGCCGAAGCCAGTTGTCCAGAGGAGCTGGAGGCACCTTCATGGGGACTGAAGGCGCCTTGGATCACTACTCGAAGGCGCCTTGGATCGGCATTGAAGGCGCCTTCGGGTGGATAATGAGCAACGGTCAAAGCTTGATCGACAGCAATCAAAGCGGGAAAAAACTTAGGTTCTAAGGCGCCTTGGAGCTTAATGGAGGCGCCTTGGACACCCTTTATAAGGGAGTCTCGACCAGCAGCCCAGTACAACATCTTCTGAGCAATCCTTACGCTACAAGCTGCTAACGAGACGATCCCGAAGTGCTGCAACATCATCCCGACAACCCGGATCTTCAGTTTTCAGTATTTTGTTGTCGGTATTAATTTAATTACTATTTCTCTCTGTACTTAGATTGTAATAATTTTCAAGCTTATAGTTGTTGCCCACCGGAAGCGATCAACGATCGCGGGCCTTGGAGTAGGAGTCATCACAGGCTCCAAACCAAGTAACTCCTCGTATCTTTGTGTGTGATTGTTTTCTTTTAATTTCCGCTGCGTTTATTACTCGAGTTTTACAATTCCGAAACGAAATAGCCACAAGCGTTATTCACCCCCCCCTATGCTTCTCGATCCAACAATTGGTGTCAGAGTGGGGTAGCGTTGATCTGGTTCAACCACCAATCACGCATTTCTTTCGTGGTATTTTCAATTTTCTCGGAGTCTATCGGAATTAGCATAATTGCTATTTTCTGATCAAGTTTTCCTCGTTCGAAACGATTTTGCTCGAAGTTGGTGCAACACCACTCGAGTTCATTTTTTTTCCTTATACATCCCACACTACTAATCCAAGACCCCGTCTTGGAACAGATTCATTTGTGTGTGCAGGTTTTAAAATGGCACTTCAAGAAGGTTATAGCACCGCTCGACCACCGCTCTTCACCGGAGATGATTTCGGGTACTGGAAGGGTCGGATGGAGGCATACTTGCAAACCCAGTTCGAAGTCTGGATGATTACCAAGACAGGCCTTGATCTCCCACTTGACAGCTCAGGTAAATTAGTATCATACTAGAACTATGACGCATCCCTAATAAAGAAAGTGGAGGCGAACGCAAAGGCAACCTGCATACTCTAGTGTGGTCTGACCAAGGAGGAGCTCAACAGAGTTGGACCGTTCTCCAACGCAAAAGAGCTATGGGAGAAGCTGATCGAACTCCACGAGGGCACCTCCGACACCAAGGTAAGTAAAAGAGATCTGTTATTTAATAAATTATATAATCTAAAAATGCAGGAAGAAGAGACAGCAAGTCAACTCCACGCGTAGATTCAAGACATTCTCAACTCCCTCCACACGATCGGGCAAAAGGTCGAGAACAGAGACATCATAAGGTACACTCTCAACGCATTTCCGAGGAGTACATTGTGGGCATCAATGGTAGATGCTTACAAAGTCTCCAAGGACTTATCTTCCATTAGACTAGATGAATTGTTTTCTGAATTCGAACTACATGAGCAGACTAATGCACAGCCAACCGAGAAAGGCATTGCTTTGATTGCAGGTACAAGTAGAACACGTGAACCAAGAGCACGGCGAAGAACCGAACCAGAGCTAGAAGAAGAACTCGACTCAGATGAAGAAGAGGATGAACTAACAAACGAACTCACGAACCTTGTGAAGAAGCTCTATAAGAAGAAGAAGGGCTTCAACAAGAGAGACCTAAAGAAGGCAGTATAATCCAAGGAGGTTCAACCTAGTTCAAAAGTCAAGTTCGAGGTGATCTGCTACGGGTGCAACCAGAAGGGGTACATCAAGGCCAACTGCCCAAATCAGAAGGATGCAAAGAAGCAGAAGAAGAAGAAGGTGCTAAAAGAGACCTTTGAAAAATCCTCAGAAGAAGATACCGACGACAAGCTTGAACAAACAAGCCTCCAAGCACTAATGGCCCAGGACCAAACCAACATGTCCGAGAGCGAGAGTGAATCAGAAGCAGACTCGAAAAGAAGCCACAGATCTGTATCCGTTTCCGAAGGGCCCGATCCCTCTATAAGTATTCCTCGATTAAATAATTTAGTGAATTACTTATTACGCAAATTAGCAAAATCAAACATTCGGGTCAAGTCACTTCTAAAGGAAGTAGCAGTCCTTAAAGAAGTGACTAACTCTAAAACCTTGCCTGACTCAGCTCAGAATGGAAATTCAACTCAAGTCCAAAAGCTTGAGGAAGAAAATTCTAGTCTGAAAACTCAGGTCAAGGATTTGGAGAAGACACTAGAACGATTTTCTTTGGGGTCCAAGAACCTTGACCTAATTCTTGGGACTCAAAGAGTCGTTTACAATAGAACTGGACTAGGTTTTACATTCAGAAGGAAATATCGGTCTTATCTATCCTTAGTCAACAAACCAAATAGTAAACTAGTCCAAGCATGGGTACCCAAGTCCAACTTGGTCAATCAAGTTGGACTTGGTCAATATTGGGTCCCCAAAAATCAAGTACATTACCTCGATAAACCTTATCGAGGCTATAATCCAGGGGGAGCAAAAATAAAAATTATTTTAATTAATAAATAAATAAACAAAATTTATCTTAACAAATAAATAATTAATTTCATCTTAACAAATAAATAACTAAAAATTGTAACGACCCAATTTTCCCTATTTCAAGTTCTAAAAGTCCATAAAAATATTTGGAAATACTTTTAAAATATTCTAAAGATTTTTAGGAATTTTTAGAGTATTTTTATGCAAATTTTGGAGTCCGTTTGGTATTTTTACCAAGGAGAATAAGTTTTAAAAATAAACTAAAATAAAAAAAAAAGGGTTGTAGAAGCTGGGTTTCGAACCCAGCACCCCTGGCCCAAGCAAAACCGGCCCAACCAACCGAGCTGCGCTCGATTTGTTAATCATATATCGAGTGATATATATTTAAGTAGTAGTTAGGAACAGTAAAATAAATTGGAATTAAAAGTGCGCGGCTGAGGGATTGAAGCCGAGACTCGTTGATTCGGTAAAAGGCCAGCTAACCAACTGGGCTAGCAGTTGTTACTTAATCAAATAAAGGGAGAATTTTATTTAATGAGTAGAAGTTAATAACAAGAATTAATGGGCAGAAAATGGTTGCAGCCGAGTTTCGAACCCGCAACACAAGCCTTAAGCAAAACGCAGCCAACCGACTATGCTAGTGATCGTTTGTTATTAAAGAAGGAGAAAAATTCCATTTAAGCTATAGTTGGAACCGAAAATAACCCTAGTTATAAAGTGAGGACTAAAGTGATTTTCGGAAAACCTAAAATTTCTTTTCCTCTCCTCACCTCTCGCGTGCGACGGCGGCATATCAGGCGGAAGGTGAAGCCGACCTAGGGTTCCTCTCCGGCGGCCGGCAAGGGCTTCTTTTCAGAAGCCGTTCACGGATTCGTGGTCTCCTCGTCAAGGAGAACACGCGGATAGGAAGGGATCGTAGAGATCTTCACATCATCCGAACCCTAGATCTTCCTCCGGTTGTAAGTTCAAGAACAGCGAGGTGAGTTGCTACTCACCTGCGGTAGGATAGCTCCGAGATTTTCTTTCCTTGCTGCCGTGAATTGAGGATTTGGATTCATGATTTCTTCTTGTTTTTTTCCGAAGCAGATTAGAAGATTGAGATCTTAGTTCATGTGTTCTTCTATTGTCTATGATTTTGGTATTGTGACCCGAAACAATGATGCTCTCTTGTGTTGGTTGTGTTTTCAGATAGTCCCTTGAACGGATTTAGTGGTCAACAGTTTGAATTTGAGGTTGTTCTTGCTTTCTTATGATGTTTAGAGGTTTTAGAAAGAATTGGTTAGGTTGTTAAATAAGCATGTTCGGATAGTAAGGAAGCTAGCAATCATTTGTTTTCTTTCCTTGCCGTGGTACTGATCAGTTAAAGGAGGAAGAGTAGTGGTTCGGTTTGTTTGGAGTTTGTTGCCATGAAAACCTAATCCAGATTAGTAGGTTTGGGATTTTAACATGGAAGGGTATAGTTGTTTGAGAATGTAGCCTTCTCGGTTCCTTTTTGTTTTCTTATAGTGGCACTGAACAGGAGTTTTGAGCTTTGAGTTATGTATGCAGAATTTCAATCATTGAGCAGAATTTGTAGATCATAGATGCGATTCTTTCTAGAACCGTGTTCTGACTTATTGTAAAAGAATTAGAATACAAGAAACATTTTAGTTCTTTGCCATCTCATTGATTAGGAACAACCTTATTTCTGGATTTCGGATCTAGTTCTTTTGTGCCATTTAGTTTTGAACAGCCCATAAATATCATGAGCAGCAAGTTTTGTTGCTGTGCTATATGGTTTTGCTTGTATTAACATCATGAGCATTCAATTTAGGGAGTGTTTAAGTTAACAATTCTCTTTTGAAGCATAGAATAAGGAGGTTAGAGAATAATTGAGAATAGCTTATGTATTTTGAATTCTGCAGCTTTGTGATGGTGTAATCTCTTTAGTGTAAAGTGAGAGATGTTGAATGACTTTAGCTTGTGCAGTGATAGACCAAGTAGAGAGGAGCAGGATCATTTTAGTGGATCACCTAGACTATTGAATGGATTTAATAGAATCTGAACTTATGATGTTTAAGCAAACGTTTTTCCAATATGCACTTAAGTTATTTGGATTGAATATTCATAGGTTACAATTCCAGTTAGATCACTTCTTCATATTGGTTGAAGTAGGAACGGACTTAAAAAGTAAGGAAAATTGGAGTAAGTATCCTTCTGATCATAAATAGATCATGTTGATGATGAAACAAAAAGTTTAGAAAGTAGTGGTTGATATTAGATGAGTGGGGAAACTGAGATAATTGGAATCAATTTGGAAGTTTTAATGTAGTTTAGATCTCCTCAAAGTGCAGTTTTAAAAGATTATAGTGAAGTTTGATTAAGTCTTTAGAGTGCAGATTTTTATTAAGAAGAGCAGTGCAGATTTCTCTAAGTAATAGACGTGCAGTTTTCCTTTTCTAGCTTCCCCTTAGCTATTTGTAAGTATGAGTAGACTTCTTTTCTATTGCTATTAGACATGCAGATTTTCTTTGCTATCAGTTTAACATGAGCAGTATTGATTCCTATTTTTAGTCCTTTACTACTAGATACACATGAGCAGTTTCCTTTAGTTTTCATTTGCTATTTTAACAAGCATGAACAACCATGTATTCTAGTGGAAAAATAAGAATCCTATTAAATACTTTTAGAAGTATTAACAAGTAAAAGGAAGAAAAAGAAAAGAAAGAGAAAGGTCAAGGCCTTAAGTAGATCCCAAAGTCAAGACTTTAGGGATTTTTGGCACACAAGGTGCTTATTAAAATGCCAAGGCATTTAAAGAAGAAGTAATTAAGATATAACAAGTATTTTACTTTTAAATGGCATGTACCGGACACAAGGTCCAAGGGATGGGCTCCAAGATGCCCCTAGGCACAAGGCCTAGAAGTATCTTAGTAGTTTCGGGATTAGCTACCTCGATCCTTACTAAGAATGCGCACAAAGTGGTATAATGTCGGGCCCGAAAGAAGTTGATTATTATTTTCAAGTATTAAAAGTATAAGTTTATGAACAAGGAAAAAAAAATAAGTTTTTCATAAGAATAAAAGTACTAAAGAATGAGTTTTAAGCAAGTGAAATAAAAGAATCAGCTTAGAACAAGTAAAACAAGTTTCGCTTTGTTTTAAAGATCAGTAAGTTTAGCTTCCTTTTATGCTAGCAGCTTTTACATGTTTAGTTTTCTTACATGTTATTGATTTGCTAGTTGATGAGCATGTTTAGCTATACATGTTAGCTTTTCAGTTAGTTGATTCCTTTGCTATTTATGAGCATGAGTATCTTTACATGTTAGCATTCAGTTTTAGCATGTTTTTATTTATATACATACATATCGTGATTTTGTGAGTTAGATAGCGCTCACTAAGCATTTTGCTTATAGATACTACTTTCCTCCTACTGCAGATAAAGGAAAAGGAAAGCTAAAGTATAAGAAGGAAGGCGACGAGGAGATGCTGTGACGGTGTGTGATGCCAGGACTATGGAGAGATCATGAGTTTGCTAAGGAAACTGTCAAGACTCCTTTGAGTTTTCTTTCAGTTATTAAGTTGATAGAGATTGTATTAGTTGTTTCCTTTGTCTATGTTGATTAATTGAGTCTATTCCGCATTGTTAGTTGAGTTATTTCCTATTGTTGGAGCTATATAGTTTTCTATTGCTAGAATAGTTTCTTTTAGTGTCGTGTTATTATTTCTGCGTGGTTGTGAAAAATATGTTCCAGCCGCCTGTGGCTGTGTATATAGTGTTTGTATCCCAGTTTGGGGTCACCGGTACAGGGGAGACTCTGTCGAAATTTTTCGGTAGAGTTTTCCTAGAGATTTTTAATAAACCGGTTAAGTAGAGTAGTAGATAGGTAACGGTCACTCTTAGAGAGTAGTAGTAGTAGTAAGAAGGGTGGTCGTTACAAAAATTATCTTAACAAACAAGTTAAAAGGAAAATCAATAATGGAGGCTCCAGAATAGTTGGCACCTCCAAAAGGAATCTACCCGATTGGGTAACCAAACGCAACCTACCTAGCAGGGTAATTAGGGCTAAGTTTAACTTGACCCACGGTACTAGTGAAGTATTGGATGATAGTACGTCAGGGAAGTTTAGTCTATGCATGTCTAGGAAGATATGGCTTCGACCTGGTGCATTTGGCTAAGTGGAACTGACCGAAGCTACCCTTTATGGATCCTAACTAGTTAGACCAAGATTTTGTACTAAGTTCAGTGGATAGGACTATTTGGAAAACCTCGAAGGCATGGTTACTTTAATGATGTCCAAGTGACTCACCATAGCCCAGAAGTTTATCCAAAGAATGCTTATTTGTTGAGCCCAAAGCTAAACCTGAATCTAACACAAAGTTAAATCAAACACTATAATTGAACCTAATACATCTCACAATATTATAGGATCCCCTGATTGAAAATTTTAGATTGGGTGAGATGACTAAGGACAAAATTAAATTAAAAATTAAAATTAAAATCAAAATTAAAATTAAATTATTATATTAATTTATTAAAGTTAAATTAACATTATAATTAAGTTAATATTTCTCAAAATCTAATTAACTTAATATTTTTCAAATTTAATTAACTTAATATCTTTAAAATTTAATTAACTTATTATTTCTCAAATTTTAATTAATTAACTTAATATTTTTCAAAATCCAATAAACTTAATATTTTTAAAATTTAATTAACTTATTATTTCTCAAAATTTAATTAACTTAATATTTTTTTAAAAAAAATTAACTTAATATTTTTCAAAATTTAATTAACTTAATATTTTTAAAATTTAATTAACTTAATATTTTTTTTAAAAAATAATTAACTTAATATTTTTTAAATTTAAATTAACATTATAATTAACTTAATATTTCTCAAAATCTAATTAACTTAATATTTTTTTCAAATTTAATTAACTTAATCATTTTAAAATTTAATTAACTTATTATTTCTCAAAATTTAATTAATTAACTTAATATTTTTCAAAATATAATTAACTTAATATTTTTAAAATTTAATTAACTTATTATTTCTCAAAATTTAATTAACTTAAACATTTTTCAAATTTAATTAATTTAAATCTATTCCAAAATTTAATTAACTAAACATTTTTCAAAATTTGATTAACTTAAATATTTCTCAAAATTTAATTAACTTAATACTTTTTCAAATTTAATTAACTCAATATTTTTAAAATTTAAGTAACTTAATATTTTTCGAAGCTTAATATTTTTTTAAAATTTAATTAACTTTACATTTTTAAAAATTTAATTAACTTAACATTTTTCAAAAATTAATTAACTTAAACTTTAAAAAAAATAATTAACTTAACATTTTTTAAAATTTAATTAACTTAAACTTTTTCAAATCAATTAACTTAATATTCTTCAAAATTTAATTAACTTAATATTTTTGAAATTTAATTAACTTAATATTTTTGAAATTTAATCAACTTAATATTTTTGAAATTTAATTAACTTAATATTAATTAACTTTTTCAAAATTAAGTAACCTAAAATTTTGAAAGTTCATCTTAAAAAAAAAAAAACCATCCGAGGCGCCTCTACAGTCACAGAGGCGCCTTCGACACTCGGCGGGAAAATTCTCGTCGAAAACCTCAAGGCGCCTCGGACCAAGCTCAAGGCACCTTAAACACGGTATTGAATGCGCCCTAAAAGGGCTTAAAGGCGCCTTCAATGCTGAAATATCCAATGAATAAAACACTTTCTATTCGTCATTTTCTCTCAAACCTCTTCGATCCAAGGCGCCTTCACGCGGATTCTCCCCGTCTAAACTCCTTCGATCATCCTACAATGCCTCCTAGGTATATCTTAAACCATCCTATTGTCCTTATATGTTATTTTTATGCACCTTTTCCTAGTTATATGTTGTCAAAAATAGGAAACATCGCAATGTTGATCCTACTCTGGCTAAAATCTCATCCACGGATCCCAGATTTCCCTCGGAACAGCATAGGATTAGCTTTGCTAGATACACATTTGAAACCATTAAACCTTGGTATCTAAGAAGATCATTTTTTGATCAGTTTTATCACTCATCAGTCTAGATGATAGAGTACTACCAACTAGGTAGATTGGTTTACCGTAGTAATGTAGTAAATCATGATTTATGTGCACAGTTCTATCACAACCTCGAGCAGGTTGATGATAATACCTATTCTACCAGAGTTGGTGGGACAGACATCCAGTTTACCCCCTCACTCATCCGCACTAGTTTAGAGCTTAGGGCATCTACATGTCCCTTTCTATGCTACCCTAGTAGGGATCTGTCATTTGGCAATCCCTACTCCCATATTACATTAGATATCATCTATATGTACTTTTTCGGGGAGGAGAGACCACTTGGCTTGACTGAGTTCAAGTCAATCTCTCTTAGGGTTCAGGACTATGTTATGTATAGAGTCCTGACAGCCTGTATCTTGTCGATCTCATCTCGGGACATCCCGAAGATGCGACTCTAGCATTCATTCCTTTTGTATGCTTTGAGTCACCGTTTGGACATAGACATAGCATCACATATGTTCCAGAACATTATTTATGCATCTAGTACAGTCACATCTCATGTAGTCCATATGCCCTACTGTCATGTTTTGGCCTACATCTTTTCGACCCTTAGGATAGATACTACCAGAGGGGTAGTCATCCCTCTTACCCTATATGACGAGTTTGGTCAACGCAATCTTAAGCTAGCCCGTGTTCACATCACTGATGAGGGGATTCTAGCTTGGAGGGGTCGACCACAGCCAGCTGTGGCTCCGATTGATCCAGAGGCCGAGGATGCACCGCCCGACATTGTCCCGGGCGAGGGAGAGGAGTGGCTCGACTTCTTAGCTGAGGAGTTCTTCGGAGATCCATTACCTTCCACCTTCGTCGGGCCTTCCACTTCAGTCGGGCCTTCGACTTCGGCACCTCTCTCCGTCGAGGATAGACTCGCTCGTCTCGAGGTTCAGTCCATTCAGACGTGACGGGTTGTTCTAGATAGCCATCACTCCCTCCGATCCGAGATAGTTGCCGGATTTGCCTCTCTCCGGGATGAGATACGTCGGCAGGGACAGCTTGCACCCGAGCAGCCCATTGCACCACCTCCAGCTGATGACCCTCCAGCTGATGATCCCACTCATTGATGCCATCTCTTTCATGCATTGTACCCTGGATTTTGGATACAGACACTTTCAATTCCTAGTCTAGTTAAACTTATGTTTAGTAGAATTCAGTTACGCTGCTTTCTTCTGATTACCAGTCTTTTATGTTTGAATTCTTCACAAGTAGGAATGTGGGTAGAATAGATCTTGATTTTCAAACAAATTTCCTACATCTAATTTCAAAATTTCTTTTGTTGGTATTCAAAATTGCTTAATCTTAAAATCATCTTTTAAAATTCTAGGAAAAATAATGTTTTCAAAATCCCAATCTTATTAGTTTTTCAAAATTTGGACTTAGCATAGGAACTTCCCCCTAGAAATCATGTTCCCCTAGTTTCAACCAGAGCATCTCACAAACACACTAGGCATAACTTGTTTGTGTTTGAAAGAAACTTAGAACGACGTGAGATGCATAGAGTACAACCTGGACTCCAGAATGCTTATTTCTGTGCATCATAGTGAGTCTGGGCGTTAAAACTAACTTTACATTAATCAAGTTAAATAATCCATCCATAGTCAAATCTAACTGGATTACTAACTTAACTTGACTAACCAAGTGAAAACTAGTGCCCACTAGGTATTCAGCCAGTAACTAAAGGTTAGACAATTGGTTAAGGATATTAAAATTTCAAGTTAACTCATGCTTGCACTTTAGGGCTCTGATAACTCACAATAGAAAATTGGTTAATTTGAAATACATTTAACTTAACTCATGCTTGGACATTAAGGTTCTTAAATTAATTGCTCCTCCTTTGACGTTAATTTAAAATTCTTTATTACGACTTCCATAGTCATCTTTTAACTAAGTCAAATCAAAAGATTTTTTTCCTCCAACTTAACTAACAATTTTCAAAAATGTTTTGTTCAAGCATTTTACAAAAAGTCTCAATTTATTTTTTTTTAACTTTTAAAAATTAGTTAAAAAAGCCTTGCGAAAGTAAAAAAAAATAGCTTTAAAGATTCTTTTTAATGGAATATTTTTCAAAGCCTTAAGAAACTAGCTAAGTCAATTTTTTATTATTGCAAAACTTAAGCTTACTATCTTTCAAAACTTGCCTTTCAAAAATCATTTATTATTTTAAAAAGGCGTTATTCAAAACAGTGATCTTAATTTAGCTATGTTCCGGTTCAAAGAAAAATCTTTTTAGCTAAATTAGTTACTCAACTCAGTTTTCCTAAAACCAACTTTTTGCTTAAAATATTTCTTAGGCTTTAAGTTGTTTATTTCAAAGACAAGTTATATATATATATATATATATATATATATATATATATATATATATATATATATATATATATATATATATATATATATATATATATATATATATATATATATATAACTTTTTAAGCTGAAAATGTAAGTTCTCCACACTATATATTTCTTAGACTTTTCATGTTGTTTTTACTATAGTTCTCCATACAAAAGTTTTTGATATATGGCAAAGGGGGAGAGTAAGATAAATTCAAATTAATCAAAATTCAAATTAAGGATAAGAGAAAGAGAACTCTTATTAAGGGGGAGCCTTATACATTTACCTTGCTTACGTTCTTACTCGAACTTTTTACTTAAAAAGCTTGCTTATGTTCATTGATACATTCGTTTACTTATGCTTGTTTTACTTAACTTTGAATTTAAGTTGTCATAATCAAAAAGGGGGAGATTGTTGGTGCGGAAAGCATCCGACGATCGAACCAATGTTTTGATAATGGCAAAGGATTCAAAGTTAAGGTTATGTTGTGATCTAACAAGGTTGAATGAGCTTGCAGGAAAGTCCTAAGTGTACTTAAGGAAAAGTCCTAACTGAGGTTAGGCAAGTGGAAAATCCTAGGGGGTGGTAACCCTAGGTCATAGGGGGTGGTAACCCTATGCGAAAAGTCTTGGCGGGTCGAGAGCTTCAGGCAAAAGTCCTAGGGGTGGTAACCCTAGGTGAAAAGTCTTGGTGTCGCGAACCAGGTGGAAGACTGGACGGGTCGAGGAGCGGGTGTCCAGCAGAAAGTCCTGAAGCATCAAGCACTAAGCAAAAGTCCAGTCGATCTGGAGGATCACACTAGCAACAGGTAACTCTCCTAAGAGGAGTAGGTGAGGGCGCATTCCCCGCAGAGGGAATAGTAGGCATCGGGTCGACCTAGGATTTCCGGTTGTAAATCCGAAGTCAGACCCGGGCAGTCCGTTGACTATCGATATTTCACTTAGTATACCTATCATGTGCCAACTTTGTTTTGCAGGGTATGTGTTTGGGACTAACATATTTTGCAAGAATAAAGAAGCAACTCACACCTCGGATGAACAGTGTCTGAGGCGCCTCCATGGAGCTTGGAGGCGCCTCGGGTGCAAGCCGAAGCCAGCTGTCCAGAGGAGCTGGAGGCGCCTTGGATCACTGCTCGAAGGTGCCTTGGATCGGCATTGAAGGTGCCTCTAGGTGGATAATGAGCAGCGGTCAAAGCTTGATCGACAACAATCGAAGCGGGATAAAACTTAGGTTCTAAGGCACCTTGGAGCTTAATGGAGGCGCCTTGGACACCCTTTATAAGGGAGTCTCGACCAGCAGCCCAGTACAACATCTTCTGAGCAATCCTTACGCTACAAGCTGCTAACGAGACGATCCTGAAGTGTTGCAACATCATCCTGACAACCCGGATCTTCAGTTTTCAGTATTCTATTGTCAGTATTAATTTAATTACTATTTCTCTCTGTACTTAGATTGTAATAATTTTCGAGCTTATAGTTGTTGCCCACCGGAAGCGATCAACGATCGCGGGCCTTGGAGTAGGAGTCGTCACAGGCTCCGAACCAAGTAACTCCTCGTGTCTTTGTGTGTGATTGTTTTCTTTTAATTTCTGCTGCGTTTATTACTCGAGTTTTATGATTCCGAAATGAAATAACCAAGAGAGCTATTCACCCCCCCTCTATAGCGCTTCTCGATCCAACACCTTCAACCAAGCAATTTGGCCATTGCGGAAAGGATAAAGTTTTATCCTTTGGCCTTGCTGGAGGCGCCTTCCAGCCCTATGGTAGGCTCCTTCAACCTGCGGATAAGTTTTTCTGGGTTTATAAAAAGACCCCTGGACCTAGGAAAGATGTAACAACTTCTGTATTCAGTTTCTAAGTCATTTCTGAGCTTTCACTGTGTGTAAAAGGCTTCTCCGCCTTCAGCGAAGGAGATTCTTAGTGAGCTTTCATCTGCCTTGGATTAATAATCATCTAGGTTGCAACCAAGTATATAGTGGCCTTTTACTCATTTCTTTTAAGTTGTTAATTCTGTTTTAATTGCTTTATGACTCTAAGTTGAAAGTCGAGAAAGGTGTTTTATTTTTCTATTTCAGGTAACTCAACTCTCTCCAGCCAGCCTACCTGGTCCAACAAGTGGTATCAGAGTCTAACAGCTTCAGGAAGACTAACCATCGAACGAAGCACACGAGATGGTCGGATCAAGTATTCAACCACCAAAGTTTGAGGGGCATTTCGCCAACTGGAAAAAGAAGATGGAGGTATTTTTCAAAACTGATTTTGATTTATTTTTAATAATGGAGTTTGGTTTTGTAGCACCCGAAGGTAAAGAAAATACCACTGGACCAAAAAGGAGAAGGCTGATTTCGTAGCAAACGGCAAAGCAGAGTTCCATCTGCTAAGCATTCTACCGCCACAAGTAGTCAATCGGATCGGAGCCTACGAGTCTACGAAGGAGCTCTAGGAGAAGTTCCTGTAACTACATGAAGAAACCTCGGAGGTGAAACTCGCAAGACGGGATCTACTTAGAAACCATATCAGCAACATCAAACTAGAACAAGGAGAAACCGTTGCACACCTTCATTCGATCAAGGAGCTCATCACTGGACTCACGAATCTCAGAGAAAAGGTAAGTAATCAAGATTCACTAAGGTACGCGCTTAACGCATTCCCTAGAAATACTAAATGGGCATCATTAGTAGATGCTTATTACATATCTAAGGATTTAGATTCAACTACTGTAGAAGAATTATTTTCTACTTTTGAAGTCCATGAAACGAGGTGTGCAAATTCAAAGAAGGAGTCAAAGCATGACATTACCTTTAAGGAAACGATGGGCGTACAAGATTCAGAATCCTCTCTTGACGACAATGAAAAGATAATGATGGTAAGACAATTTAAAAAGTTATTTAAATTTAGAAAATCTAACCATCTGCAGGGTAGAAAAAGAAGAATAATTAGATGCTACCACTATAATAAAGAAGGGAATGTAAAAGACAACTGCCCTAAATTGAAGAATAAAGACAAAGGCAAGAACAAGAAGCTCGTCCAAATAAACAAATATAAGACCCTTAAGGCGATGTGGGATGAAACGTCATCTAAATCAAAGGTCGAAGCTTTTTCTGGACTTGCATTTTTGGTAAGTCGTCAAGAAGATGAACACGAAGCAAGCTCGTCTAAAATGAGCATCGAGAGCATCGATGAAGGGGGAGTTACATCAGAAGAAAGCAGTAGTTCAGGGGGAGCTACGGATGATGGGATCGACAAGGTAAGTCAGATATGATCTCTTCCACCTGACAAGTTATTCAAATTTGTTAAATTCTTATCAAAAAACTGTTGCAAATTAGAAAAAGAAAATATATATTTGAAAATACAGTTATCCTGAAGCATGTCCACTAGAATTATATGATAATTTGAAAATAGAAAATGACAAATTAAAAATAGAGATAGAATATCTGAAAAATCGTGCATGCTCATATAATAAAAATATTAAGAAATATAATAATTTAAACTGGTATTTTAATTACCACATGGGGTAAATTAGAAAAATTTCTCAGAAAAATATTTCTAAAAGATTTTTAATTAATACAGTTGGAAGGAACCTATATTGGATTCCAAAATTTTTTATAAATTAAGCTTTAATTAGACTCAGGGCTTTCAGTATGAAAATTAAATATTTAATTTCCTTAAAAGGCTTTGTCTAGAAAGTGGGTGTTGCTCCAATAATCAAGAAGGTCTATTGCCTCTCCACAGCCTAGAAACAAATTAATAAAATAAAGTATTTAATTGACTAACTGTTAAGTATTTAGCAATGCATTAAAATTTTTTTCAATAGTTAAAAGAAACCCAATTTTAATATGAACAAAAGGGGGAGTAGGGAAGAAAAAGTTTGACTTGACTTACAAATTTCACTTAGAAATTTCTTTTTTACTTGCAAGTCTCACTTAGAAAATTAAGTTTTTTTTGTTAAAACTGTTGGATCGAGAAGCGCTAGAGGGGGGTAAATAGCGCTCGTGGCTTTCACTATTTTCGAATTTGTAAATCGTACGAGTTTAAGCAATGGAATAAAGAAAAGGGAACAAAAACAATACACAAGGACACGAGTTACTTGGTTCGGAGCCTGTGGCGACTCCTACTCCAAGGCCCGCGATCGTTGATCACTTTCGGTGGGCAACAACTATAAGCTGGAAACAATAGTACAGATTAAGATTTAAAATGAGTGCGAGAATGTAAATTATACCGAATGACAGATTCTAAAATAGTGGAGCTCCGGGTCGTCGGAAGGTTGCTGCAGTACTTCAGGATGAACTTGTTAGCAGTTGAATGCAGAAGGATCGCTTGTAAATGCTTGAATTTAGTGCTGCTTGAACCCTCCTTATAAACAATGATGGAGGCGCCTCTAAGCCTGTCCGAGGCGCCTCCAGGCCGTCGAGTCGAACGCGTGGATCAGCTCTGATCTGGTCGCACCTTATCCCATTGAAGGCGCCTCCAAGCTGCTCCAAGGCGCCACCAACGCCTGGTCCAAGGCGCCTCCAGCTTCCTCCGAGGCGCCTCCAGCTTCTCTGGATAGCTGCCTTCGGCTAGCACCCGAGGCGCCTCCAAGCCCCATGGAGGCGCTTCGGACACTATTCATCCGAGGCTAAGTGTGCTTCTTTGTTCCTGCAAAATGTGTTAGTCCCAAACACAAACCCTGCAAAACAAAGTTAGCACAGAAACAATATGATAGATATAATTGACAGTCATCGGACTGTCCGGGTCTGATTTCGTATTTCCTACCAGAAACCCTAGGTCGACCTGACACCTACTATTTCCTCAACGGGGAACGCGTCCTCACCTACTCCACTCAGGAGATTTACCTGTTGCCAGTGCGATCCTCCAGATCGACTGGACTTTTGCTCAACGTTCGAAGCTTCCGGACTTTCTACTGGACTTCCGCTTCCCGGCTAGTCCAGTCTTTCACCTGGTTCACGACACCATGACTTTCCACCTAGGGTTACCCCCCTAGTACTTTTGCCTAAAGCTCTCGACCTGCCAAGACTTTTCGTATAGGGTTACCACCCCCTATGACCTAGGGTTACCATGTTATGATGTATACTAAAAGCCTAGCTTTTGGTATAAACATTTATCTAGAAATAAGAATCACATTGGTCAAATGTCAATTAATTTATATTGTAGATAACATGGTGTGTGGTGTCACACACAGAAGATCATGTTATCGGTTCCTTATAAATTATAAATAGTAGCTCACGACCAAGATGGAAAGGAACAAACCATTGGAAGGTCGTAGTGTAATTAGGTATTAGTTTATCTTAACTATATAATTACACTAGTACACTTAGAGTGTATTGAGTAGGACCATTTGAGGTCGTTTCTTTTATACTGATTTTATAAAGGAACAAAGACCTCAGTTATTATGGAAGTGTGTGCTCTTAATCCTAATATAATAACAAGCACATATATTTGATATTTATTTCTTTAATTTATCAATGGGTGAGATTTAGTTCGATAAATCAATAAGCCCGATAAGTTGGGAAAAGATATCACTTATAGTGTGTGTTGTTGATTATAGAAGGAAACTGTGTCCTAGTGATCTAGGTTGAGAATGTCCCCAAGAGGAGCTCATAAGGATTGTCATGTTAAACCCTGCAGGTGGACTTAGTCTGACATGACGATGAAGTTGAGTGGTACTACTCTTGGAGCTAGATATTAATTAAGTGAGTTGTCAGTAACTTACTTAATTAGTGGACATTCGACATCTTAAACACAGGGAGACTAACACACTCATAATAAGAAGGAGCCCAAAATGTAATTTGGGATTGGTGCGGTAGTTCAATAATAGTTCTCTAGAGGAATGAATTATTATTGATAAAATTAAGTTGTGTATTCGGGGCGAACACGGGATGCTTAATTTTATCGGGAGACCAAAACCAATTCCTCCTCTCGATCCCTATCGTAGCCTCTTAATTATAGAGTACTATACCCACCTATACCCACCTTCTTACCCATCCCATAGGGGCCGGCCAAGCTAGCTTGGAGACCAAGCTAGGGCCGGCCAAAGTTTGGTTCATGGGTGCTTCAAGGTGGCCGGCCCTAGCTTGGGTTCAAGCTTGGTGTGGCCGGCCCAAATTAAAATAAAAGGATTTTTATTTTTTAAAATTTTTCTTATGTGGATAACATAATTTAAAAGAGAGTTTAAAAATTTAAATTTTTCCTTTTATAAGATTCTACAAAAGATTAAGAGAAGAGCTAAATCTCTTTCCATATTTGTAGATTAAAAGGTTGATTTTAATTTTGGTAAAAACTTTCCTTTTAATTATGTTCATGATTTAAAAGAAAGTTTAAAAACTAAAAATTCTCTTTTATTAGTTTCTACAAAAGATTAAGAAAAGATTTAATATCTTTCCTTATTTGTAGATTGAAAGGAGATTTTAATTTTTAGAGATAACTTTCCTTTTCGGAAATTATCCACATGTTTAAAAGAAAATTTTTAATTTATAAAATTTCTTTTTATTAACCAATCATGAAGGGATTAAAATTATTGGAGAAATTTTTATAAATTTCTAGAAACAAATTAGGAAGTTTTAATTTTTGTTTTAATTAAAACTCTCCTTGTTTTGGGGAAAGAGGTGGCCGGCCAAATAAATTGGAGAAGAGAAAATTATTTTTAATTAAATAAATTTTCTTTTTCATGGCAAAAGAGATAAGGAAGTTTTTATTTAAATTTCCTTATTTGCCAAGACCAAGGATTATAAAAGAGGGGGTAGAGGAGGCTTCATAAAAGAACAACTCTATTCTATTTTTCTTCCTCTCTTTTCTTCCTTGGTGTGGCCGGCCCCTAGAGGTTCCCCTTCTCCTTCTCTCTTCTCCTTCTTGTGGCCGAGACTTCATCATCTCTTGGAGGCATAGAAGTGGCCGGATCTAGCTTGGAGAAAAGGAGAGAAAGGAGTCTTGTTTCATGCATCCCTTGGAGCTTGGTTGGTGGAAAAAGATCTTCATCTTTTGGAAGCATTGTGCTTGGCCGAAACTTGAAGAAAGGAGAAGAAGGTGCTTTCGTGGTTTCTCATCTAGGAAGATCGTTGCCCACACAACGTCCGAGGTTAGAAGAGGAATACGGTAGAAGATCAAGAGGTCTTTCTAAAAGGTATAACTAGTATTTTTCCTTTCCACATCATACTAGTTATTTTTGGAAATAATACCAAATACAAGAGGCATGCGATTCTAGTATTTCGAATTTGTTTTCGATGTTGTGTTCTTTTGTTTTTTTTCTTTTCCTTGTGATTTGATTGTTCTTTTCGGTTAACCTAAAGTTATTTAAGGAAATTAAATATTAACTTTCCTTAAAAGGCTTTGTCTAGTCGGTGGTGGTTATTCCCATATCCAAGAAGGCCATGTGCCTCGCCACGTCAGTACTGGAAGCCAATTTTAGAAATTAATATTTAATGAAATTAATAACCTAGGTGATTTGGATCAAACGTGTTAAGTTCTGCAGGAGATCCGAGTTTAAACCTAAAAGAACAAATAGATTAAACTTTGGATCAAACGTGTTAAGTTCTACAGGCGATCCAAGTTTAATTTAAAAGAACACATGGTAGCTAGGAAAAGGTTCAGACCTTTGTACAAAATTTTTGTACAGTGGAACCATTAGGTTTTCCGAGTAGCAACCAACAATTGGTATCAGAGCTAGGGTTTTGCCTCTGTGTATTTGGTATTAGTTTAATTATGCACATGTCATACATAATTTAGGCAGGTTAATAGTAGGATGTGCTAACTTTGTGGATGCAGAATTCAACTATTATGGCTTATAGTTATTATGTGTGTGATTGGACCCTTGGACATGTCAAGGGCATTTTATTGTATGCGCATGATTGTATTATAAAATACAGCAGGAGCTGTATTTAGTTTTATTAGGATTTTATTTTTAATCTAGATACATGTACATTCCTTTTATGGAATATAGGATCGATGGATGTAAATTTTATTTTATGTTCGATCTAGTTTACATGTACATTCCTTCGAGGAATATAGGATCGAAAAATGTAAAATTCTATTTATGTCGCGGATCGAATCTTGCAAGGCGTGGAACCTTTTGAGGATCAGAGGCGCAGCGGAACAAGGAGCAAGATGGATGCGACAACTAGACCCGGTGGCGGTGGCCAAAGATGGCAGCAGCTAAGGTTGGCGACACACGGAGGACAACAATAGATAAAAGCCATAATAGTTGAAAATTAGTTTTTCTATTTATTGTTTTTTATGATGTGTTGTGTGTCCTTGTTAGTATGCATGCTAAGTAGGCTAGCATAGTCAAAATTCCTCACTTTAAATAACTAAGTGGGAGAGGGATTTATTTTTAAATAAATTCCACGGTCTCCATTACTGGTTTATAAGTGATGCAACAAGCTTGCGCGTTGGCTCTGAGTGCCTTCCTCCATATCGGATGAGCTTGTTTGCGGATCACTAGCTTAAACTTCTATTTTGGATTACTATAGGAAGTTAATTAAGAGCGTGTGATCTTCCCCATCGGAAGGGACACAATCTTATTAACGGGCTTAGTATCAAGTAATGGTATACACTTAGGCGCGTCTAATAATATCCTCCCCATCGGAGTCACTGCTATTATTTGTGTGACCGAAGAAAATCAACTATTGATTTGTCAAATAAATAAGTTGACAAGATAATAAAATTAAAAACCCCTCTTACAAATGTTTGATTTTGTATACGTCCACACTATCGTGGCATACAAAATTCATGGTGTTTGAGGTAATTTTATTTGTCATAAAGATTTATTGACAAGATAATTAATGGGTAAACCCTTCCTCTTACAAATGTTTAATTTTGTATACGTCCACACTATCGTGGCATGCAAAATTCACGGTGTTTGAGGTGTTGGAGAATTTAAATAATATTGTTTGAGGAATCAATGTTATTTTAAATTCAAAAGTTTTGACTAAATATTTGATCAAAGAAAGATCAACTATTAATTTTATTCGTCATAAAGTAAAGTTGACGAGATAATAAAATTAATGGATAAAATCTCTTCTTTGATTTTGTATACGTCCACACTATCGTGGCATACAAAATTCATGGGGATTTTAAGGAATTGATCTTGACCAAATATTTTTGTGATTCTTAGGATTTAAAATGTTTGTCAATTCCCTAGCTGTTATACTATAGAAAAGACTTAGTAGTCCCGATTGTAAAAATTGGAAATAGGACTTGGACATTAAGGTAGTCTGTCTTTTTAGAACTAAAGAACAATATAGGTGTATTTAATTCATTAGTTGAAACATGTTTAGTGGTGTTATCTACCAGAACCTGGAGTGTAGATACAGATGTCATTAATCATGTTCACAATTCATTGCAGGGTTTCAGGAAACCTGACAACTAAATGAAAATAAAAACACCGTCCACATGGGCACTGTTGTAAAAGTGGCAGCTGTTGCAGTGGGAGATGTTTATCCTTTAAATAGGAATAAAATATGGATTACTAGAAATTGTCTTTACGTACTAAGTTTAGAAAGAACCTGATTACAGTTTCTAAACTATTATAGAATAGATATTGTGTATATTTTGATAATAAAGTTGTTATCAAGAAAAATAGAGAAATTATCTATTCTGGTATGTTGGTTGACAATTTATAATCCAATAACTCCCACGATGCAATAAATGGAAATTATAACACATCTTCTAACTTTAAGAGAGAGCAACCTTCGGAAATGAACCAATTATATCTTTGGCATCTAAGGCTAGGTTATATTAACTTGAGAAGGATTCATTGGTAGCTGATGAACTTTTGGGTTCATCGGTAGTGGAAATCTTTCCAACCTACGAGTCTTACTTGGAAGGAAAAATAATCAAGAAGCTTTTAAGTCTAAGGGGTATGGAGCCAAAGATATGTTGGAATTGTTTCATTCTGATTTGTGTGATCCTATGACTATCCAGACAAGAGGTAGTATCGAATATTTCATCTATTTTATAGACAACTATTCAAGATACAAATACATTTACTTAATGTGCAGCAAGACTAAGTGTTTTGATTAGTTCAAAGAGTACAAGGCTGATGCGGAGAAACGTCAAAGTAAAAGTATCAAGATACTACGGTGAGATCGTAGTGGCAAGTACCTCTTGGGAGAATTTAGGAGTCACTTATCAGAAATAGGGATTCAATCCCAACCTGGTACACCCCAACAGAATGGTGTAGAAAAAGGAAGGTATAGGACTCTTATGGAAATAAATAGATTGATGATGAGTTATTACCAAATTCATTTTAAGGATATACTCTGGAAACGGAAGTGAATATAGTACCTTCCAAAGTCAGAACTCTCTACTCATATAGAATTGCTGAATAAGCGTAAGCCTATTTTGAAGCATATTCGGATTCGGGTAGTCCAGCACATATGCTGAAGAGAGATAATGATAAGTTGGACAGGAATTCACTTGTTTGTGGGTTATCCTAGAGAAATGAAAATAGGATTATAGTCTTAAAAATCAGAAGGTCATTGTTAGCATCAATGACCGATTTTTAGAAAAGGACTATGTAATAAATCACGTGCCCATAAGTAAATTTGTTCTTAAGGAAATAATAAAGGACATGTCTAACCTAGTACCAACTGTACAAGATGAAATATCACAAGAAACTGCAACACGTATCACAAATGATACACAATTGCAGAAAGTGCCTCGTCGTAGTGGGAGTGTTGTTAGGCAATCTAAAAAGATTCATGTTTTGAGAGAGTTTTTGGACTCGATCCCTGGAGGACATGAACCTGATCTCCGGACATATGACGAAGCACTCCAAGATAAAGATGCAGCATCTTGGCAAAGAGTAATGAATAACAGAATTAGAATATATGTATTCTAATAAAATCTGGAAGCTTGTAGAACCACCAAATGGTGTAAAAGCCTTTGGGTGTAAAAGGTCTACAATAGGAAAAGATGGATAGACAGGAAGGTGGAAACTTTCAAAGCAAGGCTTGATGAAAAAGGAAACTTTTTCACTGGTAGTCATGCTTAAGTCTATCCGGATTCTTTTATCTATTTAGCAAGTGGATGTCAAGACAGCATTCCTTAATGGAAGTCTTAAAAAAAAAAAAAAGCATTCATACAAAGCAACCAGAAGGGTTCATTGCAAAGGGCAAAGAGCATCTTGTGTGCAAGCTCAATCAGTCTATGGACTGAGGTAAAGCTTCAAGGTCTTGGAACATCCTGTTTGTCAAAATAATCCAGACCTATGGATTTATTTAGTAATCGGATAAGTCTTGTGTATACAAAAAGTGTGATGGAAACGTGGTGGTATTTCTTGTACTATACGTAGATAACATTTTTGGTAGTTGGAAACAATATCAAAATGTTGTCAGAAGTAAGGGTATGGTTGTCCAAACAATTCGATATGAAGGACTTGGGAGAATGTTTATATTCTTGGGATCAAAGTAATAAGGGATCGCAAGAAAAGAATATTTTAATTATCTCAAGCTTCATATATCGAAAAAAAATCCTTGCTCGTTTTAAGCATGCAACACTCCAAGAAAGGTTTCTTACCTTTTTAGCATGGAGTAATTTTATCTAAAGAAATGTCTCTGTAGACATCAAAGGAGATAGAGGAAATGAAGGCGGTTCTTTATGCTTCGGCTGTTGGAAGCCTAATGTATGCTATGCACGAGATCAGAAATCTGTTTTGCCAAGGGCATAGTTAGCAGATATCAAAGTAACCCTGGACAAGGACATTGGACTGCAGTAAAGCATATATTGAAGTACCTTAGATGCACTAGAGATTATATGCTAGCTTACAAGGCAGTTAATTTGGTCCCTGTGGGTTGCACGGATTTTGACTTCCAATCGGATAGAGACAATAGTAAGTCAACCTCGGGATTTTGTGTTTACTTTAGGAGGTAAAGTCATAACTATGGAAAAGTGATAAGCATAGGTGTTTTTCTAGACTCCACCATAGAAGCTGAGTATATGGCAAGCCTCTGAGGTAGCCATAAAAGCTAAATGACTCAATAACCTCAAGATGGACTTAGATATGATTTCTGGTTTGTCCAAAGATTATTACAATTAATTGTAATGATATTAGTGCAGTAACAAACTCGAAGAAACCATAAGTCTATAAGGCAGGTAAACACAATAGAGCGCAAGTACCACCCAATACGAGAAATCGTATAAACGAGGAGAAGTTGTTGCTGCCTAGATTACATTAGATGATGACCTATAGATCTTTTCACTAAGGCCTTTAAGGCAAGAGCTTTTGATGAGCTTGTTGAAGAGTTGGGAATCAGATGTATAGCAGCAGATATAGCAGCTTAGTCTTTTAGTATAAGTGGGATATTGTTAGGATGTATACTAAAAGCCTAGCTTTTGGTATAAACATTTATATAGAAATAAGAATCACATTGGTCAAATGTCTACATTTATGATAAATGTAATTGTTCAATTAATTTATATTGTAGATAACATGGTGTGTAGTGTCACACACAGAAGATCATGTTATCGGTTCCTTATAAATTATAAACAGTAGCTCACGACCAAGATGGAAAGGAACAAACCATTGGAAGGTCGTAGTGTAATTAGGTATTAGTTTATCTTAACTATATAATTACACTAGTACACTTAGAGTGTATTGAGTAGGACCATTTGAGGTCGTTTCTTTTATACTGACTTTATAAAGGAACAAAGACCTCAGTTATTATGGAAGTGTGTGCTCTTAATCCCAATATAATAACAAGCACATATATTTGATATTTATTTCTTTAATTTATCAATGGGTGAGAATTAGTTCGATAAATCAATAAGCCCGATAAGTTGAGAAATGATATCACTTATAGTGTGTGTTGTTGATTATAGAAGGAAATTGTGTCCTAGTGATCTAGGTTGAGAATGTCCCCAAGAGGAGCTCATAAGGATTATCATGTTAAACCCTGCAGGTGGACTTAGTCTGACATGACGATGAAGTTGAGTGGTACTACTCTTGGAGCTAGATATTAATTAAGTGAGTTGTCAGTAACTTACTTAATTAGTGGACATTCGACATCTTAAACACAGGGAGACTAACACACTCATAATAAAAAGGAGCCCAAAATGTAATTTGGGATTGGTGCGGTAGTTCAATAATAGTTCTCTAGTGGAATGAATTATTATTGATAAAATTAAGTTGTGTGTTCGGGGAGAACACGGGATGCTTAATTTTATCGGGAGACCAAAACCAATTCCTCCTCTCGGTCCCTTTCGTAGCCTCTTAATTATAGAGTACTATACCCACCTATACCCACCTTCTTACCCATCCCATAGGGGCCGGCCAAGCTAGCTTGGAGACCAAGCTAGGGCCGGCCAAAGTTTGGTTCATGGGTGCTTCAAGGTGGCCGGCCCTAGCTTGGGTTTAAGCTTGGTGTGGCCGGCCCAAATTAAAAGAAAAGGATTTTTATTTTTTAAAATTTTTCTTATGTGGATAACATAATTTAAAAGAGAGTTTAAAAAATTAAAATTTTCCTT
The DNA here is from genome assembly GCF_018446385.1 of Zingiber officinale. Lineage (NCBI taxonomy): Eukaryota > Viridiplantae > Streptophyta > Magnoliopsida > Zingiberales > Zingiberaceae > Zingiber > Zingiber officinale. Next base: position 92,887,644 of record NC_055990.1, read on the forward strand.
TTATAAGATTCTACAAAAGATTAAGAGAAGAGCTAAATCTCTTTCCTTATTTGTACATTAAAAGGTTGATTTTAATTTTGGTAAAAACTTTCCTTTTAATTATGTTCATGATTTAAAATAAAGTTTAAAAATTAAAAATTCTCTTTTATTAGTTTCTACAAAAGATTAAGAAAAGATTTAATATCTTTCCTTATTTGTAGATTGAAAGGAGATTTTAATTTTTAGAGATAACTTTCCTTTTTGGAAATTATCCACATGTTTAAAAGAAAATTTTTAATTTATAAAATTTCTTTTTATTAACCAATGGATTAAAATTATTGGAGAAATTTTTATAAATTTCTATAAACAAATTATGAAGTTTTAATTTTTGTTTTAATTAAAACTCTCCTTGTTTTGGGGAAAGAGGTGGCCGGCCAAATAAATTGGAGAAGAGAAAATTATTTTTAATTAAATAAATTTTCTTTTTCATGGCAAAAGAATTAAGGAAGTTTTTATTTAAATTTCCTTATTTGCCAAGACCAAGGATTATAAAAGAGGGGGTAGAGGAGGCTTCATAAAAGAACAACTCTATTCTATTTTTCTTCCTCTCTTTTCTTCCTTGGTGTGGCCGGCCCCTAGAGGTTCCCCTTCTCCTTCTCTCTTCTCCGTCTTGTGGCCTAGACTTCATCATCTCTTGGAGGCATAGAAGTGGCCGGATCTAGCTTGGAGAAAAGGAGAGAAAGGAGTCTTGTTTCATGCATCCCTTGGAGCTTGGTTGGTGGAAAAAGATCTTCATCTTTTGGAAGCATTGTGCTTGGCCGAAACTTGAAGAAAGGAGAAGAAGGTGCTTTGGTGATTTCTCATCTCGGAAGATCGTTGCCCACACAATGTCCGAGGTTAGAAGAGGAATACGGTAGAAGATCAAGAGGTCTTTCTAAAAGATATAACTAGTATTTTTCCTTTCCGCATCATACTAGTTATTTTTGGAAATAATACCAAATACAAGAGGCATGCGATTCTAGTATTTCGAATTTGTTTTCGATGTTGTGTTCTTTTGTTTTTTTTTCTTTTCCTTGTGATTTGATTGTTCTTTTCGGTTGACCTAAAGTTATTTAAGGAAATTAAATATTAACTTTCCTTAAAAGGCTTTGTCTAGTCGGTGGTGGTTGTTCCCATATCCAAGAAGGTCATGTGCCTCGCCACGTCAGTACTGGAAGCCAATTTTGGAAATTAATATTTAATGAAATTAATAACCTAGGTGATTTGGATCAAACGTGTTAAGTTCCGCAGGAGATCCGAGTCTAAACCTAAAAGAACAAATAGATTAAACTTTGGATCAAACGTGTTAAGTTCCGCAGGCGATCCAAGTTTAATTTAAAAGAACACATGGTAGCTAGGAAAAGATTCAGACCTTCGTATAAAATTTTTGTACAGTGGAACCATTAGGTTTTTCGAGTAGCAACTAACATACCACCCCCTAGGGTTTTCCACTTGCCTAACCGCAGCTAGGACTTTCCTGAAACACTCAATTAAGTACGTTAGATTACAAAACAACTTAACTTTGAATTCCTTTACCATTATCAAAACAACGGTCGATCGTCGGATGCTTACCGCACCAACAATCTCTCCCTTTTTTATTATGGCAACTGAAATTCAAAGCTAAGTAAAATAGATGCATAAAGTTTAATTAAGCAAGCTTAATAAATTTTGAATGCAAGCATGGTTAAGCTAAAACTTAAACTTTGTCAGGCTCCCCCTTAATAAAGGCTTTCTTTATAAATTTTTCTTTATAAATTTTTCTTTATAAAATTTCCTTTTGAATTTTTCCCTACTCTCCCCCTTTGTCATTTATCAAAAAATAAACACGTTTGAAAAAAAATCTTAACTTTTTATGAAGATTTTAAGAAAAAGGTAAGAGGAAAAAGACTAAATTTTGAAAATCTGTTAGAAAATACTTAGCTAAATTTTCAACAGTTATTAAGGGAAAGATTTGAAAGACCTAGCAAAATTAGGAAAAAATTTTGTTGACAATTATTAATTTCAAAAGGACTTTTAAGAACGGCTAAGGCTAAAAAGAACAAAATGATTTTTGAAAGGAAATTTTTAAAAGCAATAAGCTAAATTTTGCAAAAACTTAGCTAAATTTGATGGGATTTTTCTTTTAGACGAATAGTCAATTTAAAACTTTTTGAAGGCAAAAGAGGAGCTTAAAGCCTTAATGTCCAAGCATGAGTTGGGTTAGATTGATTGTAAATTAGCTAATTTCTTTAAGTAAGGTATCAGAGCCCTAATGTTCAAGCCTGAGTGATGTTCAAGCCTGAGAGAACTCAAAAATTTAAAAGTCAAGCACTTAGGTTCGCGGCCACATGTCTAACCATTTAGCTACTAGCTAATTACCTAGAGGGCAACAACTTTCACTTGGTTAGTCAAGTTAAGTCAATAGATCCAGTTAGATTTGACTAGGGCTCGATGACTTGACTTGATTACTGTTAATTAGGTGTTTAATGCCCAGACTCATATTGATGCACAGACATAAGCATTCTTGAGTCTAGGCTGTACCCTATGCATCTCACACCATTCTAAGTTTTTCAGGCACAATCAAGGTACATCTAGGTGTTTGTGAGATGATCTGGCTGATTTCTAGGGGAACATGTGTTAGAGTGTATACTAAAAGCCTAGCTTTTGGTATAAACATTTATCTAGAAATAAGAATCACATTGGTCAAATGACTACATTTATGATAAATGTAGTTGTTCAATTAATTTATATTGTAGATAACATGGTGTGTGGTGTCACACACAGAAGATCATGTTATCAGTACCTTATAAAATTATAAACAGTAGCTCACGACCAAGATGGAAAGGAACAAACCATTGGAAGGTCCTAGTGTAATTAGGTATTAGTTTATTTTAACTATATAATTACACTAGTACACTTAAAGTGTATTGAGTAGGACCATTTGAGGTCGTTTCTTTTATACTGACTTTATAAAGAAACAAAGACCTCGGTTATTATGGAAGTGTGTGCTCTTAATCCTAATATAATAACAAGCACATATATTTGATATTTATTTCTTTAATTTATCAATGGGTGAGATTTAGTTCGATGAATCAATAAGCTCGATAAGTTGGGAAATGATATCACTTATGGTGTGTGTTGTTGATTATAGAAGGAAACTGTGTCCTAGTAATCTAGGTTGAGAATGTCCCCAAGAGGAGCTCATAAGGATTGTCATGTTAAACCCTGCAGGTGGACTTAGTCCGACATGACGATGAAGTTGAGTGGTACTACTCTTGGAGCTAGATATTAATTAAGTGAGTTGTCAGTAACTTACTTAATTAGTGGACATTTGTTATCTTAAATACAGGGAGACTAACACACTCATAATAAGAAGGAGCCCAAAATGTAATTTGGGATTGGTGCGGTAGTTCAATAATAGTTCTCTAGTGGAATGAATTATTATTGATAAAATTAAGTTGTGTGTTCGGGGCGAGCACGGGATGCTTAATTTTATCGGGAGACCAAAACCAATTCCTCCTCTCGGTCCCTATCGTAGCCTCTTAATTATAGAGTACTATACCCACCTATACCCACCTTCTTACCCATCCTATAGGGGCCGACCAAGCTAGCTTGGAGACCAAGCTAGGGCCGACCATGGGTATGTTCATGGGTGAATTCATGTGGCCGTCCCTATTAAAATAAAAAGGAATTTTAATTTTAAATTTTTCTTATGTGGATAATATAATTTAAAAGAGAGTTTAAAAATTTAAATCCTTCCTTTTATAAGATTCTACAAAAGATTAAGAGAAGAGTTAAAATCTCTTTCCTTATTTGTAGATTAAAAGGTTGATTTTAATTTTGGTAAAAACTTTCCTTTTAATTATATTCATGATTTAAAGAAAGTTTAAAATTAAAATTCTCTTTTATTAGTTTCTACAAAAGATTAAGAAAAGATTTAATATCTTTCCTTATTTGTATATTGAAAGGAGATTTTAATTTTTAGAGATAACTTTCCTTTTTGGAAATTATCCATATGTTTAAAAGAAAGATTTCAATTTATAAAATTTCTTTTTATTAACCAATCATGAAGGGATTAAAATTATTGGAGAAATTTTTATAAATTTCTAGAAACAAATTAGGAAGTTTTAATTTTTGTTTTAATTAAAACTCTCCTTGTTTTGGGGAGAAGAGTGGCCGGCCATTATAATTTGAAAAGAGAAAATTATTTTAATTAAATAAATTTTCCTTTTCAATGGCAAAAGAATTAAGGAAGTTTTTATTAAATTTTCCTTATTTGCCAAGACCAAGGAAAAGAGGGGGTAGAGGAGGCTTCAAGGCTAACAACTCTATTCTATTTTTCCTCTCTTTTCTCTTTGGGTGTGGCCGGCCCTTTCTTTCCTCTCCTCTCCTTTGTGTGGCTGAAACCTTCTCATGGTGGAGATAGCTTTGGTGGCCGGATCTAAGAAGGAGAAGAAGGAGAGAAAAGAAGCCTCTTTTCTAGCATCCCTTGGAGCATGGTGGTGGTGGCCGAACCTCTTCATCCTAGGAGAAGTTTTGATGGCCGAAACTTGTAAGAAAGAAGAAGGTGCTTGGTGGTTCTCATCTCGGAAGATCGTTGCCCACACAACGTCCGAGGTTAGAAGAGGAATACGGTAGAAGATCAAGAGGTCTTTCTAAAAGGTATAACTAGTAATTTTTGTTTCCGCATCATACTAGTTATTTTTGGAAATAATACCAAATACAAGAGGCTTACGATTCTAGAATTTCGAATATGTTTTTCGATGTTGTGTTCTTTTGTTTTTTCTTTTCCTTGTGATTTGATTGTTCTTTTCGGTTAACCTAAAATTATTTTAGGAAATTAAATATTAGCTTTCTATAAAAGGTTTTGTCTAGTCGGTGGTGGTTGCTCCCATATCCAAGAAGGCCATGTGCCTCGCCACGTCAGTACTGGGAACTGATTATGGAAATTAATATTTAATGGAATTAATAACTTAAGGTGATTTGGGTCGAACGTGTTAAGTTCCGCAGGAGACCCAAGTCAAAACCTAAAAGAACGAATAGATTAAGTTTTGGATCAAACGTGTTAAGTTCCGCAGGCGATCCAAAATTTAATTTAAAAGAATACATGGTAGCTAGGAAAAGGTTTAGACCTTTGTACAAAATTTTTGTACAGTGGAACCTCTAGGTTTTCCGAGTAGCAACCAACAACATGATTTCTAAGGTAGAGCCTAGGCTAACTCCAAATTTGAAAAATCTAGTAAAGTTCGAATTTTGAAAACAAAATTTTCTTAGAATTTTAAAACATAAGATGATTTTGAAAACAAGTAAAAAAATGTAGGAAAATGATTTGAAAATCAAAAACTATTCTACCCAACACATTCCTATTTGCCTTCTAAGAGTAGGATTTAACCAAAAAGAATTAATAAACATAAATAAGTAGAGTTCAACTAAGCACCAATACAGTCAAACTAGACAATATAGGTCTCTATCCAAGATACATCAAATAATAGTGTCATAAAGCAGGATCATCGAAAGCAGGAGCATTAGCTGGAGGGTCATCAACTAGAGGTGGTGCAGGGGGTTGCTCGGGTGCAGGCTGAGGCTGTCCCTGGCGACGTATCTCACCTCGGAGAGAGGCGAACCCTGCAACTATCTCGTATTGTAGAGATCGGAGAAAGTGATGGCTCTCTCGAACAGCGCATCGAGTCTCAATGGACTGAACCTCAAGACGGGCGAGTCTGTACTCGACGGAGAGTGATGCCGAAGTCGAAGGCCCGGCTGATGTGGACGGCCAGGCAGAGGTGGAAGGATCTGTGAAAAACTCCTCTGCTAAGAAGTCGGGCCACTCCTCTCCCTCGCCTGGTGCATCCTCGGCCTCTAGAGCAGCGACTGGCGGCGGCCGGCCCTTCCAGGCCAGAATCCCCTCGGCAGTGACCTCTATACCGGCTAATCGAAGGATCCGCTGCCCGAACTCATCGTATATGGTAAGTGGGATGAGTGTCCCTATGGTCGTGTCTATCCTAGAGGTGGAGAAAATCTGGGTCAGGATATGACAATAGGGCATATGGATCACTCCAGAAGTGACTGTACTAGATGCATGAATGATGTTATGAAACATATGCAGTGCAATGTCTATATCTAGACGCTGACTAAGAGCGTACAAAAAGAATGAATGGGATGATCGTATCTTCGAGACGTCTCGAGATGTGATGGGCAAAATGCATGCTGTCAGGACTCTGTACATAACATAGTCATGAACCCTAAAAAGGGTCAACCTGAACTCAGTCAGTCCAAGAGGTTTCTCCTCCCCAAAAAAAATGCATATAGATGTCATCTAAGGTGATATGGGAATAGGGATCACCAAATGGTAGATCCCTACTCGGGTAACATAGGAATGTACACGTAGACTCCCTAAGCTCTAAGCTGGTGCGAATCAGGGAGGGAGTAAACTGAATGTCAGTTCCACCAACTCTGGTGGAATAGGTACTATCATCAACCTTTTCAAGGTTATGATAGAACTGGGCACACAAATCTTGATTTACTGTGGTGTTGCAGTCAACCAGTTTTCCTAGGTGATAGTAGTCTATCATCTGGACTATGAGGAGACAAAACTGGCCAAAAAATGCCCTACCTACATACCTAGGTTTAATGGACTCAAATATAAACCTAGCAAAATCTATCCTATGCTGTTCCGAGGGGAATCTAGGGTCCGTAGAAGGGGCCCTAGTCAGTGTAGGATCAATAATGTGACGTTTCCTATTTTTGACAATATATATGAAAAGATGCAGAATAACTATAAATGAGGACAATAGGGAGGTTTGAGATATACCTAGGAGGCATTGTAGGGGAGCGAAGGATATTGGATGGTTTTGTAACGACCCCACCCTCCTCCCTACTAGTCTGTGAGGGTGGGACATTACTGGACTACTAACTTTACTTAACTAGAGTTACTCACATGTAAACATCAATACTTAAAAAAAAACTCTCAGAAACTCAAAACATGCAATAAGTAACAACTGAAACATAATTAACTCATCTTGTCATTCTACTCAAGCATATGTTCACAACTAAAATATATCAATCAGTATATGCATGCAACAGTGATACAACTCAATTAGCGGAACTAATGTGCATAGCAAATAGAAGAAAGAATTCTAAAACATAAAATATTCAATAAGAAAATCTAGCAACATGAAAGAATAGTTCCAACATTCTGAATACAAAATCTTAATGAATTTTTAAACTAAATCCCAGGGCTTCCATAGTCTAGACATCACACATCCATCCACACCTCCTTGTCGCCTTCCTTTGTTATAACTTTTCCTTTCCTTTATTTGCAGTAAGAGGAAAATACAACTATAAGCAGAATGCTTAGTAAGCGCTATCTAACTCACAAAACTCGAATATGCATGTGAATAGGAAGAAATCTAAAAACTGAATGCTTTAAAAGAAATACTACACATGCTCATCTAATAATAAAGGAATCAAACATACTGAAATGCTAAACATGTATAGCTGCTCATCTAATAGTAAATAACAGTAAGCAAAACTAAACAACATGCTAGCATAAAAGAAAACTAAACTTGCTGATTTTTAAACTTATGTGAAACTTATTTTACTTGTTCAAAAACTTCTACTTTTATACTTCAAAATAATAATCTCTTAGGTCTAACATAGCTACTAAAATCCAATTGAATGCTCCCATAATTAAAGTTGTTCATACCCATTACATAGCACAAACCGAAACTAAAACAGTAAACTCCAAGGTTGTTCGTGTCCCTTTTGTGGCACAAACCAAAGACCAAAACCTGTTGGAACTTAAAACCTATGTACAACTTGTTTTATTTGTTCAAAGCTTACATCTTCATAGAGTAATAGAAATCTTTAAACATAATCATTCCTCATGCTCAGTACCACGGCAAGGAAAGCAAAAGAAATCGAAATGTTACACTTAGCCATTCATTGCAGTGACCACAACCAAACTACATGTTAAACAAACAAATCTATAATGAAACAAAACAAACTGTACTGCTAAACCACATGCCAATCTAAACAATTCATTCATTTTCCCCAATCTAACCAATCTGAATTGAGATTCACGGCAACAACTTTAAAAAAACAAACCTCCTTACAAACATGCTTCGAAATCAAAAAGAAACAGGGATCCGAGAGCTACTCCTACTGCAGGTGAGAAGCACTTACCTTGTTCTTGGACTTACAACCGAAATCACTTCTAGGGCTTCGGAGAAAACTCGAAATCTCGGCAACTTCTTCACGTCTACATGTTCCCCTCGACAAGGTGATCGCGGTGGTGGAGAAGGCCCTCGGAATCGACCCTTGGCCAGCCGCCGGAGTCGAAACCCTAGCTCGGCTTCATTTCCGCCCGAGCAGAGACGCCGCGTATGCGAGAGAAGGGAAGAGGAAGGTTTTTTTTTTTTGGTCACGGGAAAAACCTAAGTTCTCTCTTTATAACTAGGGTATTCTGTTATCTAACTATTGCTTAAATTATTTCCGCCCCTTCTTTGATCAGCACGACCCGCTTGGGCGCTTGGCTATCGCGCTTCGCTTAAGTCTTGGACCGAGTCGGAGGTCGCGGGTTCGAACCTCGGCCGAAACTCTTTATTTTTTTTTTTGCAACTTCTTCCTTTTGGTAAAAATACCAAACGAACTCCGAAAATTACATAAAAATACTCTAAAAATTTCTAAAAATCTCTAGAATATTTCTAAAGCATTTCTAAATATTTTTAATTACTATTAGGATTCGAAATGAGGAAATTTGGATTGTTACAGGTTTGAAGGCGCCTTAGGGGAAGAAATCGCACGTTTTTGGAAAGGGAATCATGGAGTGAAACGAGTTGTGAACGAACAGAGAAAGGCTCTATTCGTTTCTGATATCTCGGGTTGGAGGCGCCTTATTCGGTTCTTAAGGCGCCTTAAAGGAGCAGTTGGAGGCACCTCGGAGACCATCCGAGGCGCCTTAGGTTAAGGCGGCGGGAGTTTTCCCGCCGCTGTTTAGGGTACCTCCCTGGTTTGGGAGGCGCCTCTGAAACGGCGCCACGTGTATTACTTTTTTGTTTTTGGTTAATTTGTTTTAAAGGTTGGGTTTAAGTTTTGAGGAGTATTAGGTTGATTTAATTCATTTTAATTTTAAGTTGATTTAATTTTGAAAAATATTTAAGTTAATTAAATTTTTGAAAAATACTTAAGTTAATTTAATTTTGAAAAATATTTAAGATAATTTAGTTTTGCAAAATATTTAAGTTAATTTAATTTTGAAAAATATTTACGTTAATTTAATTTTGAAAAATATTTAAGTTAATTTAAATTTTTGAAAAAAAAAAATTAAGTTAATTTAATTTTTAAAAAAATATTTAAGTTAATTTAATTTTGAAAAATATTTAAGTTAATTTAATTTTGAAAAATATTTAAGTTAATTTAATTTTGAAAAATATTTAAGTTAATTTAATTTTGAAAAATATTTAAGATAATTTAATTTTTGAAAAATATTTAAGATAATTTAATTTTTGAAAAAAATTATTAAGTTAATTTAATTTTTGAAAAATATTTAATTTAATTTAATTTTGAAAAATATTTAAGTTAATTTAATTTTTGAAAAATATTTAAGTTAATTTAATTTTTGAAAAAAAAATTTAAGTTAATTTAATTTATGAAAAATATTTAAGTTAATTTAATTTTTTAAAAATATTTAAGTTAATTTAATTTTTGAAAAATAAAATATTTAAGTTAATTTAACTTTGAAAAATATTTAAGTTAATTTAATTTTTGAAAAATATTTAAGTTAATTTAATTTTAAAAAATATTTAAGTTAATTTAATTTTAAAAAATATTTAAGTTAATTTAATTTTTGAAAAATATTTAAGTTAATTAATTTTAAAAAAATATTTAAATTAATTAATCTGAAAAATATTTAAGTTAATTTTTAATTCGAATTTCAAATTTGAATTTTGAATTCTGGATTTGAATTAATTTAATTTAAATTTCAAATTTTTAATTTAAATTTCAAATTTTTAATTTAAATTTCAAATTTTTAATTCGAATTTTGAATTTTGATTTATATTTTGAATTTCAAATTGTTTTTAATTTCTATTCCTTAGTTGTAAAGCCCGAAAAATTCCTGAATTTATTTTAGAAATATCCTATGATTTTTCTAGATTATTAGGATATTTTTACATAATTGTTGGAGTACCGGAAGTAGAAAAAAAAAACAAAACAAATAAGTCGCAAAATGGTTTACGCGGGAATCGAACCCGGGACCCATCGGAGCCTACGACTTATTATGTGTGTCCGGAAACCAAGTGAACCCAGCAGGGCCGTGCTGAAATGATAGGAAATCAAATATATTTATATTTGATTTGGGAGAAATAACTATTTGATATAAATAGAAAACTTAAGTGGGATTGGTTTATTTTTGTTTGGTTCGGCATTTTCTCTCCTCACCGAAGCCTTTCTCTCCCTCTCCCGTTTCCTTCTCTCGGCGCAGCAAACAAAGCAAAGGAGACCTAGGGTTCCTTCCCTAGGATCTGTGTTCACTTTCCGGCGACAACACCAACACGAAGTCGGTTCTTCTCCGCGAGAGGAACGCGAGGACGTAAGCGGTTCGTCGAACGGAGCAGTTTTTCCGGAAAACCTAGCGGATAGAATCGTAAGAAAACCTTGCGATTGATGTAAGAAACCCCTCACCTGCAGTATAATTGCTCTCGCTTGTTAGTTTTGGCATTAGTTCAGTAGTTCTACAGTTTTCAGTCTTAGGGTGTGCTTTTAGTGCACACCAAGCATCCGGTAGAATGCCCAGTTCAGAAGGATGCACCAGTAGGCGTCCTAACAGCATGTAAAATGTATTAGAAACATTTTATTCAGCTTATTATCAGTTATTACAGCTAAATGGATCAGATATCCATTGGGTGGGCTCCCACAGTAGCCTCTAGGTTCAGATAACCTAGCTCTAGGTTCAGATAACCTAGAACAGCAAAGTAAAATAAAATTTTATTCAGTTGGCATCGTACTTGGATCAGATATCCATGGGCTGGACTCCCACAGTCGTCCCTAGGTTCAGATAACCTAGTAACCCTGCTGGATTCGGAACTTGCAATCCCGGGTCTCGTAGGAATGCGCGCACAGTAGGTACAGTTGCCAGGGCCCAGCAGCATGTTTAGTATTTTCATCTATTATTATATATAGTTTTCCAAATATGTAATCAGTGATGGAAACACTAACTTAGTTTCAGTTACAGTTAATTACCTCAGTTAAGTTTCATGATTTGAGTTCATGACCAGTTAGATGTATATGCATGACCAGTTCAGTATTCATGCTTAGTTTCAGATACAGTATGCTATGCTCAGCTTGTTTGTATGCCATGATCAGTTCAGTACATGTTTGTATGCCATGCCATGTTGCCATGCTCAGTTCAGTTTTCAAACCGCATGTTTTAAAAACATAATCGCATCGTTGCATGTTTTTGTGAGGTAGATGGTTTCTTACTAAGCTTCTTAGCTTACAGATGCTACTTTTCTTATACTGCAGATACCGGTAAAAGAAAAGTGGACTAGCGGAGGCTGGAGGGCGATGCTACGATGATGTGTGTGTGCAAGGGGTCTGGAATAAAGATCCTTGGGATCTATACGCTTTTATTTCAATTTTAGTACTTAACATGTCTAGTTTTATGACTTAGTCTTGTTACTAGGTGTTATAGCTTAGTAAACTAAGTCTTGTTTAGTTTATCATGTTTAGAACGTTAGTATTTACATGCTAGAGTGTTTTTCATGTATCTAGAGCTTGTGTATGTGATTTTTGGCACGAATCAGTGCTGGAAATCAGAAATTCTGATTTCGTTTCAGACTATCAGAACCTGGATCGGTCAGCAGACCAATCCAGTGTCATTCCTTTTCCTGGATCGGTCAGCCGACCGATCCAGATGGATACAGTAGCCTACTGTATCTCCCTGGATCGGTCAGCCGACCGACCCAGCATCGAACAGAAGGTATCCCAGCGTCTCCAGGTGCCTGGATCGGTCTGCAGACCGATCCAGACACACCCGGATCGGTCTTGCCGACCGATCCAGCCTCTGCTGGATCGGTCCGCAGACCAATCCAGCAGGGCATGGAATCGCGGCAAGTTTGATCGATCCGTGGATCGAACAGCAGCTAGCTGGGAAGTTAGTTTTGAGTTCTAGCTCAGATGGGAGGTCAAGTATCCTCCTCAGCACATATACCTCAACCGGAAAGGGTCTTGAACCCTTCCTTATAACAGCATGGGTGTACCAGTTGTCAGTTTAATAGAGTCAGTTAGTGAAATTTTGTTTTACCCAGTTTCCGCACAGTACAGCACAGTAGCTTCAGTAGTTAATGTAGCGTTCCGGCTCACAGCTTAGTACTTAGGAGTTGGGTCGTTACATTAGTCATCTCACCTGATCTAAATTTTCAATCAGGGAATCCTATAATTTTTGTGAGATGATTTATGGTTTAATTATAAGGTTTGGTTTTAACCTTGTGTTAGGTTCAGGTTTAGCTTTGAGTTCAACAAATAGACATTCTTTGGATAAACGTCTAGGCTATGGTGAGTCACAAGGACATCATTAAAGTAGTCATGCCTTCGAGGTTTTCTAAATAGTCCTACCCATTGAACTTAGTACTAAACTTTGGTCTAACTGGTTAGGATCTATAAAGGGTAGCTTCGGTCAGTTCCACTTAGCTAAATGCACCAGGTCGAAGCCATATCTTCCTAGACATGCGATGACTAAGCTTCCCCAACGTACTATCATCCAATACTTCACCAGTACCGTGAGTCAAGTTAAACCTAGCCTAGTTTAATCTAACCTTAATTACCCTACCGGGTAGTCTACTCTTGGTTACCCTTGTCGGGTGGATTAAGTTTGGAGGTGCCAGCTATTCTGGAGCCTTCCCTTGGATTTTTTAAGATTTTGTTTGACTTTGATCTTAATTTGAATTTAATTTAATTTGGATTTTGATTTAATTTGAATTTTAATTTAAGTTTAATTTGAATTTGAATTTTATTTTATTTTTAATTTAGCTTTATTTTTATTGTTTTTCTTCTAGCTCCCCCTGGATCATAGCCTCGATATGGTCTATCGAGGTAATGTATTTGATCCTTAGGGACCCAATATTGACTAAGTCCAATTTGATTAACCAGGTTGGACTTGGGTACCCATGCTTGGACTGATTTATCATTTTGTCTATTTACTAAGGACAAGTAAGATCTATATTTTCTTTTAGTTTTATAACTTAGCCCAGTTTTGTTGTAAACGGCTCTTTGTGTCCCAAGAATTAGGTCAAGCTTCTTGGAGCCCAAAGAGAACCGTTCTAATGTGTTTTTCAAATCCTTGACCTGAGTTTTTAGACTAGAATTTTCTTCCTCAAGTTTTTGAACTCGAGTTGAACTTCCAATCTGAACTGGGTCAAGTAAGGTCTTGGGGTTAGCCACTTCTTTAAGGACTGCTACTTCCTTTAGAAGTGACTTGACCTTTAGGTTTAACTTAGCTAATTTGCGTAGTAAGTAATTAACTAAATTGTTAAGTCGAGGAACACTTACAGCGGGGTCACGGAAACGGATACGGATCCGTGGCTTCGCTTGGACTCGCCTTCTGACTCGCTCTCACTCTCGGACAGTTCAATCTGGTCCCAGGCCATCAGCGCAAGTAGACTCGTCTGATCGAGTTCATCGTCGGTGTCTTCTTCTGAGGATTCTTCCCAAGTCACTTTCAGCACCTTCCTTTTCCTCTGCTTCTTTGCATCCTTCTGATTTGGGTAGTTGGCCTTGATGTGCCCTTTCTGGTTGCATCCGTAGCAGATCACCTCGAACTAGACTCTTGAGCTGGGTTGACCCTCCTTGGATTGTACTGCTTTCTTTAGGTCTCTCTTGTTGAAGCCCTTCTTCTTCTTGTAGAGTTTCTTTACAAGATTTACTAGTTCGGTTGTCAATTCATCGTCTTCATCGTCTGAGTCGGGTTCGACTTCCGATTCCAGTTCAGTTCTTCGCTGTGATTTTGGTTCGTGTGTTCGACTGGTACCTACAACCAAAGCAACCCCCTTCTCGGTTGGCTGTGTATTAGTCTGTTCATGCAATTCAAACTCACAAAATAACTCATCTAATTTTATAGAAGATAGATCCTTGGAGACTTTGTAGGCATCTACCATTGATGCCCACAATGTACTCCATGGAAATGAGTTTAGTGCGTACCTTATGATGTCTCGATTCTCGACTTTCTGCCCGATTGAATGGAGGGAGTTGAGAACGTCTTATATGCGCGCATGGAGTTAACTTGTCATCTCTCCTTCCTGCATTTTTAGATTATATAGTTTATGTTGGGTTTTTCGGGCCGTGAAAACTGCTTTTCGCCTCGCGGAAACCCCGAAACCCCTAGCCACGGATCCGTGCGAAATAAAAACTTTCGAAAGCATATGAGTACGAGTTTACAAAAACCTAGATCTACTCTAGATCTACAAAGAAGAAGAGCTTATACCTTCGATGCGTGCCCTTTTCGTATCCCGCTCGTCCAAGGAGATGTCGGATCTCAAGTTGTCAAGGTAGACAACTCTCTATGTGTATCCACACGAACAACTCGATGGAGGGAGAACCTTTGAGTGTGCTAGCACTCCAAGAAGGTTTCGGCAATGGAGAGGAGAGGGAGAGAAGAATTGGAGCAAGGAAGAAGATGGAAGTTACTCACCAAAATGAAAACTCCTTGGAACCATAAGTGGCCGGCAAAAAATAAAGCATTTAAACCTCCATGGGATACCAAGAGTCACAACTCTTGGTCTCCCTCATGAGGTGGCATACACATATGCTTGTCTTGATGATGTGGAGCATCATCATTGGCCCACTCAATGCCAACTCACCAATGAGGTGGCATAAAGTCAAGTCAAACTTGACTCTTCATCTTCCTCTCAAGTCAAGTCAAACTTGACTTAATCTCTCTCATGGTTGATCTAATCCAACCATTTAATTCAAGACAATTTAATATAATGAATCTAATTCATTTAATTAAATTGATTCAATGAGTCATAATCTAAATTAGATTCATTGAACACATGAATCAACTTGAGTCCAACTCAATTAGCCCAATTAGGATTACTCTTAATCCAATTTGATTCATCAAATGAATCTAATCCTCTTGGTTCATCATATGAACCTAATCTCCATCTAATTGTCCTTAGTGTGTGACCCTATAGGTTCTTATAACGTTGGCAATGCCCCTATATCCATTTAGGAGAATGAGTAATGAGTGGTATCTAGCAACACATCATTACTACACAAGTTACAAGAATGTCGAGATCCAACATCACCTTGTGACTACTAATTGTGACTCCTCACAATATATGACAAATGTCCTTCTATCCTAGACATCTAGATTGATCAATGTGAGGCATAGACCATGTCATCCTCTGATCAATCTAAATCTTGAACTCCAAGTAGACTCACTAAATCAAATGAGCTCAATATCTCATATTGACTCATTTGGGCATGGTCATGCACTTCGTGGTCTCACACTATCAAGAATATCGATGTCGCTCCCGTCATATAGGAGGGATAGATTCCATCTACATCACTCACATCCCTCTGCATAATTCGTTACATACCCAGTAATCGCCTTTATAGTCCACCCAGTTACGGGTGACGTTTGACGAAACCAAAGTACATAACTCCTTATGTAGGGATCCATGGTGACTTCAGGTCTAAGGACTAGTAGTCAAACTAATAGCCACATAAGAAAGTATATGACACTCATATAACGATCCATGATACTTTCTCATGGCGGGTCATTCAGTATACATTCTCCAATGCATACCCATGTGCCAACTTGATATCTCTATATCCATGACTTTTGAGATCAAGTCATCGAGTTGACCTACATGCTAGTCTTGTTGCATTAACATTGTCCCTAAATGTTAATACTCAACTAGAATGATTAAGAGTAGTGTTCCCTATATCATCTCACTATCGGTTCAACTAACCGATTGATATAGGTGAGAACCGTCTACTCTAGGACGCTATTATACTTAGTTTATTTGGCACCAATATAAGTATATATAATAACCAAAACACATGCTTTTATTTATATAAATATGAATATGATACAATAAGTCCATAATACAATCATCGAATGATTGGCTCTAGGGCTCTAACTAACAATCTCCCACTAGCACTAGTGCCAATCAGTGTAGGCTCTAAGCCCCAATGACCTAGTGTGATCATCATGCTTCCTCTATGCCAAAGGCTTGGTCAAGGGATCTGCGATGTTAGCCTCTATAGGTACTCTGCATATCTTCACATCTCCTCTCTCGATAATCTCGAATGAGATGGAAGCGCCGTAGTATGTGTTGGATCGAGAAACGCTAGAGGGGGGTGAATAGCGCTCGTGGCTATTTCGTTCGATTATCGGAAAACTATCGGAGTAATTAAAACGCAGCAGAATAAAATAAATAAACACAGAGACACTATAAGCTCGCGATCCTTGATTGCTTCCGGTGGGCAACAACTATAAGCTCGATAAGAATTACAAACTAATTACAATGAAAATATTATAACAACTTTATACCGACAACTAAGGAAGAAGAAAATAGAGCTCCGGGTCGTCGGGAGGTTGTTGCAGCACTTCTGGATCGTGTCGTTAGCAGCTAGATGCAAAGAAATCGCTTGGAAGTTGATGATCTGAAGTGCTGGTCGAAACCCCCTTATAAAGGGTGTTCAAGGCGCCTCCATGCTGCCGAGTCCTCCGCGTGGATCAAGCTTGAACTGGTCGAAGTTCATCTGCTTAAGGCGCCTTATACCCTACCCAAGGCGCCTTCCAAGGCGCCTTATACTCCCTTCAAGGCGCCTCCATGGATGCTTCGCAGCCAGCTCCAGCCTTACACCCGAGGCGCCTCCAAGCTCCATGGAGGCGCCTCGGACACTGTTCATCCGAGGGAAAACTTCATTATTTTGTACCTGCAAGACATGTTAGTCCCAAACAATATCCTGCAACACAAAGTTAGCATAAAACAATAGTATGAATATGATAAAGAATGTTATGACAGTCTCCGGACTGTCCGGGTCTGACTTCGGATTTCTGTCCGGAAACCCTAGGTCGACCCGACGCCTACTGTTCCCTCTATGGGGAACACGTCCTCACCTACTCCACTCAGGAGATTTACCTGCTGCCAGTGTGATCCTCCAGATCGACTGGACTTTTGCTCAGCACTCGACACTTCCGGACTTTCTGCTGGACATCCGCTTCCCGGCTAGTCCAGTCTTTCACCTGGTTCACGACACCAGGACTTTCCACCTAGGGTTACCACCCCCTAGGACTTTTGCCTGAAGTCATCGACCTGCCAAGACTTTCCGCATAGGGTTACCACCCCCTATGACCTAGGGTTACCACCCCCTAGGGTTTTCCCTTTGCCTAACCGCAGCTAGGACTTTCCTGAAATACTCATTCAACATGTTAGATAACAAAACACCTTAACTTTGAATCCTTTACCATTATCAAAACACGAGTTCGATCGTCGGATGCTTCTTGCACCAATAATCTCCCCCTTTTTGATTATGGCAACTCAAATTCAAAGTTAAGTAAACAAACGAATAGATGAACACTTTTAACACAGGCAAATTTGCTAAGAATAGATGAACACATTTAACTAAGCAAATTTGCTAAAGTAAACCCTACGAATTTAAAGTTTAGCGCCAACTATATGCTCCCCCTTAACTGTTGCTCCCCCTTTTATATTATTTTAAATTTGAATTTTACATTTTTGCTACTCTCCCCCTTTGCCATATATCAAAAATAAGCAAGTATAGTTATTTGAATAACTAGATTTTGACAGTCATTTCTTATTTTTAGCTAAGTGAAAAGATGGTGTTAGCTCTTTGGAAACTTAGTTAACATTATAAAACTGTTAGGAAGTAAATCTTTTTGATAGATTTTAAAAACTAGTAAAAATATAATTCTTGCTTAGGAGAAAAGTTGCTTTTTAATCTTTGAAGGTGATGAGTTAAGTTTTGAAAAACTGTGCATGAATTTACAAAGTTAGATTTCAAAGTTAGCTAAGTTCAACAAAGTTTGAACATTAAGATTGGAACTTAGCTTAGCTCTAAACAAGTATTGAAATTTGAAAATTATAGCTTAGGTTAACAGTAAACTTAGCTTAAGTTTAAACAATATTTAAATTTTAGGACAAGGAGGGAGTAATGTAGCTAAAAATTTAGTTTAGGTTATTCATTGTTGGCCTTAAGTCCAAGCATGAGTCATGTTCAATAGATTAACTTACTAGGTATCAGAGCCCTAAAGATCAAACATTGCTTAACTAGAAAACTGAGTGTCCTTTACCAACTGTCTAACCTTTAGCTACTAGCTTAATTGCCTATAGGCAACAGCTTTCACATGGTTAGTCAAGTTAAGTCAATTTGGTCTAGTTAGATTTGACTAGAGCTGGAAGACTTGACTTGATTAATGTATAGTACGTGTTTAACGCCCAGACTCATATCGATGCACAGATATAAGCATTCTTGAGTTCAGGCTGTACCCTATGCATCTCACACTATTCTAAGTCTTTCAAACACAATCAAGGTATACCTAGGTGTTTGTGAGATGCTCTGGCTTAATTCTAGGGGAACATGATTTCTAGGGGGAAAGCTTAGGCTAAGTCCAACTTTTGAAAATTTTAATAAAGTGGAATTTTGAAATTTATTTTTCCTAGATTTTGAAAAATAAACAAGATAACAAAATGAGACACCTGCTCTACCCAACACATTCCTATTTGCCTTCTAAGTGTTGGGACCTTAGATGGCTAGAGGGGGGTGAATAGCCTCTTTGAAAAACACTAAACACAAATTACTTCAAGAACTTTGTTAGCACAGCGGAATTAGAAAACTAAAACAAGAAAGCACAGCACACTAACTCAGAGATTTACGAGGTTCGGGGATAACTTGCCCCTACTCCTCGGCGTGTCCGTAAGGTGGACGAATCCTCTTGATCTTTCGGTAGATCACACCCCGGAAGCTATCCGGCTAAAGGATTCTCCTTCTCGGTGGAGTAACCTCTCCACAAAGTCTTTAACAGCAGTAAGAAATTAAGCACAAGACTTACAGTAGTGGCTCAAGTGAAATGATCAAAAAGAAGCTCACAGCCACAATCAGCGAAGAACAAGCACACTGCTTCAATCTTCCAGAGAGTTTTTCTCCACAGTGTTTTTCACAGCAAGAGCACCAAAAAGCATTGTTGCGAGAGTCTCTCCTCTCCAGCTTCATATGCCTCTCTGCTCTGTAACGGATCTCTGCCAAACCTGCAGCAAATCCCTGCAACCGTCCACGACGTCGCCAATCACGCTTCTTCCTTGTCTGATTGTCTCAGCTCCCACCAATGGCATCCTCGTTTCCACTGGTACCTCTGAGCTTGAACCTATCAGCACAAGTCAAGCTGATTTCGACCAAACGGCTGCCAGCAGATCGCAAACGAGACGTTGCTACCAAAACTGGTTTGTCTGCAGCGAGACACAGCAAAAGCTTTTTCGTCGCCTTCTACTAATGATCCTCAATTTGAATTCATCCAACATCAAGTAATCTGTAACCTGTAACTTCGAAAAAGCTTACAGCAGATGGTTAGAAACGAAATAGGTAAAAGCAATTGCGAATCAGAAACAATAAGAGAAAGCGCATGCAAAACAAGCCATACTGTGGATCGGTCTGCAGACCGATCCATGATTTCTGGGTCATCTCTGATCGGTCTGCGGACCGATCAGGAACTAATCTGATCGGTCCCCAGACCGATCAGGCGTCGCTTTTTCCGAAGGTGCGCAGCTTCTGATCGGTCTGCGGACCGATCAAGCACTAAGCTGATCGGTCCCCAGACCGATCAATGAAATCTCAGTAGGCTACTGATTGATTTCTGATCGGTCCGCAGACCGATCAGTAAAATCACAGTGGGCTACTGATCGATTTCTGATCGGTCCGCAGACCGATCAGTAAAATCACAGTGGGCTACTGATCGATTTCTGATCGGTCTGCAGACCGATCAGTAAAATCACAGTGGGCTACTGATCGATTTCTGATCGGTCTGCAGACCGATCAGTAAACGTTCAGTAGCTACTGATCAATTCCTGATCGGTCGGCAGACCGATCAGGTGTCCAAGGTTTCACTGGATCGGTCTGCCGACCGATCCAGCTTCTTGACTCAGTCCGGGTCGAGCCCTCTCTGACCTAGTCCGGAGGAACGAGCTCCCTAGCTCTCTCCGACTTCATCTGGTCCTAGAGAACGAGCTACCGAGCCCTCTCTGACTTCGCATGCCAAGCTTCCTTCTTGGACTTTTCAACACCAGATGTCCGATCACCCTTGATCCATCTGGATTTTCCCTTGCCTGGCTTCACTCACCAGGACTTGCAACTGCCTAACATCCCAGTTAGGACTTTCCCACTGCCTGGCTTCACTCGCCAGGACTTTCCAACTGCCTAACATCCCAGTTAGGACTTTCCACTCGTGCCAAGCTCCCTGCTTGGACTTCTCCAGTGCCAAGTCTCCATACTTGGACTTTTTCCCGAATCAGGTCAACCAAGTCAACCTAGATTAGTAATTAATCTGAGTTAAATATCTGATACAAACTTAAATCAGTGTCAACAGCAAAACAACATCCAGGTCAGACTGTATCAACAATCTCCCCCTTTTTGTTGTTTGACAACACGATTTAAGTTTAGATCAGAAGTGCTCATTTACCCATAATTTTAGGGAAATCGGAATCCTCCCCCTAAGACGGATACACCACCAAGTCAATGACGGGAATCAAGATCCTTCCCGTTATCCTCTCCCCTAAAATTAAGCTTTCATACATTTCTAAACTTAGGTATCCTCTCCCCCTTTGTCAAACACCGAAAAGGCTCCCCCTTAATCCATCCTGCCTTCTCTTAACCAACCTAGAGTTCCCTCTAAGGTTTCAATATGACAATAAGATAGACAAAAGATACAATCAAATCATGGCATAGGAACAGCATAATAAAAGAAAACAGAGACAATGAAGCATAATAGAGAGCAAGTAAATATAAAACCGAGGAGCATAAATATATGAGTAGCATCAGAAGTACAAATATCCAGGTCAGACTAACACATAGCATCCAAAATACATACAGACTAGGTGACACACAGACTACATCAATCAACGTCCTCAACATGAGGAGCATCATCATCATCGGCAGGAAGGGTGAAATCCTGAGACGGCACGCTGGAGGATGGATAGCCTGGGTAAGACTGCGGAGGCGGGTATCGTGCCATCCATCCGAGTAGCAACTGCTGCGTCACCACCTGATGACTGCGCATATCATCGAAGCGCTGGTCAATATGCCCGCGCAGGTCATCGTAGCGCTGGTCAATCCGTAAGCGTAGTCCATCGAACTCAGCAGTCACCATCTCCTCGTGTCGATCAAAGCGACTCTCCAGCTCGGCGATCTGCCAGCGCAGATCAGGATCCGCCTCGCCAATGTCAGCAGGAGGAGCAGCTGCAACCTGTCGTGGAGGGCCCCGTGGTAACTCACCTAAGGCTCTCCCATCCTTCCACTGAACATCCCCATTTCGCCCTATGATTCCAGACTTGGAAAATGCCCGTTTCCCAAGTCGACAATCCTGCCTGACCATTTTGATTATCCTACCCTTAGAGACATCAATCTGAAGAGTCTCAAGCCAATCAGTAATTATATGCCCATAAGGCATATAAATAGTGAAACCGCTAGGCTGAGAATAAGATATGATCGAGGAGTAGATGCTCGACATGATATCAAAATCAAGACGCCTACGCAACCCGTAAAGCATCAGACAATGATACGGTCGAATCTCTGATAATGGTTTAGATGTGATAGGTAGAAGGCAGTTCGTGACAATTTTAAAAAGAATGTAATCTTGAGGAGATAATCTCAAGGCAGCAAAAGTAGGGAAGTCAACATCTAGCTCATCTAGCCCTTGTCTAGGCTGTCTGAAGAAGTACTCATATATGTCGTCAGGTGAGATATCAAACGGTGGAAGTAATTGTTCTGGTAAGTCAGGAAATATCGAGAAAACATCACCGGAACACCTCCGACAATCGAGATACTCAAAGAAAGATGAGATACTGAAATCAAGAGTCCGCTTAGCAACTCTTGTTTTAAAACCTTGATCACTAGTCTCATGAAGGTTATTATAGAACTCAGAGACCAGGTCATAGTTGATATCTCTTTCCAAGTAGACTAGTGAATCGAGTTTGTAGTATGCTATGATTTCGGACACTTGTGGGCAAAATTCGTCCATGAATTTTCTATCCACGGACCTACAAGGGAGTAATTTAAAAGTCCTTTGTTGAAAAGCTTGCTCAGACTGGCGGTTTGGGAATCTACTGGAACTAGCTGGTTGGGGTCGGGAAGAAGCAGCAGGAGTTTTGGATTTGGATGTCTTGGTTGGTTCCTTAGAGGTTCCCTCACCATCAGTGGGTTTCTTTCTAAGGGGATACA
This sequence comes from Zingiber officinale, assembly GCF_018446385.1. NCBI lineage: Eukaryota > Viridiplantae > Streptophyta > Magnoliopsida > Zingiberales > Zingiberaceae > Zingiber > Zingiber officinale. Next base: position 92,910,099 of record NC_055990.1, read on the forward strand.
ATGGGGTAAAATGAGGCAATGAGTGAGCACCGGAGCCACCAACAAATAAGAACCGAGACAAACACAACAACAGAAGATGAGAAATGAAAACACAATGCCAAGTTCTATAGAGGTAGGAGTTACCTTGGAGCCATGGAACTCTCGGCTAAGGCTTCCGAGGGCTGGAGCTTCGGCGTGCAAGGAGAAGAGAAAGGGTGGGCTGGTGGGGAGAGTCGGCTAGGGTTTGCGTGAATGAGGGAAAGAGGGGATCGGGAGGTTTTAAGGGTTAAGATGGGTGTACAGTGAAGAAATGATCGGACGGTTGTCCGATCAGAAGGTATCAACGCCCGATCGGTCACCGCATCGATCGGAACCTCTGACGATGCATGGACCGATCGGTGATCGGTAGCATTCGGAAGCCCACGATCGGTCACCGGACTCGATCGAGAACTTCTGATCGGTCCGTAGACCGATCGAGATCGAACGATAAGCCCCTAAGTCACGGCCTTAACCAATGGAACCACCGATCGGTCTATGGACCGATCGAAGAGCCTATCGCGTATCAGTTATCTGATCGGTCCTGGACCGATCGGTGAGCACAAAATAACTGATCGGTCCACGGACCGATCAGGATACGATCAAAGATTGAAGTTTTGGGATCGGTCTGTCGACCGATCCATATTCTCCTGATCGGGCTGTAGCCCGATCAGTGTCTGATACTGAAATTTTCAGTGATTTCAGTAACCGAAATCCTTAGATATGTTTGATAGTTCGTAGAAGTTTCTCCAGTAAAACTTTCAAAATCAATATCTAGAACCCTGAGAATCTACAAGCATAACTATGTCCTAACGATGGGCTCTTATGGTGTGAATTTGTTTATAATTTGTGACTTTCAAATTCGACTACAAGCACTGAGATTTCAGACAAGTTTCAAGTTTGTCAAAATAGACAACTTGTCCTAATTTGCAATCAAGGCATGAAAGCTGAAATTCTTGATTCTTGTTATGTTTAGTTTCAAGTTTGTCAAAATATATCTAATTTATTATTATTTCCTTTAATAACCTATCGTTTTATCAATCAAAAGTCATGACATGAACCAAACAACAATACCAATCAACACATCAACCATCAACCATCAACCATGATTAGAAAAATTTCTAGGCAAAAGTCCAACCAAGATTCCTTGGTTGGAATATATGAGTAAGATCTAGGAGTCAAATACACATGAATTATGTAATGACCTTCCCCATACTCAATTTATGTCTCTTCAACCTACTTATTCAAGGGATGCATAATACATTTTGAATAAATTGGTTGTTCCTAGCATCTCACCCCATTTCTAGCAAACAAAAACAATTTGTTAAACCTTATCGTTTGTGTGAGATGTCCCCAAATTGCCCAAATCAGTTTCCCAATTACTCTTGTCATTTTAATAGTCCTTATTGATCATGGTGAAGTTCTAATGACCTAAGGAGCCAAACACATTCCCAACTCCCTCCTTAAATGACTAAATTCATTCTCCGGAAGGGGTTTTGTGAAGATATCGGCTAGGTTTGACTTTGACTCAACATATGTGAGCACAATGTCTCCCCTAGCTACGTGATCTCTTATGAAGTGATGACGCACTTCAATGTGTTTGGTCCTCGAATGATGGACTGGATTTTTAGTTAGGTTGATTGTGCTAATGTTGTCGCATAGCACTTGTACACCCTTATAGGAGAGTCCATAATCCTCTAGGGTGTGTATCATCCACAACAACTGTGATACACTCTCTCCCATGGCAATATATTCAGCCTCGGTCGTGGAGAGAGCAACACAATGTTGCTTCCGACTTGACCAACTAACTAAACATGAACCTAAAAATTGGCAACCCCCACTCGTACTTTTCCGATCCAATTTGCACCCAGCATAATCGGAGTCGGTATAACCTATCAAGTCAAATGATTCAGTACGAGGGTACCAAAGACCTACTCTAATTGTGCCTTTAAGGTATCTCAGAATTCTCTTAACTGCAATTAAGTGAGATTCCTTGGCACAGACTTGATACCTAGCGCACATGCCCACAGCAAAGAGTATGTCCGGTCGACTAGTTGTGAGATATAGAAGACTACCGATCATGCTTCTATATTGCGTTAGATCAACTGATTTTCCACTCTCATCATTGTCAAGACGAGTGCTCGTCGCCATAGGAGTGGATACTTCCTTAGAATCACTCATTTTGAATTTCTTAAGCATCTCTTGAGTGTATTTTGCTTGATGGACATAAATGCCATCTCTAGTTTGTTTGATTTCTAGTCCAAGGAAGAATGTCAATTCTCCCACAAGACTCATTTCAAACTCACTTTCCATGTGAGTGATAAATTCATTCAAATAGCCCTTGTTATTTGAGCCACAAATTATGTCATCGACATATACTTGGGCTACAAAAATATTTTCACCATCTCTACGCAGAAATAGTGTTGGGTCTATTTGGCCTCTCACAAAACCCTTTTCTAGTAAATATGTTGACAACCTTTCGTACCAAGCTCGAGGTGCTTGTTTAAGCCCATAAAGAGCTTTCTTGAGCTTGTACACGTGGTTTGGAGCTTCGGTACTCACAAACCCCGGGGTTGTTCAACATAGACCTCTTCTTTAATGAAGCCATTTAAGAAGGCAGATTTAACATCCATTTGATAGAGTTTGAAACCTCTATGTGCAGCAAAAGCTAGCATCAAACGAATGGACTCTAATCGTGCCACGGGAGCATAAGTCTCATCATAATCGAGACCTTCGACTTGACTATAGCCCTTGGCTACAAGTCTTGCCTTGTTTCTTACAACTTCTCCCTTTTGATTTAACTTATTTTTGAAGACCCATTTAGTTCCAATAATGGTGGTCTTCTTAGGTCTAGGAACTAAGTCCCACACTTGGCTCCTTTCAAATTGACCTAATTCGTCTTGCATAGCTATGATCCAATCAGGATCGTGCAATGCCTCATCAACTAATTTCGGTTCAATCTCTGAAATCAACGCGACTTCATTAGACTCATTTCTGAAGAATGACCTAGTCCTAACCCCTTGTTGAATGTCTCCCACAATTTGGTCTTGGGGATGACTAGAGGCTATCCTAGATTGTCTTGGTGTTGATGGTGCCTCATGAATGGTCTCACTAGGCACAGGCAAGGACTCAATATCTGGCAAAGGATCAGATTGAATTCTTTGTTGCCTTTGTTCATCATCTTCAGAGTCAACTTCGACTCTTCCAATGTTTTGATCATTCAAACTTAGATTTCTAAGTTCGAATTGAATTTCTCCTACATCCCTTGATTGATCATTTGATTTAGGGATTTCTTCAAATGCTACGTCTGAGGACTCTTCAATCAATTTAGTCCTCTCATTGTAGACTCGATAGGCTTTGCTGGTAAGAGAGTACCCGACCAGTATCCCTTGATCAGCCTTAGCCGTGAACTTCCCAAGATGGTCCTTGGTGTTTAAGATAAACACTTTACAACCAAACACCCTAAGATGTTTAATTGTAGGCGGTTTCCCAAACCAAAGTTCATGGGGAGTCTTTCCTAAAAACCTATGTATTAAAACTCGATTTTGCACATAGCAAGCTGTATTCACAGCTTCAGCCCATAAGTAGCTCGGTAGTGAGTACTCATGAAGCATGCTTCGTGCAGCCTCTTGTAGAACTCGGTTCTTTCTCTCCACAACCCCATTTTGCTGTGGGGTCCTTGGAGTAGAGAACTCATGCCTATATCCCTTTTCTTGACAAAACTCTAAAAACCTATGATTTTGAAATTCCCCACCATGATCACTTCTAATGGTTTTAATTGTTGTCGATTTTTCATTTTCAGTTCTTCTACAAAAGGAAATAAAAATATCTATAGTTTGGTCCTTATGTTTCAAGAAGAAAGTCCATGTGTATCTAGTAAAATCATCAACGATTACCAAACAATATCTACTTCCATTCAATGATATTACACTACTGCAATCAAATAGGTCCATGTGCAATAAATCTAAAGCAGTAGATGTACTTACATTGCTTTTACCTTTATGGACAGCTTTTGTTTGCTTACCCTTTTGACATGCATCACATAGTTTGGTCTTGTGGAACTTGATGCTTGGTAAGCCTCGCACTAATCCTTGGTTGGCCAACTTCCAGATGTTCTTCATGTTTACATGTGCCAATCTTCTATGCCATAACCAAGACTCTTCTTCTTTCGACATGAAACACTTAATCAAAGCATTAGTAGCACTTTTAAATGATACTTGATAAATATTGTCAACCCTTGTGCCTACTAGTACCGTGTCAAGTGTGTCAATGTGTTTAACCAAACATTGACTTGAATGAAATTCAATTGTGTAACCCGTATCACACAACTGACTGACACTTAGGAGATTAAAAGTCATCCCCTTGACTAGAAGGACATTCTTGATATGAAGACATTCGGATATATGAATGTCTCCAATTCCTACAACCTTAAGGCTACCATTATTACCAAAAGACACATTACCTCTACTTTTGTTTTGAATGGTAGTAAACAGTGATTTGTTCCCAGTCATGTGCTTGGAGCATCCACTATCAACAAACCAAGTTGATAGATGCTCCCCCTCGACCAATGCCTACAATACACGAAAAATAGAGGTTTTAGGTACCCAAATCTTGGGACCTAATGCTTCTACAACGAAAGACCTAGGAACCCATGCCTTGGTCATACCTTTCCTAGTTCCATGAACTCTAGAAACATGTGATCTACTATTTTGAGTTCTAGACATTAGAGAAATGAAACTCGACTCCTTGGGTTGATACCCTAACCCGGCTTTGTTGTAAACTGCCCTTTGGGCATTTAGAATCATGTCTAGAGTCTTAGAGCTAGTTGAGAATTTCTCAAGCATTTTCTTGAGTTTCTCAACCTCACCCTTTAAGGCCTTGTTCTCATCCTCAAGGACTTCTAGATGTAGGTCATCGACCTCATCTTCCCTAAGGGTCCTTAAGGTTTTTACTTCTTCTTTCAACAATTTATTTTCTGTTTTTGACTTTTTAAGCAATGTAGATAAGTGAGTGATAGTTTTATAACACTTTTCTATATGAGAAGAGGTTACCTCTTCATCATCCGAAGATGATGAAGCCGTGGTTGAAGCGCTTGAGTCATCACTCTCGGATTCGGACTCTTCCCTTGCCATGAGTGCCAATTGCCGAGTGCTCTTTTCCATCTTCTCTTCTTCCTCCGATGAGCTTGATGAGGACTCATCCCAAGTGGCCTTGAGAGCCTTCTTCTTCTTGGCTCTTTCCTCCTTCCTTTTGGCTCGTTCCTCCTTCCTCTTTAGTTTCGGACACTCGCTCCGAATGTGTCCTTTCTTGCTACACTCATAACATGTAACATTAGATTTATCAAAATTTTGATCATTAGTTTTACCTTTTCCTTTGTATCTTCGGCCTCTTCTCATAATCCTCCTTACGAAGTTCGCCATCTCGCTTGATGATGATCCACTTTCATCATCGGATTCGGAAGAAGAGGTGGATGAGGAAATCTCCTTTTCTTTCTTCTTTTCCTTCTTCCTTCTTCCATCCTTGCTCTTTGGTCCTGCAAATAAAGCAATACCCTTCTCTTTTGACCTTTGTTAGCAAGCTCATGAAGTTCCATCTCACAGAAAAATTCATCTAGTTTAACAATGGAAAGATCCTTGGATACCTTGTAGGCATCCACCATGGATGACCACAAGGCATTCCTAGGAAAAGCTTTTAGAGCATACCTTACGAGGTCACGGTTTTCTACTCGTTCATCCACCGAATGGAGACCATTGATGATCTCCTTGAACCTTCCATGTATCTCACTTACAGTTTCATTTTCCTTCATGACAAGGTTCTGTAGTTGGTTTAAGAACAAATCCCTCTTGGCGATCCGAGAGTCTCGAGTTCCTTCTTGGAGCTCGATGAGCTTGTTCCATAGATCCTTCGCACTTGTGAAAGGACCAACCTTGACAAGTTGATCCTTGGCTATCCCACATTGCAAAGTGACAACCGCCTTGGCATCGGCTTGTCCCTTGCGAGTTTGCTCGGTTGACCATCTCGATGAGTCAAGTTCCTTACCTTCTTCGTCCTTTGGAGGTGAGAATCCCTCCTTGACCGAGAACCACATGGAGATATCAGTCTTGAGGTAATACTCCATGCGGCTTTTCCAGTATTGAAAATCTACTCCATCGAAATAAGGTGGACGGTTGGTGCTGAGTCCCTCCTTCATGGCCATTGTTTAGCTCTTTGGGTTGTTAAGCCGTAATGAAGAGCACCAGGCTCTGATACCACTTGTTGGGACCTTAGATGGCTAGAGGGGGGTGAATAGCCTCTTTGAAAAACACTAAACACAAATTTCTTCAAGAACTTTGTTAGCACAGCGGAATTAGAAAACTAAAACAAGAAAGCACAGCACACTAACTCAGAGATTTACGAGGTTCGGGGATAACTTGCCCCTACTCCTCGGCGTGTCCGTAAGGTGGACGAATCCTCTTGATCTTTCGGTAGATCACACCCCGGAAGCTATCCGGCTAAAGGATTCTCCTTCTCGGTGGAGTAACCTCTCCACAAAGTCTTTAACAGCAGTAAGAAATTAAGCACAAGACTTACAGTAGTGGCTCAAGTGAAATGATCAAAAAGAAGCTCACAGCCACAATCAGCGAAGAACAAGCACACTGCTTCAATCTTCCAGAGAGTTTTTCTCCACAGTGTTTTTCACAGCAAGAGCACCAAAAAGCATTGTTGCGAGAGTCTCTCCTCTCCAGCTTCATATGCCTCTCTGCTCTGTAACGGATCTCTGCCAAACCTGCAGCAAATCCCTGCAAATCCCTGCAACCGTCCACGACGTCGCCAATCACGCTTCTTCCTTGTCTGATTGTCTCAGCTCCCACCAATGGCATCCTCGTTTCCACTGGTACCTCTGAGCTTGAACCTATCAGCACAAGTCAAGCTGATTTCGACCAAACGGCTGCCAGCAGATCGCAAACGAGACGTTGCTACCAAAACTGGTTTGTCTGCAGCGAGACACAGCAAAAGCTTTTTCGTCGCCTTCTACTAATGATCCTCAATTTGAATTCATCCAACATCAAGTAATCTGTAACCTGTAACTTCGAAAAAGCTTACAGCAGATGGTTAGAAACGAAATAGGTAAAAGCAATTGCGAATCAGAAACAATAAGAGAAAGCGCATGCAAAACAAGCCATACTGTGGATCGGTCTGCAGACCGATCCATGATTTCTGGATCATCTCTGATCGGTCTGCGGACCGATCAGGAACTAATCTGATCGGTCCCCAGACCGATCAGGCGTCGCTTTTTCCGAAGGTGCGCAGCTTCTGATCGGTCTGCGGACCGATCAAGCACTAATCTGATCGGTCCCCAGACCGATCAATGAAATCTCAGTAGGCTACTGATTGATTTCTGATCGGTCCGCAGACCGATCAGTAAAATCACAGTGGGCTACTGATCGATTTCTGATCGGTCCGCAGACCGATCAGTAAAATCACAGTGGGCTACTGATCGATTTCTGATCGGTCTGCAGACCGATCAGTAAACGTTCAGTAGCCACTGATCAATTCCTGATCGGTCGGCAGACCGATCAGGTATAAAGGTTTCACTGGATCGGTCTGCAGACCGATCCAGGTGTCCAAGGTTTCACTGGATCGGTCTGCCGACCGATCCAGCTTCTTGACTCAGTCCGGGTCGAGCCCTCTCTGACCTAGTCCGGAGGAACGAGCTCCCTAGCTCTCTCCGACTTCATCTGGTCCTAGAGAACGAGCTACCGAGCCCTCTCTGACTTCGCATGCCAAGCTTCCTTCTTGGACTTTTCAACACCAGATGTCCGATCACCCTTGATCCATCTGGATTTTCCCTTGCCTGGCTTCACTCACCAGGACTTGCAACTGCCTAACATCCCAGTTAGGACTTTCCCACTGCCTGGCTTCACTCGCCAGGACTTTCCAACTGCCTAACATCCCAGTTAGGACTTTCCACTCGTGCCAAGCTCCCTGCTTGGACTTCTCCAGTGCCAAGTCTCCATACTTGGACTTTTTCCCGAATCAGGTCAACCAAGTCAACCTAGATTAGTAATTAATTTGAGTTAAATATCTGATACAAACTTAAATCAGTGTCAACAGCAAAACAACATCCAGGTCAGACTGTATCAACACTAAGTGCACTGAACCCAAGTTCAGGTAAGGGTTTTGTAAAGATGTTAGCTAGGTTTGATTTGGACTCAACATAGTTGAGTGCAATTTCACCTTTAGCTACATGATCCCTTACAAAGTGGTGCTTTACCTCTATGTGTTTAGTCCTAGAATGGTGAATAGGATTTTTGGTCAGATTAATTGAGCTGATATTATCAATAAAGATTTTTGTATTTTTATATTCTAGTTGATAGTCTTTTAACGTACGCATCATCCACAACAGTTGAGATGCACATTCTCCTAGGGCTATGTATTCAGCTTCTGTAGTGGATAGAGCAACACAATGTTGCTTTCTGCTTGACCAACTTACTAGGCACTGACCTAGAATCTGGCAGCTACCACTTGTACTTTTTCTATCTAATTTTCACCCGGCATAGTCTGAATCAGAATAGCCATAAAGGTCAAAGGTGCAAGTTCTTGGGTACCAAAGTCCTACATTTAGAGTTCCTTTAATATACCTAAGTATTCTTTTAACATATGTTAGGTGTGACTCTTTTACACAGGATTGGTATCTTGCGCACATACCTACTGTAAACAATATGTCAGGTCAGCTTGCAGTTAGGTAAAGTAAGCTACCTATTGCACTCCTATAGTATTTTGGATCTACTGGTTTTCCTTCAGGGTCAGAGTCAATGTTAATGTTGGTTGAGTATTTATAATTTTTGAATTTTCCATGCAGAATTTTTTAATTAACTCCTTAGCATATTTAGTTTGATAAATGTAGATTCCATCTTTGGTTTGTTTTATTTGTAAGCCTAAGAAAAAGTTGAGTTCCCCAACCATACTCATTTCGAATTCATTTTCCATTAATTTAACAAATTCTTTTAAAAACTTAGAGTTAGTTGAGCCAAAAATTATGTCGTCAACATAGATTTGGGCTATAAAGATGTCTTTTTCTATAGTTTTTACAAATAAGGTCGGATCTATTTATCCTTGATTAAAGCCTTTGGATATTAAGTAATTAGATAATCTTTCATACCATGCCCTAGGGGCTTGTTTTAGTCCATATAACGCCTTTTTTAATTTGAATACATGGTTTGGGTAGTCTAAGTCTTCAAATCCTGGAGGTTGGCTTACGTAGACCTCTTCCTTGATAAACCCATTTAAAAAGGCTGACTTAACGTCCATTTGGTACAACTTAAACCCTTTATTAGCTGCATAGGCTAATAACATCCTAATGGATTCGAGTCTAGCTACTGGAGCATAGGTTTCATCATCGTCTAAGCCTTCGACTTGACTAAACCCTTTGGCTACTAGCCTAGCTTTGTTTCTTATTATATCACCGTGATCATCCAACTTGTTCCTAAAAATCCATTTGGTGTCTATTATAGATTTATCTAAGGGTTTAGGTACAAGGTCCCAGACCTGATTTCTCTCGAATTGTGCTAATTCTTCCTGCATTGCAATGATCCAATCTGGGTCAGGTAGGGCTTCTTCTATAGTCTTAGGTTCAATTTTAGAAATAAGGGCAATCTGACTTAGGCTTCTATAGGATGATCTAGTTCTGACTCCTAGGTTTGGGTCACCCAAAATTTGCTCAAGTGGGTGAGAGGTACTTACTCTAGTTGGTCTCGTCTATGGGTCAGAAACTAGTTCTTCTGACTCATTAAGGTTAGGTTGAATTTCATCATCTTCTATAGCTCTTGGGGCGATGTCAATATTTTCATTTATATTGGATAGGTTGTTTTCTTCATCAAATATTACATTAGTTGTTTCTTCAACTTTCAAGGTATTTTGATTATATACTCTAAAGGCTCTACTGGTGGAGGAGTATCCTAAAAATATTCCTTGGTTAGACTTGGGTGTAAATTTTCCTAAGTAATCTTTAGTATTTAAAATGTGAACTTTACACCCAAATACTTTTAGATAGTTTAGATTGGGAATTTTATGGTAGTAAAGTTCATAAGGTGTTTTATTGTGAAGTTTATTAATTAAAATTCTGTTTTGAATATAATTTGCAGTATTTATTGCTTCAGCCCAAAATTGATGATTCAAATTATATTCGTTTAACATAGTCCTAGCGGCTTCTTGTAGTGTTCTATTTTTACGTTACACTAGGCCATTTTGTTGGGGGGTTCTGGGACATGAAAATTCATGTTGGTATCCATTTATTTTACAAAATTGAGTTAACTTATGATTTTCAAATTCTCCCCCGTGATCACTTCTTATTCTTTTAATTTTAGTATCTTTTTCATTTTCTGTTAATTTGCAAAAATTACTAAATGTTTCATAGGTTTCATCTTTTGTTTTTAGGAATTTTACCCATGTGTACCTAGAGTAGTCATCAATTATTACTAAGCAATATTGATTCTTACTTATTGATTTGGCTCCATGTGAATCAAATAGATCAAGGTGAAGGAGCTCAAGTATGGAGTTAGTTCTTTCTAGGTTGGTTGACTTATGGGTTGACTTGGTTTGTTTTCTTTTTTGACACGCATCACAGATTGAATTTTCAATAAATTTTAATTTGGGCAAACCTCTAACTAGACCATTTTGACTCATTTTTGAAATGAGTCTAGTGTGCGTGTGACTCAGTCTTCTGTGCCACAGTTTGGTTTCCTCTTGTTGTGTCAAGAGACATTTTATTGAGGATATTGATAAGTCAATTGTGTAGATGTTATTCTTCCTAAGTCCCTTAAGTTTAATTTCAGGGGTTTCGATGTTTTTAACTAGACATCCAGATTTATCAAAATTGACTAGATATCCGCTGTCACACAATTGACTTATACTTAGTAAATTAAAGTTAAAATTTTCAACCAATAAAACATTTCGAATAATGAAATCGGAACTAAGTTCAATATTACCTTTTCCGATTACTTTAAGTTTACCGTCATTGTCGAACGCAATTGATCCTAAATTCTTGTACTTGAGTTTGGTAAACTTCAACTTATCTCCAGTCATATGTCTGGAGCATCCACTATCCAACATCCATTGATCCAATTCCTACACATGAAGTAGTTTGAATTGGTTTTTAATGGATTTAAAGATAGCTTAATTGAAGTAAACTACTTAGATTTTCTATTTTACTCAATTGTATTCGAAGTAATTTAGCAAACACTTAAACCTATGGTTTATTATTAATTAAACGTTTTGAAAAGATTTCATAGTTAATTAATTTTAAGATTTAATTTTGGAGTTAATTAAATTTTGAAAATGATTTTAAAGTTAATTTATTTTTAAAATAATTTTGAAATTTAGTTTTTAAAATAATTTTGAAATTTAGTTTTTTAAAATAATTTTGAAATTTTGAAATTTAGTTTTGAAATAATTTTGAAATATAAATTTTGAAATGATTTTGAAATTTTATTTTAAAATAATTTTGAAATTGAAGTTTTGAAATTGAATTTTAAAATAATTTTGAAATTTAGTTTTTAAAATAATTTTGAAATTTGATTTTTAAAATAATTTTGAAATTTGATTTTTAAAATCATTTTGAAATTGAGTTTTAAAATAATTTTTAAATTGAAGTTTTAAAATAATTTTGAAATTTGATTTTAAAATAATTTTGAAATTTAGTTTTTAAAATAATTTTGAAATTTGATTTTTAAAATAATTTTGAAATTTGATTTTTAAAATAATTTTGAAATTGAGTTTTAAAATAATTTTGAAATTGAGTTTTAAAATAATTTTGAAATTGAAGTTTTAAAATAATTTTGAAATTTGATTTTTAAAATAATTTTGAAATTTGATTTTTAAAATAATTTTGAAATTGAAGTTTTAAAATAATTTTGAAATTGAAGTTTTAAAATAATTTTTTGAAATTGATTTTTAAAATAATTTTGAAATTTAAGTTTTAAAATAATTTTGAAATTGAAGTTTTAAAATAATTTTGAAATTTGATTTTTAAAATAATTTTGAAATTTGATTTTTAAAATAATTTTAGTTTTGTTAATTAAAGATAATTTAATTGTTGATTAACTTGATTTAAGTTTAAGTCAATTGTCATAGTTTAATTTCTTAGTCATCTCACCATATCTAAAGTGTCAATCAGGGAACCCTATAATTGTTGTGAGATGAATTATTGTTGAATTTAAGGGTCTGGTTTAACTTTGTGTTAGATTCAGGTTTAGCTTTGGGTTTAACAAGTAAGCATTATTTGGATAAACTTCTGGGCTATGGTGAGTCACAAAGAACTCATTAAAGTAACCATACCTTCGAGGTTTCCCAAATAGTCCTACCCATTGAACTTAATACTAATCCTTGGTCTAACTAGTTATGATCCATTTAAGGGTAGCTTCGATCAGTTCCACTTGGCCAAATGCACCAGGTCGAAGCCATATCTTCCTAGACATGCGATGCCCAAGCTTACCTAACGTACTATCATCCAAAAACTTCACCAGTACTGTGGGTCACATTAAACCTAGCCTATTTTAATCTAACCTTAATTGAGTCTGGCCCTTCGAAAACGGATGCGGATCCGTGGCTTTGCTCGGACTCGGCCTCTGACTCGCTCTCTCTCTCGACGATCTGGTCCCGGGCCATCAGTGCGAGTAAACTTGTCTGCTCTTCTGCGTCGGATTCGGATTCGTCTGATGACTCAGACCATGTTGCCTTCATCTTTCTAGCTTCCTGTGTTATGCTTGTACCTGCAACCAACGCAATACCTTCCTCGGCCGGAGTAGTATCAGTTTGCTCATGTAATTCAAATAATTTATCATGCTTACTTGTGTCTGACATATTTTCGTGTAACTGAATTAGATTCTCCCACAGCTCCCTAGCGCTTGAGAATGGGTCAGCGCGATTCAGCTCCTTATTCGTTAAGCCGCACTGAAGTGTATACGTTGCTTTTGCGTTTGCTTCTACCTTTTTGATAAGGTTCGTGTCCCAGTTCTCGTACGGTAGTGGTATGCCGACGTTGTCAGTTGGTATTTCAAGCCCGGTCTTGGTGATCATCCAGACATCGAACTCGGTTTGTAGGTACGACTCCATTCGGCCTTTCCAGTAGCCAAAGTCTTTGCCGGAGAAGAGCGGTGGTCGAGTGGTGCTATAGCCTTCTTGGAGAGCCATTGAATTTTGCACGAAAAAGTGAGCAAAAAACTTGTCCCAGGACTTAATCCTGGATTAGTAGTGTGGTAGAAAGATAGAAATAAAATTTTATGAGTTTCGAGAAAAAATAATAAAATAATAATAAAATATTATTACAAAATATTTAAAAATATTATTTCAAATTTTGCCAAATTCAATATTTTATCAATACTAATAAACCGTGAAAGGATGAAAATGAATTTTTTGAAAATAATTTTGGAGGGAAAAAACGAAAGGAGTAAGTTTTTATTTTTAGCCTAAATAGACGAAAAAGCCACAAAAGAAATGCTCGAATGGTGGTTTCACCTATTCGAAGCGACCCTACACTGATACCAATTGTTGGATCGAGAAGCGCTAGACGGGGGGTGAATAGCGCTCGTGGCTATTTCGTTCGATTATCGGAAAACTATCGGAGTAATTAAAACGCAGAGGAATAAAATAAATAAACACAGAGACACAAAGAGATTTACTTCGTTCGGAGCCTAAGGCGACTCCTACTCGAAGGCCCGCGATCCTTGATCGCTTCCGGTGGGCAACAACTATAAGCTCGATAAGAATTACAAACTAATTACAATGAAAATATTATAACAACTTTATACCGACAACTAAGGAAGAAGAAAACAGAGCTCCGGGTCGTCGGGAGGTTGTTGCAGCACTTCTGGATCGTGTCGTTAGCAGCTAGATGCAAAGAAATCGCTTGGAAGTTGATGAACTGAAGTGTTGGTCGAAACCCCCTTGTAAAGGGTGTTCAAGGCGCCTTGAAGGCTGTTCAAGGCGCCTCCATGCTGCCGAGTCATCCGCGTGGATCAAGCTTGAACTGGTCGAAGTTCATCTGTTTAAGGCGCCTTATACCCTACCCAAGGCGCCTTCCAAGGCGCCTTATACTCCCTTCAAGGCGCCTCCATGGATGCTTCGCAGCCAGGTCAGCTTTTGCACCCGAGGCGCCTCCAAGCTCCATGGAGGCGCCTCAGACACTGTTCATCCGAGGGAAAACTTCATTATTTTGTACCTGCAAGACATGTTAGTCCCAAACAATATCCTGCAACACAAAGTTAGCATAAAACAACAGTATGAATATGATAAAGAATGTTATGACAGTCTCCGGACTGTCCGGGTCTGACTTCGGATTTCCGTCCGGAAACCCTAGGTCGACCCGACGCCTACTGTTCCCTCTACAGGGAACACGTCCTCACCTACTCCACTCAGGAGATTTACCTGCTGCCAGTGTGATCCTCCAGATCGACTGGACTTTTGCTCAGCACTCGTCACTTCCGGACTTTCTGCTGGGGATCCACTTCCCGGCTAGTCCAGTCTTTCACCTGGTACGCGACACCAGGACTTTCCACCTAGGGTTACCACCCCCTAGGACTTTTGCCTGAAGTCATCGACCTGCCAAGACTTTCCGCATAGGGTTACCACCCCCTATGACCTAGGGTTACCACCCCCTAGGGTTTTCCCTTTGCCAAACCGCAGCTAGGACTTTCCTGAAATACTCATTCAACATGTTAGATAACAAAACACCTTAACTTTGAATCCTTTGCCATTATCAAAACACGGGTTCAATCGTCGGATGCTTCCCGCAACAACAGTATGAGCGAGGTTCCTTCGCCTGTGTTATAGCTCCATTGTTATCACAAAAGAGCTCAATAGGGTCAGTGGTGTTAGCCATTTGCATGTCACGTGGCACATCAAATTAATTAAAATTGAAACTCATTAAAATTAATACAAGCGTTGTAGCAACGAGTCCCAAGTCGTATTTTTTTCCAAGGGTTACTAGCAAAATGTGTGTGTGAACTCTAGATTTGATTCAAAATTGATTTCTCACATTAACAAAGTTATTAGGCATTCTCATCAATCAAGAATCATAAAATCATTAATTGACCAAACTACATACAATCCTTAATTTCAATCACTTCAACAGCCATTTCAAGAATTCATTCACAATAACATAGAATAGAAATAGCAATCTAATCATCAAATTAGGCATCCAACACCTAAATAAGATCATAGTCACAAAGATTAAATTGCTAACTAAATCACAAAACTCTACAACCTGTTAGTATCAGAATCACTAAACTAATCAGAATTAGATCTAAGATTTGGGGTTTTAAAAGCAAGAAATTGAAATCAAACACACAAACTCTCAAATAGAAATTGAAAGTGCAAATGAAGGTTTCAGATCTGAAGATCTGAGCAAAGTTTGAACACAATTCAAAGATAAAAACAAAGAGACCTAAACCCTAATCATTCCACATCCCAAAACCGAAACCAATTCTCTCCAATCTGCTGAAAAACAAATGTGCTATCGGAAACCTCCCCTCAAGCACCCAACAACTAATCTCTACCTCCAGCTATTACCAGTAGGTGCTCATAGTCTTCGGAAACCTCCCCTCTAACTCCCAGCCGACTGATAATCTCACCAACCGAAGAAAACAGAGGATGAATCTGTGATTGTGCAAACCGGATCAAATGGCCAATTCATCCAAGTTGTGCTATGGAATGGAAGTCGGAATGAGATCTGAAACTCAAAGAAACCTCCCTCTAAGCTCAGTTGGGTACGGAGTTCGCTGATCTGAAACCTCCCCGGATCAGGAATGCGCGGTGAAGCAGAATCAAGCCGTGCCGAGAAACCTCCCTCAAGCACTTCTCTGATCGTCGGAAGATGAACGTCAGTAGCTTAGGATAGCTGTCGTTGAAGAAAGTTGCTCGCCGGATCTGGAGATGAGGAATGGGAAGCTCGGCGTCGCGGCGGAGAAGAAGCAGGAACAGTGAAGAAATCGCGAGCCGAGTCCACCGGTACTGTAGCTTCTCACTCGCCATTTAAATCTCCTCAAAACTGATCAGACGGTCCAGGTTGTTCCTGTCTTGATCAACGGCTATGATGTCTTCAGATCTGGATCAAAACCTCTGGATCCTCATCTATGGCTTAGATCCATCCCTCATTAGGCTGGATGAGCCGGATCTTCGACGGATGGCTAAGATCTTCTTGATTGAAGATGAACGGTCCAAATAGCTCCAAGGCTTGATCTTCTTGTTTGAACTCCGATTCGAGCCCAATTTCAGTCCAAATAGATCCAAATCTAAGATCCTTTGATGCCTACAAAATAAGAATCAAATATTAACATCAAATAATACCAAAAATAAAATAATTTGTAATTAGGTCCAAAAATACATACTATGCACAAAATGTGATGTAACCATGATTTACCTATAAAATCAACCTCAAAACCATGCATAAATGAATCAAAATAATGCAGTAAAATCATGGTTATCAAATCCCCCACACTTAGCCTTAAACGTCCCGTGAAAGTAAAGAAAACTAAAAATCATCTCCATACAATTTCCCTAGCAATACCTAGAAGATAGTAAAAGGTAATTAACTAAGGTCATCTTAAAAATCACAAACAATCATGAATACAATCCAAACAATAATCAGTAGATATGGTAGTTTCAATCCAATTGAAAAATTAAACAAGTTGCAATCTCACAAGGAATTTACCTAATCTATCCCTCACACTCAAAAATGCATATAATTGGAGCTCACTCAATGCAACTCACAACATTTCACTACCATAAGCTTGCTTATTTTCTAATTCTCCACCACTATACACATAGCATACATGAATCAAAAGGATTTAATCATGAAGAATTGAAATGGAAGCAAAAAGAGCAATTGAAGTGAATGTAATAGCAAAAGAAAAGGCATTAATGAAGAAAATGAGAAGATGAGAGTATTGGAGGAATATACTTGATGAGTTGACCATTTTGATGTGAAAAGAGATGAATACCATATGTTTTAACCAATTCAAAGTATCAAGCTAACCTCCCCTTCAATTTGATGGCAAACAAAGAATCTTGATACTCTATCTTCCATTTGATACTCTCTTGAATGTGCCAATTTTCTAAATTTTTCTGTTTTTCACTGTTTTTTCCACTTAATTTCCAGCATTTGGAAGCTCAAAAATAATCTCAAATCAAGAAGAATAATTCCCTCCCCCACACTTGAAGTATTGGCCGTCTCGGGCAATAAAAAAAAACACAACGTATATCCAATGTCTTGATATTCCTCTAGCCACTCTTTTTCCATTTCCCTGCAGAATTTATTTTCTGTTCTGTGTCTGTTTCTGTAAATGGCAGAGACAATAAGGATGTGCATCTCTAATGCATTGGAAAATGTCAATCAATAACAAATAGCAGCTTTAAAAATTCAAATTCAAGCATTCACTTTGTTTATATCACCTCTGAAATCATAGCACATTAATTATTGAATCAAGATGGCTTTAATATCCTTCATTTCAGATTCATATTAGCAAGAAGGCTTGGCTCTAATTAGCAAATCACCATTTGGCACAAAACTGATATGCATTTAAACCGAAATTCATTTTCAATTGAGGTACACTTAAAGCAATGCATTTTTGAAAACTGAAATCCAATGCTAACTAAGCTTCAGTTTCAGAAGTGGTAAATCCAAAAGAACGTGCCTTAAACCTTGAAGAATTAAGCTTAGTAAAGGATTAAATTCAGCACTAGAATGAATGGAGCATCAATTCAAAACATACTAATCAGAAATGAATCATCAGAAACAAGCCTGGTTTCTGAATTTTTTTGTTGCTGTCAATAGATTGAAGTAAATCAAGGATTTGATACTTGAGCAGGAATTACAAAGACTAAGCTCCACAATAATGAACAACAGATCAGCATCTTGGCCTATGTATCACTTTTTTTTTTCCTTTCTTTCTCTGTTCTGCATTTCCAATTCCAGCATCTCTTCCAAATTTGGCACAAAACTGCCTCACTAACTTTCTAATTTTTCAGCACTTCCTTGATTGAAACACCATTTGTTTCTGAGGCTAACAAAGTTCTAATTGAGTTTCTCAATGAATTAAGAGCCACTTCAAAAAGTTTGGTACAAGAGATGAGTTACTCTTCTCTGTTTTTTTACAGCTGTTGCAGATTCTTGCTCTCTGTTTCTGTCATTAACAGATTCAATAAAGATGTGTCCACTGATACTTTTTCTCTTCTGTAGCATAAGTCTGAAACTCCACTTCGAAATTTACAACAAGAAAGACAATTGCTTCCAAAAGAACAAAAGTAATCACATTACTTATCTGTAATCTGCATGAATCAACATGTACTACAATTCACTAGCACAGTTCAGTAAATATAGCTCCACAATAATGAACTTGAAGTGCTTTGATTAGTTAAGCAAAAGCAAATGACAATAAGATTTCAAATGCTTCACATAAAAATACATACAAAGTTCATTAGCCCTGCAGTGCACTTAACGATTTTGAAGCAAACATATCTGATAAAACTGCACTCAAGGACAAGCAAAAGTAATCCAATAGAATTCAGAAATTAGAACATTCCCTAGACATAACAATGTATTCCAGCAGCCACACCAGGTTCAACACAAATCATTGGATCCAGTCAAACATTTTCAACATCATATTCATCAAGATTGAATTCTGATTTCCGGAATTCAACTTCTTCCCAAATTCTAGTTCTGCTGATTGTACACTTCTGCATTTAAATCTTTGTGCTCTGATTTCTTCATACAAATCTTTGCACGTGATTTCAGAAACTAATTACACAACTAGCAAATGTAATGTAGCTGGCTAAATCAGAATTTTCAACAATCTGCAGATCCTGTCAGATTAAGAAACTGATATAATTTTAAGATTTAAAGCAATGACAAACTCTTCACAAATGCAACAAATCAGTACCAAAGTCACAAAATTCCAGCTCCTTAAACCTCACTGCTTTGAGAATCAATTGCTGACATTTTCTTCCACTTTACCTAGCAAATGATGCAATGCTTAAGTGTTTTGAGTTCCTATCCTTCTGGATCCAGACCATTTGATTCAAATCTCCAACTTCCATATTACTGCAGCCTTTCAATTCCTACTTCATCACTCTCGAAATTCTTATTCTTCTAGAAATCCAAGCAATGAGAACACATTTTTCCATTTGTTTATGGCTCTACTGCACCTTTAAATTGCTCTACACTGAATTTGAATTAAGCAGTGCTTAATTGATATAACATCGATACTCTGCTGGATCCTGCTCACTACATTTTGATTCATTCAGATTTCTTAAATTGTTCTGCTTCATTGTCCAATATTAGAAATGATGGTTGTGTTTCATTGTCCAATACTAGATTTCTCTTAAAATTTGTTGCAACTTAGGATTAAATCCTTCTATTCCAATATCTTTGCAAAAACTCTACACAACACAATGCTCCAAAACTTAACAGCCAATAGGCTGATTTCTGCACAATGCAGAAATCTGTTTCTGATCTTGCCATTACTCACTCCAAGCTTCAATAATTAATTCCCATAGATCACCTTTGCCATTGGGCATACAACTCATTTGCTTAAGTTTCTCAATGATTTGAGAATTTAATGCAGAAATTGGCACACAATTGGCACAATTCAAAAAACTGAAATCAAAACTCAAATCTCTGAATTCCATGCTCTAGCAATGTGCAGCTCAACACCAGCAGTTTTCCATATCTGTTTCAGTTTTTAAGGCTGCATACTTTCCAAATTTCTTGTAAAACCGAGTAGTTTAAGAAAGTCAATCTATTGGAGTTGCATATCTCGATTCAAAGTGAGCTCGGAAAGGAAGGAAAACTTCATCTTATTTCAGCTTCATAACAACAATCACAAGGTTAAATTGAGACTCATTTCCTGCCCTTTCTCTATTTCTGCTTAATCTACTTCAACACGTATTGATATTATCGTCTTCCCAGTAACAATTTCAGAAAAACAGCAAAAACATAGCACTGCTTGACAAACAGCAAAACCACTTCTAGAATCACAACATATAAATCTAAGAATTCAAATTCAGCAACACAATTCAGCTCATACTCGAAAACTTTCCAAGTTGGTACTTCTACAAAAGTTTGGCAAAGCAATCATATTCTAAGAAGTAGTACATAATTATAGTATTTCACAGTTTCAGAAATCCCTAAAAGCACTGCTGTCAACAACATTTCAGCTTCAAGAATTTGGCTCTGTTGCCACAAGAGCTTCACTTAATTTCCCATTGGTTACAACACTGATGACAAGGGTTTGATACAAACTTGATACATCTCTAAAGCCGAATTTTGTTTCCAGCTGCTGCCCTTCTGCTTTGTGAATATAACTTCCATCAATAGCTCTAAAAATCTGCTTCTTCATTGCCTTAGCACCTGTTTCTCACTCAGCTGAAATGTTCCATCTTTGCAGCTATTCAAATGAATCTTGGTAAAAGCTGATGAGGCCAACATTCCATCAACACTTCATCTAAGCTTCTTCCTTACTTGACCTCATTTCTGAATTCTTGATACTCCCCACATAAGCAACCTTTCCCCCTCACTCAAACCTTTACCCATCTCTTGGTCAAATTAATTCATCAAGCAACTAATCCAAAACTCTAAACGAAATAGAACAAGCAAAGATGATTGAGAGTTTGAATGCTAGATTAAATGAAAATGTTTAAAGAAAATTGTAGGGAAAGAAATGGGAAATTAGGATGGCACAAGAATGACAAACTCCTTCATCTCCATGCATACATATGCTATTGTGACCTTGAAAAGAAACTAAGCAAGTTCTAGAGTTTAATTTGCTATGAGTGCATGTCACAAAAAGATAAAATAGTGTTTAGGCTTAAAGTGGACCTCACTAGGTATTTTTATTGCAATCAAACTCAATTGATCACATTGGAATCCACCACCAAATTAACTAATATCATGCAAGAAAAGCATCCAATCATGTTAAATGACCTAAAATTGATGATCAAATTTAAGAGACTTTTACCATCTTAAAAGTATTACTTAAAAAATTCCCATGGAGAATTTTTATTCAAAAATGCAAAGTATGAAGCAAATGTGTGGAAGTAAAATGCAAAATACCAAGTATGTAACTAAAGAAATGCATAAAAAGAATTTTATTAACAAAACATGAATTAAAATGCAAGATAAAGCAAAATTAGAACCAACTCCCCTTAAATTCCGGCGGTCGAAGAAGATTTAGCAACAAAATCCATGTCGGAAATGGAGTACTTTTGATTCCACTCAATTTCTTTTTATTGACCATTTTTCCATTGCAAATTCTTTCTGGAGGTCTTAGGCGGTTCAGTGTAAGCATCCACTTCGGAAGCTTATGTTCTCCTACAACATCAATCAAAGAAAACGTCTCCCACATGCATGTGGGGTAAAAAGAAGATAGGAGACTATTAGTTTTGATAGAAAATTTGTCAAGAAATGAATCACAACTAATAAAATCAACAAATGGTACCTCTATTGAATTTTCTGAAAAATCACAAGAAATACTCACCTCGTTGTGTTGAAAGGTACTTGGAGTGGTGATTGTTACCTCCTCTTCATCAATTAATTGCTCAAACTCTGGTTCTGATGATGATTCATCCTCATGTAGTGATTCTTGGGTACTTGGCTCCATGGCACAAGTCCCTACACTTACATCTTCAATTCTTGGTGATTCTTGAGATAATGCTTCTAGTAAGCATTCCCCTACACTTAAATCATCTTCAAAGAAATGTTCAGAACCTGAATCACTCACAACATCTTCAGCAACAATATCAGTAGGATCAGAAATTTGCATAATTACATAATCATCACAAAAAATATTAGAAAAATCATGTGAAGTAATAGGAGTAGGGTCAGGCCTGACAGAATCACTACTTCCTATCTCTTCACTGTAGTTTTGTGCTTTCAGCTGATTGATGGATGATGCAATTTGATCTATCTGACTCTGTATGTTCTGTATCCTTGAAAATTGCTGCTCTTGATGCTCATTCATTTGTTGCATGATCTCCTTGAGTTTCCATGTTGTCTCATCCATTCGAGGTTCGTTTTGTTGGTAAGGTTGTGGCATAAAATTTGTTGAAACTTCTTGAAACCCATATGAACTCTGGTAGGTTGGAAATGGCTCTACAAATGGTCCTTGTGCACTTTCATACCTGAAACATGAATTATCCACCCAATTAGCATTAAAACCATTTGAAAATGACTCATACCTATTTTGTTGATCCAAATTTGGGTAAAACTGATACTCAGGTTGAAAACTCTGATAATTCTCCATTCCACCTCCAAAATTATGAAAATATGGATCCATGCTTAAGAAATCTCCTGTTCTTCACTACAACACTAGAAATCAATGTTAGAAGACTCAAGAGCATAAAGTTTCAACTCATGAAATTGTGAACAGTAAAGCACTTAAAAATTCAAGAACAAATCAACATGAAAATACAAAAAGAATAAGCAATCAAATCAACCAAGAAAAAAGCTAACCAATTAAAATCACACAATGATCAATCTAAAATTAACACACATTGCTAGTTATTTCCCCGGCAACGGCGCCAAAATTTGGTGTTAGCCATTTGCATGTCACGTGGCACATCAAATTAATTAAAATTGAAACTCATTAAAATTAATACAAGCGTTGTAGCAACGAGTCCCAAGTCGTATTTTTTTCCAAGGGTTACTAGCAAAATGTGTGTGTGAACTCTAGATTTGATTCAAAATTGATTTCTCACATTAACAAAGTTATTAGGCATTCTCATCAATCAAGAATCATAAAATCATTAATTGACCAAACTACATACAATCCTTAATTTCAATCACTTCAACAGCCATTTCAAGAATTCATTCACAATAACATAGAATAGAAATAGCAATCTAATCATCAAATTAGGCATCCAACACCTAAACAAGATCATAGTCACAAAGATTAAATTGCTAACTAAATCACAAAACTCTACAACCTGTTAGTATCAGAATCACTAAACTAATCAGAATTAGATCTAAGATTTGGGGTTTTAAAAGCAAGAAATTGAAATCAAACACACAAACTCTCAAATAGAAATTGAAAGTGCAAATGAAGGTTTCAGATCCGAAGATCTGAGCAAAGTTTGAACACAATTCAAAGATAAAAATAAAGAGACCTAAACCCTAATCATTCCACATCCCAAAATCGAAACCAATTCTCTCCAATCTGCTGAAAAACAAATGTGCTATCGGAAACCTCCCCTCAAGCACCCAACAACTAATCTCTACCTCCAGCTATTACCAGTAGGTGCTCATAGTCTTCGGAAACCTCCCCTCTAACTCCAAGCCGACTGATAATCTCACCAACCGAAGAAAAAAGAGGATGAATTTGTGATTGTGCAAACCGGATCAAATGGCCAATTCATCCAAGTTGTGTTATGGAATGGAAGTCGGAATGAGATCTGAAACTCAAAGAAACCTCCCTCTGAGCTCAGTTGGGTACGGAGTTCGCTGATCGGAAACCTCCCCGGATCAGGAATGCGCGGTGAAGCAGAATCAAGTCGTGCCAAGAAACCTCCCTCAAGCACTTCTCTGATCGTCGGAAGATGAACGCCAGTAGCTTAGGATAGCTGTCGTTGAAGAAAGTTGCTCGCCGGATCTGGAGATGAGGAATGGGAAGCTCGGTGTCGCGGCGGAGAAGAAGCAGGAACAGTGAAGAAATCGCGAGCTGAGTCCACCGATACTGTAGCTTCTCACTCACCATTTAAATCTCCTCAAAACTGATCGGACGGTCCAGGTTGTTCCTGGCTTGATCAACGGCTATGATGTCTTCAGATCTGGATCAAAACCTCTGGATCCTCATCTATGGCTTAGATCCAACCCTCAGTAGGCTGGATGAGCCGGATCTTCGACGGATGGCTAAGATCTGCTTGATTGAAGATGAACGGTCCAAATAGCTCCAAGGCTTGATCTTCTTGTTTGAACTCCGATTCGAGCCCAATTTCGGTCCAAATAGATCCAAATCTAAGATCCTTTGATGCCTACAAAATAAGAATCAAATATTAACATCAAATAATACCAAAAATAAGATAATTTGCAATTAGGTCCAAAAATACATACTATGCACAAAATGTGATGTAACCATGATTTACCTATAAAATCAACCTCAAAACCATGCATAAATGAATCAAAAAAATGCAGTAAAATCATGGTTATCAGTCAGCGATTCTGGGAACCACCCCAAGTTCAGTGATGAACTTGCAGATCCAAACTGCCTCTTTTGCTGCCTCTGATGCAGCAATGTACTCGGCCTCTGTCGTAGAATTAGCTACTGTGTCCTGCTTCGAACTCTTCCATCTCACAACACCACCATTAATGCAAAATACGAACACTGACTGTGATCGATAATCATCCTGGTCGGTCTGGAAGCTAGCATCACTGTAACCCTTTACAGATAGCTCGTCATTGCCTCCATATATCAAGAAATATTCTTTAGTCCTTCTTAAATACTTAAGAATATTCTTGACCGCTATCCAGTTACTTTCACCTGGATCTGACTGGTATCTGCTCGTCATGCTCAAAGCATACGAGACATCAGGTCGAGTACATAGCTTAGCGTACATGATAGATCATATGGCTGAGGTATAAGGGATCTGATCCATGCAATCTCTCTCCTCTCTAGAAGAGGGACCTTGAGTCTTCGAAAGACTCACGCCATGTGACATCGGCAGAAATCCCTTCTTGGAGTTCTGCATGGAAAACTGAAGGAGTACCTTGTCAATATATGTACTCTAACTTAGGCCAAGCAATCTCTTAGATCTATCTCTATAGATCTGTATCCCTAGAATGCGGGATGCCTCACCTAAGTCCTTCATTGAGAAGCAACTCCCTAACCAGGTCTTGACAGACTGAAGCAAAGGGATGTCCTTCCCAATGAGTAGTATGTCATCCACATATAATATGAGGAAGACAACGATATCCCCTACAACCTACTTGTAGACACAAGGCTCATCTTCGTTCTTGATGAAACCAAACTGTTTGATTACATCATCAAATCGAAGATTCCAACTCCGAGAAGCTTGCTTTAGTCCATAAATGGACCTATGTAGCTTGCATACTCTGTTAGTATGCTGTGGATCTACAAAACCCTCAGGTTGTGTCATGTACACATCCTCGAGTAGGTTTCCATTCAGAAACACGGTTTTGACATCCATCTGCCATATCTCATAGTCATGGTAAGCTGCAATAGCAAGCATGATCCGAATGGACTTAAACATCGCTACTGGAGAAAAGGTTTCATCATAGTCAATACCATGAATCTGTTTGAAACCTTTAGCTACCAAGCGACCCTTATAGATAAGTTCATCCATGTCAGTCTTTCTCTTAAAGACCCACTTACACCCTATGGGTTTTACCCCTTCAGGTGGATCAAACAAAGTCCATACTTGGTTGGTGTACATGGATTCCATTTCGGATCTCATGGCCTCTAGCCATTTCTCAGAATTTGGTCTCATCACAGCTTCCTGATAGGTGGTAGGCTCATCATCTATGAGCACAACGTCATCATGATCAGACAAGAGAAATGAGTATCTCTCAGGCTGACGACGTACCCTATCAAACCTGCGAAGAGGTATGTCTACTTGAACTGGTTGTTGTTCCTCAACCCCTTGTGGAACAACATCATCCACAACACTTGTGGTTCCAGTTCAACTTCCATCGAGGCTTCAATGCTATTGTTCGCATCTTGAACTTCTTCAAGATCGAACGTGCTCCCACTAGTCTTTCTAGAAACAAAGTCCCTTTCTAGAAAGACCCCAGTCTTTGCCACAACTACCTTATGCTGACTGGGAATGTAGAAGTAATATCCCTTAGTTTCCTTGGGATATCTAATGAAATAGCACTTGTCGGATTTGGGTCCTAACTTGTCTGAGACTTGACGTCGAACGTAAGCCTCATGTAACAACCACCCTTCTTACTACTACTCTCTAAGGGCGACCGTTACCTAACTCCTACTCTACTTACTAGTGTCACTTATGCTATTATTAGCGACACTTAGATTTATCACGGTTCAGAGAAATTCCTACCGAAAAATTTCGGCAGAGTCTCCCCTGTACCGGTGACCAAATCCACAATACATAAAAGATATACACAGCCACATGCGGCTAGATCACAATATTCTTCACAACCACGCATTAATAAATCATATTCTAATCAAAAACTAAACTAGCAATAAGAATTAAACTCAAAACTCTCAGAACAAAGCATAACAAGCTACAATGCACTTCAAACTCAAGCATAAACTCATGATTTCATAATGGAAATAAGGAAAATGAACTAGACATAAACTCTAAATGAATAAGTCTT
Source organism: Zingiber officinale (assembly GCF_018446385.1). Lineage (NCBI taxonomy): Eukaryota > Viridiplantae > Streptophyta > Magnoliopsida > Zingiberales > Zingiberaceae > Zingiber > Zingiber officinale. The sequence continues at coordinate 92,936,437 of NC_055990.1, forward strand.
GCTAGTCCCCTCTGGATCCCTCCATAGTTCAGCCACCACACACATCCATCATCACCACCACCCTATCGCCTCCCTTCATATCTTAGCTTTTCCTTTATCTGCAGTAGGAGGAAAGAAAACAAGATCTATAAGCGAAAACGCTTAGTAAGTACTAATCTATCTCACAAAACTCGAAATGCATAAATGAAATGCATAAGTACTGAAACTGAAATACTAAAACTATCTGCATATGCTCATGGTATACAGAAAATGAACTAGATACAAATCATACTCAGTATCAAGCAGAATAACAAGAAACTAACTATGTAAACTTAGAATTAAAGAAACTAACCATTCTTATTTATTCTAAGCATGTAACTTGTTTCATTTCTTATATCCTTGTGTTAGAAATTAATCTTTTAACTCCTATCTTTTACTCACTTCTTCTTTCTTTCTTTCTTTCTTAACTTTTCTTTTCTTTGGGTTTTCTTTTCTTTGGGCCCAGGCTTAGTACCATCTCATGCGCGTTCCCTAATAGGTTGGGGTTGCGAGCCACCAATCCTAAAAGAGCAGACCTCGGTCTACCAGGGCCAAGACCTCGGAAATGGTCACCTGGATTTGTTTAACGACAAGCTCTTGGATGTCGGGTACTAGCCTCTTGCTTGACTTACTTGTTATCTTTCTTATTCTTTTGTCTTCCTTATTATCTTTTATTAAAGATTGTGGGAGTCCTTTAAATATACTTAACAAGTATGGGTTTATAATCAACTAACCATGCTATATAACAGAATAAAACAAGTAACTTAAAGCTTACTGATCATGCTATAAGCTAAACTAAAGAAAGCAATTTAAAGCCTTTGAATCATACGGTGAAAACATGGCAAAGGATGCTATTTTAGTGCTTCTAAACATGCTGTAAAATCAAGTATGGAATGATTCTAATCATGCTATAAATAAAGCAAAAGAAAGCTAATTCAAACTTGCTAATCATGCTATAAAATAGAGCAAAAGAAAGCTAATTCGGACTTACTAAACATGCTATAAAATAGAACAAAAGAAAGCTAACTTGGACTTACTAAACATGCTATAAAATAGAGCAAAAGAAGACTAATATGATCTTACTAATCATGCTACCAAATAGAGCAAAAGAAAACTAATTTGATCTTGCCTTGATGCATACCAGAAGCAATACTTGAAGCAATTACCAGAAGGAATAGATTGCTATTAAAATAAAACATATGTCATGCTTAAAGAATTCTGCACTTAATGAACAACAAACAACAGTGCTAAATGTATTGTTCCCTTCTAACTATCTACTGCAATTACCAAAAACAGACCCAATCCGTAAGCTCCAGATGGCTTGGTTCATGCCCGCAGAAATGCAAATGGCATGGGGTTGTTCTAAGCTCCAAATGAAGCTGTTCATATCCCTATTTTTGCAAAATTTCAAGTTGAACTTGCTGCCCATTTGAGGTACACGGCAGCTACATCAAACCAACACCGCCCAATCTAAGCATCATGCTCACAAACAAAGAGAAGCAACCAAATCTCGGAACCACTCTAGGGTTTCCAACAAGCTCCAGAAAACAGGGAACAAAACCGAAACAAGCAACTCATGGCAGCAAAAGATGTGCAGGTTAATCCGAATCAAAAAGGAAACTAAACCCTAAATCAAACCTGTCCTTCATGCCTAAACTGAACTAACTCTTCTCTTCTTCCTTTAGGGTTCACGACAGCAAACCGAAAACTAAACTTCTTCACGGCAAAATTCAAGAAAACAAGGAAACAAAACCGAAAGATCGGAGCAACTCCTACCACAGGTGAGTAGTACTTACCCTTGATTGCTTGGGCTTACAACCGAGAAGAAAGATTGCTTGGGTTTCGGGAAAAGCTTGAGATCTCGGTGATCCTTTTGTGCCCGCGTGCTCCCCTCGACAATACGACCTTAAGGAGGTGAAGAAAACCCCTCGGAAAGCTTTGGCCGGCCGCCGGAGGAAGAGCCCTAAGCCGGCTTTCTTCGTTTCCGCCGCGAGAGGAGAAGAACCGCGCCGTCGCGAGGGAGAAGGGGAGAAACAATTTCGGGAGAAATTGTTTTGGGTTTTGGAAAATCAAAACCTAATTACCTTTAATATATAAGGGTTTTATTCCAAACTATACTATATCCTTAAGTCTCTCTATATAGGGTTAACAGAAATCTCCTAGCTTAGTTGGTCAGGCCGGTTTTGGCTTGGGTCAGTCTGACCCGAGGTCCCGGGTTCAAACCTCCCTTCCAACGCTTTTTGCCTAAACTTCTTTGGTTTTGTAAAAATGCTAAACGACCTCCGAAAATTACGCAAAAATACTCTAAAAATTTCTAAAAATCTCTAGAATATTTTAAAAGCATTTTCAAATATCTTTATGGACATTTGAAACTCAGAATTGGGAAAATTGGGTCGTTACACCTCACAACCCCAAATCCTCATGAAAGACACCTGGGCATCTCTCCCAGTCCATATCCTATATGGTGTCTTTATCACGGCCTTGGATGGAACTCGGTTGAGTATAAAAACTGCCATGTCTAGAGCATAGCCCCAAAGGTATGTCAGAAGATCTGTGTGACTCATCATAGATCGTACCATATCTAATAGGGTACGATTCCTCCTTTCGGATACACCATTCCACTGTGGTGTTCTAGGAGGAGTGAGTTGGGATAGAATCCCACACTCAGCTAGGTAGTCACGAAACTCATGGCTAAGGTATTCTCCACCTCGATCTGATCGAAATATCTTAATACTCTTGCCAAGCTGGTTTTGTACTTCATTCTTGAATTCTTTGAACTTTTCAAAGGATTCTGACTTATGTGTCATCAAGTACACATAACTATATCTACTGAAGTCATCAATAAATGTGATGAAGTACCTATAACCACCTCTAGCAACGACATTGAAAGGGCCACATACATCACTATGTATGAGTCCTAACAAATCAGTCGCTCTCTCATTGTGCCCACTAAAGGGAGTCTTGGTCATCTTGCCTAGTAGGCATGACTCACACGTCTCATAAGATTCAAAATCAAATGAGTCCAGCAAACCATCCTTATGGAGCTGGGATAAGTGCTTGTCATTTATATGACCTAAGCGACAGTGCCAGAGATAGGTTTGGTTCAGGTCATTTGACTTGAACCTCTTGGTATTTATGTTGTAGATAGGGCTTTCAAGATCTAGAATGTAGAGTTCGTTCATCAGAGGTGCACTACAATAGAACATATCTTTTAAATAAACAGAACAACATTTGTCCTTTATAATAAAAGAGAAACCTTTCTTATCCAAACAAGAAACTAAAATTATGTTCTTAGTTAATGCAGGCACATAACAACAATCATCCAACTCTAATACAAGCCAGAGGGCAGAGATAGAAAATAAGTCCCTACAGCAACAGCAGCAACCCGTGCTCCATTGCCTACGCGTAGGTCCACCTCACCCTTCGCCAATGCCCTGCTATTTCTCAGCGCCTGCACATTAGTACAAATATGAGATGCACATCCGGTATCTAATACCCATGATGAAGAAATAGATAGATTGACTTCTATAACATATATACCTGAAGTGGAAGTCTCACTTCGCTTCTTCTTAAGATCTTCCAGATACACCTTGCAGTTCCTCTTCCAGTGCCCGGTCTGACCGCAGTGGAAGTAGGTAGCATCCTTGGTAACCCCTCCTTTAGGCTTCAGTGCTTTGCCTTTGCCCTTGGCTTGGGACTTTCCTTTTCCTTTGGGCTTGCCCTTGCCCTTGTATTTATGAACCATCAGAACAGAGTGGGGCTTTGCCTTCTTAAGATTCAGCTCAGCAGTTCTTAACATGCTAAGTAACTCGGGCAGTGGCTTGTCAATTTCGTTCATATTGTAGTTTAGAACGAACTGACTATAGCTATCCGGCAAGGATTGCAAGATCAGGTCAGTGGCCAGCTCTTGGCCAAGCGGGAATCCCAACCTTTGTAGGTTTTCTATGTACCCAATCATTTTGAGTACATATGGGCCTACGGGAGCCCCATCTGACATCTTGCACTGAAATAGTGTCATTGAGATCTCAAATCTCTCATGCCTCGCTTATCCTTGATACAGTTGACGAAGATGTTCAACCATATCGTAAGCGCCCATTAACTCATGTTGCTTCTGAAGCTCAGAGTTCATGGTCGCGAGCATTAGACAGGACACATCTAATGTGTCATCTTGATGCTTCTTGTAAGCATCTTTGTCAGCTCGTGGGGCATTGGCAGGAGGAGCCTCCGGAATGGGCTGCTCCAGAACGTACAATTTACGTTCCTGGGTGAGAACTATTCTCAAGTTCCTGTACCAGTTCAGGAAATTTGCTCCGTTGAGCTTGTCCTTCTCAAGGACTGAACGCAGGGAGAAGGAGTTCGTATTCGACGTCATGGTTATCTACAATAGAAAAATGCAGAAAATAAATATCATATTCTTTTAAATCATTTAATTAGGCCTTTAACCAAATGATGCTCCCACTGAATTCTATAATTCATGTGGGACAAGATCCACATCATACTAACCCTTGAGTTAGCTTTGGCTAATACGCCCAAGATTTAGTATGATCGGTAGGTAACGATTTACCAATTACATCTCTATGCAACTCTTGTTTATAGGATCATTATCCGCAGTTATATTAAAACTTGAGTTAGCTTTGGCTAATACGCCCAAGAATTAATATAAATGTGATTTATGTCCTATCTTTTCAACCATTGGAAGAATGCCTATAGTTGTACTCGATCCAACCGAGTTAACTAGGAATACTCAATCTAATTGAGTTTGTATTCGCCCATGCGTTGATAAGCGGGACCAAGATTGTCCCTCCGTACCCTACCAAGATAATATGTGTTGCTCTGCTTTGGCAGATTCAACAACACATGTGATCGAGGTAGTGATAGGTATCACGGCATGGTAGGCATTAGAGTTGACGTGATTTAGATCTAATCTAAACGATGATGCGTATCATATACTCGATAGATCTAATCTAATCGAAGGGTGCATCATGTGCATGACTTAGATCTAATCTAATCGTTAGGCACTAATTAATTACTTAATCATGCATCATATATACACAAGCAATTAATTAAATTAATTTGTGATTTGTCATGGCCCTACTACGATCTTCTCAAGCCAATGAGAAGATCGGATGGTCAACCTAGGGTGCCACCTTGTGTTGCTTGCCGCCCTCCTTGTAACTCCGTCTCGAGTGGACCTTCCACGGCTCCAATTTTGTACATTACAATTTTGAAACTCGAGTTACATTCGAGTCTAAACTAATTTACAATAATAATATAAAATAGAGAAAGGTACGACACGTAGGTCGCAAATAAAATACAACACGCACATCACATGACGGCACGCAGGCCGTATTATGAATTACAACACATTTATACCAATCCAATTGGGGTCTTTTGGGCCATGACTATCACAAATTATACATAATTCTAAATTATGTAATTTTCATAATTTTCTGTAATTTTAATACTAATTTTTATAATTTTTACGAGTAAAATTTTCCCGTCGGTCCCGTTTAGCGGTTTTCGGGCGCAATCGCGGAACAAATCCCCTTGTGGGGCCAGGGGCAGCGCCCCTACCCGCGATCTAACCATCGCGAGGGTTCCTTCGCGATCCTACAGTGCCTTAGCCCGCTGTCCCAAAAAATTTTGGGGCGAAACCTTGCCGTTTCGGAAAAATCTTCTTGGCAGTCGAAGCCTACAAGTGTCGAAACACTTGTGCTTCGCTTCTACGAGAAAAATTCCCATAAAAACTCTAAAAATCAGAAATTTACAGAATGTTACAGTGGCTATATTTTTCATAAAAATCAAAAATAAATTCGTACAAGTCTTCGCACGTGGCTCTGATACCACTGTTGGGATTTTCGGGCCGCGAAAATCGCTTTTCGCGTCGCGGAAACCCCGAAACCCCCAGCCACGGATCCGTGCAAAGTAAAAACTTTCGAAAGCATACGAGTACGAGTTTACAAAAACCTAGATCTACTCTAGATCTACAAAGAAGAAGAGCTTATACCTTCAATGCGTGCCCTTTTCGTATCCCGCTCGTCCAAGGAGATGCCGGATCTCAAGTTGTCAAGATAGACAACTCTCTATGCGTATCCACACGAACAACTCGATGGAGGGAGAACCTTTGAGTGTGCTAGCACTCCAAGAAGGTCTCGGCAATGGAGAGGAGAGGGAGAGAAGAATTGGAGCAAGGAAGAAGATGGAAGTTACTCACCAAAATGAAAACTCCTTGGAACCATAAGTGGCCGTCCAAAAATAAAGCATTTAAACCTCCATGGGATACCAAGAGTCATAAGTCTTGGTCTCCCTCATGATGTGGCATACACATATGCTAGTCTTGATGATGTGGAGCATCATCATTGGCCCACTCAATGTCAACTCACCAATGAGGTGGCATAAAGTCAAGTCAAACTTGACTCTTCATCTTCCTCTCAAGTCAAGTCAAACTTGACTTAATCTCTCTCATGGTTGATCTAATCCAACCATTTAATTCAAACCAATTTAATATAATGAATCTAATTCATTTAATTAAATTGATTCAATGAGTCATAATCTAAATTAGACTCATTGAACACATGAATCAACTTGAGTCCAACTCAATTAGCCCAATTAGGATTACTCTTAATCCAATTTGATTCATCAAATGAATCTAATCCTCTTGGTTCATCATATGAACCTAATCTCCATCTAATTGTCCTTAGTATGTGACCCTATAGGTTCTTATAATGTTGGCAATGCCCCTAAACCCATTTAGGAGCATGAGTAATGAGCGGTATCTAGCAACACATCATTACTACACAAGTTACAAGAATGTCGAGATTCAACATCACCTTGTGACTACTAATTGTGACTCCTCACAATATATGACAAGTGTCCTTCTATCCTAGACATCTAGATTGATCAATGTGAGGCATAGACCGTGTCATCCTCTGATCAATCTAAATCTTGAACTCCAAGTAGACTCACTAAATCAAATGAGCTCAATATCTCATATTGACTCATTTGGGCATGGTCATGCACTTCGTGGTCTCACTCTATCAAGAATATCGATGTCGCTCCCGTCATATAGGAGGGATAGATCCCATCTATATCACTCACATCCCTCTGCATAATTCGTTACATACCCAGTAATCGCCTTTATAGTCCACCCAGTTATGGGTGATGTTTGACGAAACCAAAGTACATAACTCCTTATGTAGGGATCCATGGTGACTTCAGGTCTAAGGACTAGTAGTCATACTAATAGCCACCTGAGAAAGTATATGACACTCATATAACGATCCATGCTCATGGCGGGTCATTCAGTATACATTCTCCAATGCATACCCATGTGTCAACTTGATATCTCTATATCCATGACTTGTGAGATCAAGTCATCGAGTTGACCTACATGCTAGTCTTATTGCATTAACATTGTCCCTGAATGTTAATACTCGACTAGGAATGATTAAGAGTAGTGTTCCCTATATCATCTCACTATCGGTTCAACTAACCGATTGATATAGGTGAGAACCGTCTACTCAAGGACGCTATTATAATTAGTTTATTTGGCACCAATACAAGTAAGTATAATAACCAAAACACATGCCTTTATTTATATAAATATGAATATGATACAATAAGTCCATAATACAATCATCGAATGATTGATTCTAGGGCTCTAACTAACAGTTTATTGAATAAAAGATCTCTTTTACTAACCTTGGTGTCGGAGGTGCCCTCGTGGAGTTCGATCAGCTTCTCCCAAAGGTCTTTTGCGCTGGAGAATGGTCCAACTCTGTTGAGTGATGTGCGTAGATTATATACACTTATTGCCATGTTTTGACGCACATTCACATACTTTGAGCATGCTTGATCTATGTATTTTCATACTTTCAGCTTTCCTTTTTAGCATATTTACTCTCTTTATTCAGAGATCTGCTTTTGTGCATTTTCTGTACACAGGAGTTGAAATTGGTGAAGATTTCGTGTTTGAAGCCAAATCTGTGAGCAAAGCAAGGGAAGAAGGTGCCCTACCTGAACCACACACTACCCTACTCTTAGGGGTTGCCCAGGCTGTGTGGAGATCACAGGCTAGAAGGCTGCAGCAGGAAACAAAGTGGTCATGGTCGTGTGAACCTCACACGGCCGTGCAAGGATCTGAAGAACCCAAACATGAGAAGAAGCCTAGGTCATGTGCATCACACGGCCATGTGAGTTTTCCAGAGACAAGAGAAGCCTCGGCCGTGTGTCTCACACGGTCATGTGTGGTTTTTAGTGGCAGGGAAGGAAGCAGGCCATGTGCATCACACGACCGTGCCAGATTTCTAGTGTCTAAGGCAGTTCAGGCCGTGTAGATCTATACGGCCGTGTAAAGGGGCCATTGGCGGATGTTTGCCACGGTCGTGTCTCATACACAGCCGTGCAACGCTGGCAGAGAGGAGAGTGGGTAGGGTCGTGTGAACCTCACACAGCCGTGCCACGGGGTTGTGTGGCACCCAAACTTCACCTCTATTTAAACCCTTCTTCAAGATTTGAAAGGGGATCTTCTCCCTCTTGGGAGAGAATGAGATTTGGGTCTTTCCTTCCAATCTTGGGAGGATTTTTGGGCGATCTAAAGGAGGATCTTCAATGGATTCGACTCCGGGAGCGTGGATTGGATCCGAAGACCAAGCTTCATCTTAGATAAGTTTTCTTTTGTTGGAATGTATACTGAAAGCCTAAGCTTTGTAAACATTTATTATGAATAAAGAATCACATTTGGTCTAATTGTCTACATTTGTTTGTAGTTGTTCATTTAATTTATATTGTAGATAACATAGTATGTGGTGTCACATACAGAAGATGATGTTATCAGTACCTTATAAATTATAAACAGTAGCTCACGACCAAAATGGAAAAGGAACAAACCATTAGAAGGTCGTAGTGTAATTAGATATTAGTTTATCTTGACTATATAATTACACTAGTACACTCAGAGTGTATTGAGTAGGACCATTTGAGGTCGTTTCTTTTATACTGACTTTATAAAGGAACAAAGACCTCAGTTATTATGGAAGTGTGTGCTCTTAATCCTAATATAATAACAAGCACATATATTTGATATTTATTTCTTTAATTTATCAATGGGTGAGATTTAGTTCATTGAATCAATAAACCCGATAAGTTGGGAAATGGTATTACTTATAGTGTGTGTTGTTGATTATAGAAGGAAGCGTGTCCTAGAGATACTAGGTTGATAATGTCCTCAAGAGGAGCTCATAAAGATTGTCATGTTAAACCCTGCAGGTGGACTTAGTCCGACATGACAATAAGGTTGAGTGGTACTACTCTTGGACTTAGATATTAATTAAATGAGTTGTCAGTAACTCACTTAATTAGTGGACATTCGATATCTTAAACACGGGAGACTAACACACTCATAATAAGAAGGAGCCCAAAATGTAATTTGGGATTGGTGCGGTAGTTCAATGATAGTTCTCTAGTGGAATGAATTATCATTGATAAAATTAAGTTGTGTGTTCGGGCGAACACGGATGCTTAATTTTATCGGAGACCAAAACCAATTCCTCCTCTCGGTCCCTATCGTAGCCTCTTATTTATAGAGTTCTATACCCACCTATACCCACCTTCTATACCCACCCAATAGGGGCCAGCCAAGCTAGCTTGGGAACCAAGCTAGGGCCGGCCTAGGTATAAATTGGTCGGCCCTAGCTTGAACCCAAGCTAGTAGGGTCGGCCAAATAAAATTAAAAGAAATTTAATTTTAATTTTTATTATTATGTGGAAGATATATTTTAAAGAGAATTAAAATTAAAATATCTCTCTTGTAAAAGATCTACAAAGATTAAAGAAAGAGATTAGATCTCTTTCCTTATTTGTAGATTGGAGAGATGTTTTATTTTTCTTTAAAATTATTCACATGTTGATAAAATTAAAATTATAGAAATTTCCTTTTATCAACCATGAAGAGATTTTAAAGAGAAATTTTATTTTTTAAAATTTCCGGAAACAAATTAGGAAGTTTTAATTGTTGATTAAAACTTGTCCTCTTTTGTTTCCAATGATGTGGCCGGCCATCTCAAGTTAATTGGGAAATTTTGTTTTATTTTTCTCAATTAATTCATGTCAAGAAAAATTAAGGAAATTTTATTGTAATTAAATTTCCTAATTTGCCTAGGCCAAGGAATATAAAAGAAGGGGTAGGGGTGCCTTCATGAGACACAACCTCTATTGTTTTCTCTCCCTTTTTCCTTGGTGTTGTGGCCGGCCATTACCCTCTCCCTCTCTTCCTCTTGTGGTGGCCGAATACTTCATCTCTCTTGGAGTTCTTGTGGTGGCCGGATACTACTTGGAGAAGAAGAAGAAGAAGGAGAGAAAGCTAGCATCTCTTGGAGCTTGGTTAGTATTTTGATTTTCTTCTTTAGTGAAGTTCTTCCTTTGTGGCGAACCTTGCTTGGAGGAGAAGAAGGTGGTTGGTGGTTTCTCATCTCGGTAGATCGTTGCCCACACAACGTCCGAGGTTAGAAGAGGAATACGGTAGAAGATCAAGAGGTTTTTCTACAAGGTATAACTAGTAATTTCTATTTCCGCATCATGCTAGTTATTTATGGAAATAATACCAAATACAAGAGGCTTACGTTCTAGAATTTCGAATATGTTTTTTCGAAGTTGTGTTCTTTTGTTTTTTCTTTTCCTTGTGATTTGATTGTTCTCTTTGGTTAACCTAAAGTTATTTTAGGAAATTAAATATTAGCTTTCTATTAAAGGTTTTGTCTAGTCGGTGGTGGTTGCTCCCATATCCAAGAAGGTCATGTGCCTCGCCACGTCAGTACTGGGAACCTTTTATGGAAATTAATATTTAATGAAATTAATAACTTAAGGAGACTTGGGTCGAACGTGTTAAGTTCCGCAGGAGATCCAAGTCAAAACCTAAAAGAACAAATAGATTAAGTTTTGGATCAAACGTGTTAAGTTCCGCAGGCGATCCAAAATTTAATTTAAAAGAACACATGGTAGCTAGGAAAAGGTTCAGACCTTTGTACAAAATTTTTGTACAGTGGAACCTATAGGTTTTCCGAGTAGCAACCAACATCTTTCTCTCCTCTTCTTGGATTGGGGATCAAGAAATGCTTGTAATCTTTGTATTTTCGGATTTCTCTCTTCGATTCATGGAGTAGATCTCTTTGTTTTAGGATGGAGGGAGTATTTGTATGATGAATTGATGTAAACTCTTGTGGATTTTCCATTTCCTTGTTTCTATGATATTGTCTTGTTTGTATCAATTCAATCTTGAATGAATTGTTGTGATATGGACCTAATTCTCATTTTAGATTGATTGTTTGAATGTTCTATGGATCTTATAGAGATTATCTCCCACTCGATTTTCCGAGGGAAGAACGTGAAAGGTGCAAGCCCATGTAAGGACATTTGAGGGATAAGATTTAGGGAAAAATAGGATGATTCAAGAGGGTAGGATAGATTTAGGGATTAATCTTTATATCTTATGGGTTGAGAAGTATGATCTTTGTGTTGATTATCCGAGGGATCTTCGTGACAGGAACATGCCCGTGTAAGGACAACATAAGTTCATATCTAATTGATCACATTTAGGTATAGATTTCAGTCCTAGGCCGGTTGTCTATTGCAAGAGAGAACCGACAACCTTCTATAAATGTTGGACAATTGAGAAATAGGATTTGGTAGATCATTTACATCGAGGAATCTTACAAAGAAACCAAAACTCCTAGAACATTCCTTTATCAAAGCCCATAATCTTGTTTGTTGATCTTTCATTTCTATGTTTACTTTTCATTAGTTACATTTAGCTTTTGGAAACCAATTGATTAGTTGTTTAGCTAACTCGTGTTGAAACATTTCTAGTGCTTATTCTAGTCCCTGTGGATATGATAATCTTTTATATTACTTCCGATATTTTCGTACACTTACGGAACACAATAAGTTTTTGGCGCCGTTGCCGGGGACTACGCTATAACATTAGGAATTATCAATTGAGTTAGACTAAACATAACTTTTCTTTCTTTCTTTTCATTTGCATAGTTGTAACTAATTGTTAGAATTCTATTTTTATAAGTTTTTCATTTCTTGTATAACATTCTTGTCAATTTCTTTCTGTTATGATTCTAATTCTACATTTTTTATTCTAACGTCTTGTCTGGTCTTTTCTATGTTTTTGAAATTCCTTCGTGACCTTCCTAATTCTTTCTGAATTCGGTAACTGTAACTTGTGTCTCCTGTACCTCTTTTCTTTTGTACAACAAAAATGGTTTTCAGGTCGTTAGGAGATTATGGAGCCCCAAGGTCTGCCAAGGGACTAGGACTAGTTGTTTACCCTGAAATTCAAGCAAGAAATTTTATGCTTAAACCTTCCTTCATCTCAATGGTTCAGAAAGTCCAATTTGGAGGCCTAGAGACTGAGGACCCTTACTCACATCTCATGAAATTTTATAGATATTGTTATACTTTGAAATATGAGGATGTTCCATCTGATATTATACAACAATTGGCCTTTCCTTTTAGTCTGCAGGGTGCTGCAAAGAGATGGTATAATTCCCTGAAATCTCAAAGTATCAAAACCTGGGATGAGTTAGAACAGAGATTCTTGGGCAGATATCCCCCCCCCCCCAGAAGACTACTTATTTGAGAAGTCAAATTCTGAATTTTAAACAACTTGCTTGGGAAGAGCTACATCAAGCCTGGGAAAGATATTCATCTCTTTTATGGTCATGTCCACATCACGGTATTGAGGGATGGTTAATTATGCACTTATTCTATGAAGGGCTTTCTCTCTCAAATAAGAGTTAACTAGATATAGCCTCTGGAGGATCTTTTCTTAAGAAAAATTTAGAGGAAGCCAGTGGGATAATCTGCAGGATCGAATCAAATTTTAATGATTGGTCAGGACAAAATGACGCAATTCTAACAATTAATACAGTGGAAGAAAAGGAAAATGGGGAGAAAGGAATTACTCTGAATCAGAATGATCTTCGAGTATTATTGTCTTGGTGTTATGAGTCTCTTTTAAAAATATTCAATGAAGAAGCAGTTTCAATGGAGGAGAAGAAAGGGGATGATACTTTTCTAGAAGATGAAGAAGATTTGGAGAAAGGATCCCAAGATGAAGAGATTAAGTTGATAGAGCAAGAGCTAACTGTGCCAGAAATAGTATCACCCCAACCTGAGCTTACGCCATTGCCATCAACTCTAAAATATGAATTCCTCTAACTAAATTCCACTTTTCCAGTTATATTCAATGCTAGTCTAACTGAGTCTGAAACACAGAGGTTGGTCGAAGAGTTGAAGCTGCATAGAAAAGCAATTGGATACACTATTGATGATATAAAAGGGATTAATCCTTCCCTTTTCATGCATAGGATTTTACTTGAGAAGGGCTATAAAAATTCAATTGAGCACCAGAGGAGGTTGAATCCAAATCTAAAAGAGGTAGTAAAAAAACAGGTGCTCAAACTTCTTGATGCTGGTATCATTTATCCAATTTCAGACAGTGAATGGGTGAGTCCAGTACACGTAGTCCCAAAGAAAGGAGGAATGACTGTTATCAAAAATGAGGATAATAAACTGATTCCAACACGAACAGTAATGGGGTGGCAAATGTGTATTGATTATCGAAAGCTGAACAAGGAAACAAGGAAGGATCATTTCCCCTTACCTTTTATTGATGAAATGCTTGAGAGATTGGCTAAGCACTCGTATTTTTGCTACTTGGATGGATATTCAGGATTTTTTCAAATTCCAATTCATCCCCAAGATCAAGAGAAGACTACTTTCACATGCCCCTATGGCACTTTTGCTTATCATCGTATGTCATTTGGGCTTTGTAATGCTCCAGCCACTTTCCAGAGATGTATTATGGCAATTTTTTCAGATTTAATAGAGAAAATTATGGAGGTATTCATGGATGATTTCTCAGTATACGGGAATGACTTTGACACTTGTTTATCTAATCTCTCTACAGTTCTTTAAAGATGTGAAAAGGCGAATTTAGTGTTAAACTGGGAGAAATGTCATTTCATGGTTAGAGAAGGAATTGTTTTGGGGCATAAGATATCAGAACGTGGGATTGAAGTGGATCAAGCAAAAGTAGAAGTGATAGAAAAACTACCCCCACCAATTACTATAAAAGGAGTGAGAAGTTTCCTAGGGCATGCCGGATTCTATAGGCGTTTTATCAAGGACTTTTCAAAAATTACTAAGCCTTTAACAAATTTGCTAATCAAGGATGTTGAATTTTGTTTTGACAAAGAATGCATGGAGGCCTTTAGTAAAATTAAAAGTGTCCTTATTTCAGCCTCGGTAATTCAAGCTCCGGATTGGAATCTTCCATTTGAGATAATGTGTGATGCAAGTGACTTCGCAGTAGGGGCAGTGTTAGGACAAAGAAAAAATAAGATTCTACATGCTATACATTATGCAAGTAAAACGCTTGATGTAGCTCAAGTGAATTATTCCACTACTGAAAAAGAACTTCTAGCCGTAGTATTTGCATTTGATAAGTTTAGATCATATCTGGTAGGTTCAAAGGTAATAGTTTATACTGATCATGCAGCTATCCGATATTTACTAAGCAAGAAAGATGCTAAACCATGGCTTATCAGATGGATTTTATTACTTCAAGAGTTCAACCTCGAGATTAGAGATAAAAAGGGAGCAGAGAACGTAGTGGCTGACCACTTATCCAGAGTTAGGCAAAATAAGGGAAAGGATGCAAATTTTGATTTACCTATTGATGATATTTTTCCTGATGAGCACCTTCTAGCCTTATCGAGTGCTAAAATACTTTGGAATGCAGATTTTGTAAATTTCCTGGCAAGCGGAGTCCTCCCCCCAAATTTCTCCAATCAGCAAAAGAAAAAAAAAATTCAGATGTGAAGAATTATATTTGGGATGAACCCCTCCTTTATAGGAAATGCAATGATGTGATTTATCGAAGATGCATACCTGAGGAAGAAGTCAAGGATATCCTATTTCATTGTCATTCTTCTTCTTATGGAGGACATTTGGGGAGCTCTAAGACGGCAGCAAAAATCCTTCAAGCAGGCTTTTATTGGCCCACTTTATTCAAAGATGCCAAGAAATTTGTACAATCATGTGATCAATGTCAGAGGACTGGAAATATTACTAAGAGGAATGAAACGCCATTGAATTACATACTTGAAGTAGAATTATTTGATGTATGGGGAATAGACTTCATGGGGTCATTTCCCTTTTCATATGGAAATAGATTTATCCTTGTAGCAGTGGATTATGTGTCCAAATGGAAAATATGGAAAGACAGTTTGAGGATTTACTCAGAAAATATGGAGTGAGCCACAAAGTAGCAACACCATATCATTCACAAATTAATGGGCAAGCTGAGATCTCCAACAGTGAAATTAAAGTCATACTAGAGAAAACAATATCTACTTCCCGAAAGGATTGGTCATTGAAGCTAGATGATGCCTTATGTGTTGGTGCAATATCCCTCAGGTCAAGGTTGACCTGGGTAACCAAGCTGAGTCTTGGTTTGGGTTTAGATGTTTGACAATAAGATATTGATTGAAGAAGAGTCAAGTAGGTCAAGGTTGACTGGATACTTGACTGGGAAGTCCTAACTGGGATGTTAGGCAAAATGAAAGTCCTGGTGAGTGAAGCCAGGCAGAAGAAAAGTCCTGGTGAGTGAAGCCAGGTAGAAGGAAGTCCTGGTGAGTGAAGCCAGGCAGAAGGAAGTCCTGGTGAGTGAAGCCAGGCAGAAGGAAGTCCTAGTGAGTGAAGCTAGGCAGATGGAAATCCTGGTGAGTGAAGCCAGGTGAAAGTCCTAGTGAGTGAAGCTAGGCAGATGGAAATCCTGGTGAGTGAAGCGGTGAAAGTCCTAGTGAGTGAAGCTAGGCGGTGAAAACCCTAGTGAGTGAAGCTAGGTGAAAGTCCCGTGAGTGAAGCCGGGCAGGGAAAATCCGGATGGATCGAGGATGATCGGACATCCGGTCTTTGGAAAGTCCAAGTAGGTCGAAAGGATTGATTGGATACTTGGCATGAAAGAAAAGTCCAAGTAGGTCAAGGTTGACCGATACTTGGCACGAGAGAAAAGTCCAAGTGGGTCAAAGGGATTGACCGGACACTTGGTAAGGGAGTCCTAGCAGGTCAAGGGAGTGACTAGATGCTAGGCATGACATACCAACAGGTCAAGGTTGATCGGATGTTGGTTTGGGATGTTTGGGACTTGGTTTTGGACAAAAATCAAGTCTTGGATCGATCCGTGGATCGATCCGAACGTCCGAATCGATCAGCCAATCGATAAGAGCTCGATCGATCCGTGGATCGATCCGAGGTCCCAATCGATCGATGGATCGATTGGGACGCTCCGCGCGATAAGCGCTGGATCGATCCGTGGATCGATCGGAGTTTCGCGATAAGCGCTGGATCGGTCCGTGGATCGATCCAAAGCCTCCCGATCGATTGGGAACATTGAATCGATCGGGATCCGACCGTTGGCGTCGTTTATAGCTGCAGGCGTTCGATTCGGCATCGCTTCACCGATTCACTCCAGAGCTCTCGCCAACTCCTCCACAGCGCTCACAAAGCTCGCCAGTTCTTGAAGGATCTTGGAAGCTCTCCAAGTCAAGAGGCGGATCAAAGCCAAGAAGAGAAGCTAGGGTTAGGGTTTTGTACTCATTGTAAGCTTGTAAGCTTGTATTTCTTGTATCCTTTCCCTCTCTTCTTGTATTGAGTCTTGTAGGGCTTCTCCGCCCTTGGTAGTTACCATAAAGGAGAGTTTTATTTAGTGGAGGGTGTGTGTGTTGGTGTGGATCCTTGGATTAGTCACCTCTTGTGAGGTGGATACCAAGTAAAACCAACCGTGTTAGCGTTGTGTGTTTGTTTCTGTATTTTCCGCTGCACATCTTTGAAGGAACAAGCAACGCCGAGCACCGAGCGAACGCGACGAGCTATTCACCCCCCCCCCCCCTCTAGCTACTTTTGGTCCTAACATTATGGGCATATCGTACTGCCTACAAGACTCCTATTGGGATGACTCCATTTTGGTTAGTTTATGGGAAACCTTGTCATCTTCCAGTAGAATTAGAACATAAAGCCTATTGGGCAATTACAAATCTAAACATAAATCTCAAGGAAGCAGAGGAGAAAAGGAAGCTTCAGTTAAATGAGCTTGATGAATTGAGATTGGATGCTTATGAACATGCTAGATCTTATAAGGAAAGAATAAAGAAGTGGCATGATCAACACATTCTCCGAAAAAGTTTCAAGGAAGGAGATCTAGTTTTATTATTTAATTCAAGACTAAAGCTTTTTCCAGGAAAGCTTAAATCAAGGTGGACAGGTCCGTTTGAGGTTAAAAAGGTTTATCCTTTTGGAGCGGTAGATATTTGGAATAAAGATCTTGGATTGATTAAGGTAAATGGCCAATGGTTGAAGGAATATGTGCACGGTATGAAATTGGAAGAGAAACAAAGGTTGTATTTTTCTGAACCTCGTCCTCCAGATTGACTTTTTAGTTAAGTCTTGTTCTAGGTTTCAATTCTTCATTAGTAGTGTTTTACTTGGTTTTTGTTTTGTTTTTAGGTTGAAATTTCACTTCCATGAGCTAGCCATGACTTCTTCATGGGCATGGAAGTGTGGGAGGAGCTAGAATGGACGAGAAGTGTCAATTGGATCAAAACAAAGCATGATCATGTGTTGCACACGGCCAGGCTTATGGTGCAGAAAAGGGAGATGCTTAGGTCGTGTCTACATGACATGGCCGTGTGGAGTCTCTAGAGAAGAAAAGGTGTGTGGTCGTGTCCCAGACACGGTCGTGTGAAGAATCCAGAGGAGGAAAGCTTCTCGGTTGTGTCTCACACACGGCCGTGTGAGGGAACCAGTGCAAAAGCCTGCACTGGTCGTGCCATCTGACATGGCCGTGTGAAGAATCCAGAGGAGGAGAGTTTCTCGACCGTGTCTACCACACGGCCGTGTGAATGAACCAGTGTAAAAGCCTGCACTGGCTGTGTCATCTGACACGGTCGTGTACTGATTTCAAAAAAGAAGGCTATTGAGGCCGTGTTCAGGACACGGTCGTGCTAGGAAAGCCGAGAAGGAGATGAGTATGGTCATGTCTTAGACACGGTCGTGCAGAGAAAGTGGAACTAGGTCGTGTAATGATACACGACCCAGTCCACACCCTTAAAGGGAGTTAGGGCACGGGGTGTGGGCGGCACACGGCCGCACACCCCCTTTCCTCTTCTTCCTTCTCTCTCATTTTTCTTATCTCTAGGATTTTAGCCACCATTTCTAATTTCTTCCTCTCATTCTCCTTTTGAAGGCTCGAATCTCTTCTACCATGGAAAATCTGATGGAGGAATCCTCTTCTACAAGGAAAGGGAAGGAGAAGATGATTGCAACAAAGGAGAAAAACTCTTGTTTTAAAGGTATTTCTAATGATTTTGGTATTGTCTTCTCTAGTGAGGAACAACGTTTTAGGTATTCTTCTTTATGTAAACTCCCTCTTGGAAGTACCAAATTTATGGATGATGAAACTTTGGTAACATTAGGGTTTAAGGATGATTTAAATTGGTTGTTTGAAAGAATAGGCTGGAGTGGTTTAATGACAATGAGATATCCTACCTATCCTAGAATCGTTTTTGAATTTTTGAGTTCCATAACGGTTGATAATGTTCAAGGTGGGGGTAAACTAAATTTTCGACTGTTTAATGAGGATTATGAATGGACGTTGAGTGATTTTAATACTTGTTATGAGTTACCTAAGAATGATTTGTGTACAATTTTACCTCAGTTTGAAAATTCACGTTTTTGGCAGCACATTTCTGAACAGTCACATTTTAACCCTCATAATTCTAGAGCTCTTCACATTATTAACCTCATTTTTAGATATGCTTATTTAGTCATGAAGAATACCATATTTGGGAGAGAAGACAAAGAGGGATTAGTAAGACTTGTAGATTTGTACTGTTTATGGGCAATGGTTGAGAATGTTGATATTAATTCAGATTATTTCTTTCTTAAACATTTGGTGAAACTTGAAAAATCTTACTCTACCACACCTATTATTTTGGGTGGATTATTAACCCAGATTGCTTTGGTGTTAGGGTGTGATTTAAATGAATTGAAAATGATTGATAATTCTTGTAGATTTGACTTGAACTCATGTTTAGCAATAAAAATGATAAGACGTGAAGAACATGGATATAGTCTTCTTATTAAGAATAATTTCCCTTTAAGACTGCCCAATCATGACCTCACTACCATTCATGTTAGGGAAAATTGGTGTTTGAAATTAGCAATTCAACATTCGAAAACATTGTCAAATTCATTTTCAAAAAGAGTTTTTTTGGTTAATCGTGATGTTCATAGCTTTAATTTTCAAGAACTCCACTCTGCTCTGGATAATATTCATAATGATTTGAATGTGATTGAAAATTTTCTTTCTAATAATAAACCCATGGAAGAGGAACAATTTAAAAAACTGCAAGATTGTTTCAAAAGTGAGAGGGAATTGTGTGAAAAGATTTCTCGATTTATGAATTCTTATAGAACCCATTTTGAGTTTAATGAAGATTTTCGGGGGTATATGAGGTTTTTTCAAGATGATGTTGACAAACTGTTTGAGTATCATATGTTTGTTAGAAATGAAGTAAGGTGGTTTATTGATTACTTCTCTTTTATTCTGCCTGAATTTCCTGATCTCCCTCCCCCTCCACCATATTGATTTCATCGGAACGATGAAAAGTTTGAGTCTGGGGGTGGTGTCAAACCTGATTTCTTTTTGCATTCTAGTTTTCGATTTTTGCTTGTTTTCTGCATGTTTAGTTTTTGTTTTTGCATTCTATTTCAATTGTCTAGCTTGAGTGCTTGTTTTGATAGTCATTTAACTATCTTTTGAAATCTTGTGGCATACATCTTGAGAACATCAAAACTGCACTTATATGCTTTCTTGTCTTCAAGATAAAATGTTAGCACGTTTATTATCTAGATTCATGATGTTGTAAATGATGCTAGTAGTATGCCTAGTGTACCTCTTTTCTCTATCTTGAGTAGCATGAAATAAGCTAAGTATCTTATGGAGATGAGTTTTAGTTTTGGCTTGACCTTAAGGATCTTACTTTCACTACACCTTGACTTGATGCTTGAATGGTTGATATCATTGAAATAGTCATGATTCATCTTGTTTGTTTAGTACTTGGTTTCCATGGTGATTTTTCAAACTTCATTTTGGTTACTGGATAAGGCTGAACTCATGCAAGTTCATTTAGAAAAATCAAAATATCCCAACATTTGTGTTAAAAGTACACTTGTGAAATAAGATTTGCACAATGCAAATGCTTATGAAAAAAAATTAAAAAAAATAGAAATGAAAAAAAAATTGAATATTGGATATAAAAAACAGTCTCGTGAGTGGAATCTAGCAAGTCACCCCTTTGAGACCGAGTTGGGTTACTGGGGAAATGAATGTTTAGCTTCTCTTGAGATTGAGCACACCTTTGAGACCTTAGGTTGATTGAGAAATATGAACCAAGTGTGTGGCAAGTAAGTTCCTATCACTGGTTACTTATCTATCACTAGAAACATTAGGAATTCAAATTTGATGACGACTTGACTAGAACATAGATTGAAACTTGAAGGGTTTTAAGTACTTTTTGCACTGAGTACAAGATACTTATGCTTGAGTCATACTTGACTTTGTTTTCATGATCATGCTTGTTAGTGAAACTTTTTGATAGAGTTAGGAAAGTACATTATGGTTTATGAATGTATTGTAGAACATATGAATGTAGATTGCAGCATTTTGCTTGAGGACAAGCAAAGGTTTAAGTCTGCGGGTGTGATGTGCGTAGATTGTATACACTTATTGGCATGTTTTGACACACATTCACATACTTTGAGCTTGCTTGATCTATGAATTTTCGTACTTCCAGCTTTCCTTTTTAGCATATTTACTCTCTTTGTTCGGAGATCTGCTTTTGTGCATTTTCTGTACACAGGAGTCAAAATTGGTGAAGATTTTGTGTTCAAAGCCAAATCTGTGAGCAAAGCAAGGGAAGAAGGTGCCCTACCTAAACCACGCACTTCCCTGCTCTGAGGGGTTGCCCAGGCCGTGTGGAGATCACAGGCTAGTGTTGGGTCTTTCGGGCCGCGAAAACCACTTTTTCGCGTCGCGGAAACCCCGAAACCCCCGCCACCAGATCTGTGCGAAGAAAAATAAAACAAAATACGAGTACGAGTTTCTAAAGTCTAGATCTACACTAGATAAGAGCGTTACCCTCGATGCGATGCCCTTCGCTATCCCGCTAGTCCAACGGTTTGCTGGATCTCAAGATTGTCAAAGTAGACAACCCTCTAGAAGTATCCACACGAAAAAAATTAGGTGGAGGGGACCAAACAAAGGTGTGCTAGCACCTATGGTGTTCTGCCAAGAAAGGAGAGGGAGAGCTTGAGGAGAGCTTGAGGAAGAGGATGAGAGTTACTTCACCAAATGAAAACTCACTCATGCAATTGATGTGGTCGGCCACATTAAGAGGTGTTGTAACCTCCATGGAATGTCAAGAGTCACAACTCTTGGTAACTCCCATGAGGTGGCATCCTACTTAAGCAACCATGATGATGTGGAGCATCATCATTGGCCCACTCAATGCCAACTCACCAATGAGGTGGCATAAAGTCAAGTTAAACTTGACACTTCATCTTCCTCTCAAGTCAAGTCAAACTTGACTTAATCTCTCTCATGGTTGATCTAATCCAACCATTTAATTCAAGCCAATTTAATATAATGAATCTAATTCATTTAATTAAATTGATTCAATGAGTCATAATCTAAATTAGACTCATTGAACACATGAATCAACTTGAGTCCAACTCAATTAGCCCAATTAGGATTACTCTTAATCCAATTTGATTCATCACATGAATCTAATCCTCTTGGTTCATCATATGAACCTAATCTCCATCTAATTATCCTTAGTGTGTGACCCTATAGGTTCTTGTAACGTTGGCAATGCCCCTAAACCCATTTAGGAGCATAAGTAATGAGCGGTGTCTAGCAATACATCATTACTACACAAGTTACAAGAATGTTGAGATCCAACATCACCTTGTGACTACTAATTGTGACTCCTCACAATTTATGACAAGTGTCCTTCTATCCTAGACATCTAGATTGATCAATGTGAGGCATAGACCGTGTCATCCTCTGACCAATCTAAATCTTGAACCCCAAGTAGACTCACTAAATCAAATGAGCTCAATATCTCATATTGACTCATTTGGGCATGGCCATGCACTTCGTGGTCTCACTCTATCAAGAATATCGATGTCTCTCCCGTCATATAGGAGGGATAGATCTCATCTACATCACTCACATCCCT
The DNA here is from genome assembly GCF_018446385.1 of Zingiber officinale. Classification (NCBI taxonomy): domain Eukaryota; kingdom Viridiplantae; phylum Streptophyta; class Magnoliopsida; order Zingiberales; family Zingiberaceae; genus Zingiber; species Zingiber officinale. The sequence continues at coordinate 92,958,825 of NC_055990.1, forward strand.
CTGTATAATTCGTTACATACCCAGTTATTGCCTTTATAGTCCACCCAGTTACGGGTGACGTTTGATGAAACCAAAGTACATAACTCCTTATATAGGGATCCATGGTGACTTCAGGTCCAAGGACTAGTAGTCATACTAATAGCCACATGAGAAAGTATATGACACTCATATAACGATCCATGATACTTTCTCATGGCTGGTCATTCAGTATACATTCTTCAATGTATACCCATGTGTCAACTTGATATCTCTATATCCATGACTTGTGAGTTCAAGTCATCGAGTTGACCTACATGCTAGTCTTATTGCATTAACATGTCCCTGAATGTTAATACTCGACTAGGAATGATTAAGAGTAGTGTTCCCTATATCATCTCACTATCGGTTCAACTAACCGATTGATATAGGTGAGAATCGTCTACTCAAGGACGCTATTATACTTAGTTTATTTGGCACCAATACAAGTAAGTATAATTACCAAAACAAATGCCTTTATTTATATATAAGAATATGATACAATAACTCCATAAAACAATCATCAAATGATTGGCTCTAGGACTCTAACTAACAATCTCCCACTAACACTAGTGTCAATCAGTGTAGGCTCTAAGCCCTAATGACCTAGTGTGACCATCATGCTTCCTCTGTGCTAAAGCCTTGGTCAAGGGATCTGCGATGTTAGCCTCTATAGGTACTCTGCATATCTTCACATCTCCTCTCTCGATAATCTCTCGAATGAGTTGGAAGCGTCGTAGTATATGTTTGGTCCGCTGGTGTGAGCGAGGTTCCTTCGCCTGTGCTATAGCTCCATTGTTGTCACAATAAAGCTCAATAGGGTCAGCGATACTGGGAACCACCCCAAGTTCAGTGATGAACTTGCGGATCCAAACTGCCTCTTTTGCTGCCTATGATGCAGCAATGTACTCGGCCTCTGTCGTAGAATTAGCTACTGTGTCCTGCTTCGAACTCTTCCAGCTCACAGCACCACCATTTATGCAAAATACGAACCCTGACTGCGATCGATAATCATCCTGATCGGTCTGGAGGCTAGCATCACTGTAACCCTTTACAGCTACCTCATCATTGCCTCCATATATCAAGAAATATTCTTTAGTCCTTCTTAAGTACTTAAGAATATTCTTGACCGCTATCCAGTGACTTTCACCTGGATCTGACTAGTATCTGCTCGTCATGCTCAAAGCATACGAGACATCAGGTCGAGTACATAGCATGGCGTACATGATAGATCCTATGGTTGAGGCATAAGGGATCTGATCCATGCGGTTGCTCTCCTCTCTAGAAGAGGGGCCTTGAGTCTTTGAAAGACTCACGCCATGTGACATCGGCAGAAATCTCTTCTTGGAGTTCTGCATGGCAAACCGAAGGAGTACCTTGTCAATATATGTACTCTGACTTAGGCCAAGCAATCTCTTAGATCTATCTCTATAGAACTGTATCCCTAGAATGCGGGATGCCTCACCTAAGTCCTTCATTGAGAAGCAACTCCCTAGCCAGGTCTTGACAGACTGAAGCAAAGGGATGTCCTTCCCAATGAGTAGTATGTCATCCACATACAATATGAGGAAGACAACTATATCCCCTACAACCTTCTTGTAGACACAAGGTTCATCTTCGTTCTTGATAAAACCAAACTGTTTGATTGCATCATCAAATCAAAGATTCCAGCTCCGAGAAGCTTGCTTTAGTCCATAAATGGACCTATGCAACTTGCATACTCTGCTAGTATGTTGTGGATCTACAAAACCCTCAGGTTGTGTCATGTACACATCCTTGAGTAGGTTTCCATTCAGAAACACGGTTTTCACATCCATCTATCATATCTCATAGTCATGGTATGCTGCAATAGCAAGCATGATCCGAATGGACTTAAACATCGCTACTGGAGAAAATGTTTCATCATAGTCAATACCATGAATTTGCTAGAAACCTTTATCTACCAAGCGACCATTATAGATAAGTCCATCCATGTCAGTCTTTCTCTTAAAGACCTACTTACACCCAATGGGTTTTACCCCTTCAGGTGGATCAACAAAGTCCATACTTGGTTGGTGTACATGGATTCCATCTCGGATCTCATGGCCTATAGCCATTTCTCGGAATCTGGTCTCATCATAGCTTCCTGATAGATAGGTGGTAGGCTCATCTTCTATGAGCACAACGTCATCATGGTCAGACAAGAGAAATGAGTATCTCTCAGGCTGACGACGTACCCTATCAGACCTGCGAAGAGGTATGTCTACTTGAACTGGTTGTTGTTCTTCAACTCCTTGTGGAACAACATCATCCACAACACTTTGTGGTTCCAGTTCAACTTCCATCGAGGCTTCAGTGCTATTGTTCACATCTTGAACTTCTTCAAGATCGAACGTGCTCCCACTCGTCTTTCTAGAAACAAAGTCCCTTTCTAGAAAGACTCCAGTCTTTGCCACAACTACCTTGTGCTGACTGGGAATGTAGAAGTAATATCCCTTTGTTTCCTTGGGATATCCAATGAAATAGCACTTGTCGGATTTGGGTCCTAATTTGTCTGAGAATTAATGTCTAACGTAAGCCTCACAACCCCAAATCCTCATGAAAGACACCTGGCATCTCTCCGAGTCCATATCCTATATGGTGTCTTTATCACGGCCTTGGATGGAACTCGGTTGAGTATAAAAGCTGCTGTGTCTAGAGCATAGCCCCAAAGGTATGTCGGAAGATCTGTGTGACTCATCATAGATCGTACCATATCTTATAGGGTACGATTCCTCCTTTTAGATACACCATTCCACTGTGGTGTTCCAGGAGGAGTGAGTTGGGATAGAATCCCACACTCAGCTAGATAGTCATGAAACTCATGGCTAAGGTATTCTCCACCTCGATCTGATCGAAGTATCTTAATACTCTTGCCAAGCTGGTTTTGTACTTCATTCTTAAATTCTTTGAACTTTTCAACGGATTCTAACTTATGTGTCATCAAGTACACATAACCATATCTACTGAAGTCATCAATAAATGTGATGAAGTACCTATAACCGCCTCTAGCAGCGACATTGAAAGGGTCACATACATCACTATGTATAAGACCTAACAAGTCAGTCGCTCTCTCACTGTGCCCACTAAAGGGAGTCTTGGTCATCTTGCCTAGTAGGCATGACTCACACGTCTCATAAGATTCAAAATCAAATGAGTCCAGCAAACCATCCTTATGGAGCTGGGATAAGCGCTTGTCATTTATATGACCTAAGCGACAGTGCTAGAGATAAGCTTGGTTCAGGTCATTTGGCTTGAACCTCTTGGTATTTATGTTATAGATAGGGCTTTCAAGGTCTAGAATGTAGAGTCTGTTCATCAGAGGTGCACTACAATAGAACATATCTTTTAAATAAACAGAACAACATTTGTCCTTTATAATAAAAGAGAAACCTTTCTTGTCCAAACAAAAAACTGAAATTATGTTCTTAGTTAATGCAGGCACATAACAACAATCATCCAACTCTAATACAAGCCCAGAGGGCAGAGATAGAAAATAAGTCCCTACAGCAACGGCAGCAACCCGTGCTCCATTGCCTACGCGTAGGTCCTGTAACGCCCGCCCTCCCTGCTAACTCTAAGGGACGGGGCTACGATACTCCATGTACAAATTTTTCTTTTTAAAACAGCGGAAGACTTAAAATAATTTTCTTAGTTTAATAAAAAATTTTCTTTTGTTTTTCTTTTCATCAAATCTGAACTACACTATCATGGTATCACTAACATGATATCAAAATTAGTAGAAATATAACATCAAGTCACACATACGGTACTACAATTCATGATACCAAAGCATAGTTCTTTAAAAGTTTTTAAAGCAGGTTCTTATTTGGTTGCCTAGCCACTGCCACACACATCTCCTTGCCTCTCCTGCTGCTCCTTTAGCTCATCCAGCTTTTTCCTTTATCTGTGGTACAAGGAAAGTAAGCTGTAACGACCACCCTTCTTACTACTACTACTCTCTAAGGGTGTCCGTTACTTAACTACTAACTCTACTTAACCGGTATGATTAAAAATCACATGGAAACCCTTCCGAAAAATTTCGGCAGAATCTCCCCTGTACCGGTGACCATATTCAATAATACATGCAATATATACTCAGCCACAAGCAGCTGGAACACATATTAATCAACCACGCAGTATAATAAATCTAAAATAAAGAAAACAACACCACAACTCATCACACCATATCACAATTCATCTACTATGTCCTAATCACATCACAATATCATGTACTATCTCAAATACTTCTAACATAACAACAGACAATAGAAACTAGAATAAAACTTCTTTCCTAGTCCCAAGACTTCCATAGTCCTGGCATCACACATCCTTCGAACACCTCTTTGTCGCCTTCTTTTCTATATCTTTTCCTTTCCTGTATCTGCAGTAAGAGGAAGTGTAGTCTATAAGCAAAATTTGCTTAGTAAGCGCTATCTAACTCACAAAATCACGAATGTGCATGTATACGAAAAGAACTAGAAACTATATGCTCTAAAAAGAAATAAAGCATAAACATAACTGCTCATGTCAAGCTAATAGCAAGGAAAAGCTAAGGAATCTACTCATGTAATTCTAATAGTTAATCATGCTGCTCTTCTAATAGGTAAACATGAAAACTACTCATCTACTAGATAAACATGGTAGAATAAAGATCTAAACTTACTGATTCTTAGAACTATATGAATCTTATTTCATTTGTTCTAAACTTAATCTTTAATACTTTATGTTTATGTAAAACTCGTTTTACTTGTCCAAAAACTTATACTTATAATACTTCAAAATAATAATCAACTTCTTCTTGGGCCCAAGCGTAGTACCATCTTATGCGCGTTCCCTAATAGGTTGGGGTAGCGAGCCACCAATCCTAAAAGAGCAGACCTTGGTCTACCAGGGCCAAGACCTTGGAATTGGACACCTGGATTTGTTTAACGACAACCTTGTGAAGTCGGGTACTAGCCTCTTCTTAAAAGTAAAATACTTATTATCTTATTTACTTCTTCTTTAAATGCCTTGCCATTTTAATAGCACCTTGTGTGCCATAAATCCCTAAAGTCTTGACTTTGGGATCTACTTAAGGCCTTGGCCTTTTTCTTTCTTTTCTTTATCTTTCTTATACTTTTCTTAAACCCAAAATACTGTTAGGGTATCTTTCGTATGCATCTATGAATGAAACTAACTATGTAACACATAATCATGCATAGAATACAAAAGAAATCTGCACATACAATAGTTATCAAAAATCTGTACTAATACTTAACAGACATCTGCATACTAGCTTAATAAAAATCTGCATACTAAACTTATCTAAAATCTGCATACTAAACCTTATCAAATCTGCATACAAGCTTAATCAAATCTGCTCACTATACTAACTAACTTCTGCACTTGAAAGCCGAATAAAATTCTGCATATTAAGCTTAATAAAAATCTGTTTTATTAAGTTTATCTAAAATCTGCATACTACTAACTAGGATAAAGCTACATGGTCATAATACATGTATAGAAACTATGTAAAGCTTAAGCTCATGATCTATGGACTGTTCTTGTAATAACACGCCTCTAACTGCATCCATGCTAAACCTAACTATTCTTAAACTAACTGATCATGTCAAGTCTGATCATTCTTGATTTACTTGGTTAAATATATCCATAAAGTATCTTATCAATCTTAACTTACTTAACAAACGATATCAACATTGGAAATCCACTAACCTGTCCATAGAGAAAGGAAATTCTTAAATCATCAAAATGTGCAGGAGCCTTAGATGAATTCACACTTCACCCTATAGATCTACTACCAAAACTATAACCAAAAAAAACTACAAGACCAATTACAAGCCAATCATGCACATTAAGGCTGCACTGCTCATCAATTACAAGCTGATCATGCCTAGAAGAAATAAATCTGCTACAGCATGTTCTGAAAGCAAGGAAAAGGACTAAATCCCAACAATACTTCAACTTAGCCTCTCTTAGAGCACAACTACTTAAACAATTATGACTTTCCAACATGAACAATACAACTCGAATCCTCAGATCGCAGTTTAATAAAACTCATCAACCTCATAACATTCCAACTAACAATCCTCTTCTATCGCTTAACCTCACTATCTGAATCTCATACTCAAGTAACTGGAATGTAATTGCAATGCTAATTACAAGGGCTTCATCTATACCATTTAATTATTTTCTTTTCTTTTTCTTTGTGGTTCACGGCAACTAAATCTGTTCGTGCTTGCTAGACATGATAACAAACTAAAATCTGTTCAGGCTAATAAGCATGTAAATCTAGCAGTTTATTTAAGGTCAATAGTTCAACACAAAACTACATGCTTAATCTAACCACTTTCCTCCTTTGCAATCCAAAGAAAGAATCAACAAACAGGGATTACAATCCCTAGCAGCAAGCTTCAAAAATCAACACAGCAGCAAGCTTCGGAAATCATGAACACAAAAAGATCCGAAAACTGAAACCACAAGAAAATTCATGCAAAGCTTCGGAAACAAGAAAAGAACAAGGAATAAAACCTCAGAGCTATCCTACTGCAGGTGAGTAGCGACTTACACTTTGTTTCTTGGACTTACAAATCCGGATTAGGCAGCTAGGGCTTCGGGAGAACTCGAGCTCTCGGCCTCTCTTTGCGCCCACTTGCTCTTCTCAACGAGGGGATCACGAAGGTGAAGAAATCTTCGGAGAATGCCCTCGCCGGCCGCCGGAACGCCCCTTGCTTGCTGCTGCGGTTTCGCCCGACGAGAAGCGCCGACGCGAGCGTGAGAGGAGAAGAGAGGTTCGGGTGAGAAAAGTTTTGGGGTTCGGGAAAAACTTAAGCCGTTTCTTATAACTAAGATTTTTATTAATTACTATACTTTAAATATTATTCACTCTTTCCTTATTTAACATCGGCCGCCAGCACAGCTGGTCAGGCGGGTTTTGCTCGGGTCAAAGGCCTCGACTTCGATCCCTCAGCCGCACACTTTTAATTCCAATTTATTTTAAACGTCTCAACTATAGCTTAAATATTTGTTGCTGCCTATCTAATTAGCAACGACCGCTAGCCCAGTTGGTTGACCGTGTTTTGCTTAAGGCGTGGCTCCCAGGTTCGAAACTCGGCTGCAACCATTTTTTCTTTTTATTTATTTTAAACGTTCCAACTACTGCATATATACATTTCGCTCCATATAAAGTTAACAAAAATCGTGTAGCTCAACAGGTTAGGCTGGTTTTGCTCGAAGTCACAGATTGCAGGTTCAAATCCTGGTTTCAACATATTCCTTTTCTTTTTTTTTTTTTTAAACTTCTTCCTCTTGGTAAAAATACCAAACGAACTCCAAAATTTTCATAAAAATACTCTAAAAATTTCTAAAAATCTTTAGAATATTTTAAAAGTATTTCCAAATATTTTTATGGACTTTTAGAACTCTAAATAATGAAATTTGGGGTGTTACAATTCTCCCTCCCTTATAAAAAGTTCGTCCTCGAACTTAGAATAATTCTGGATATTTCTATCTCATACTATCCTCACGCTCCTAAGTAACTTCCTCATACTTCTGGTTCTAAATGACTTCCACTAATGATACTCTTTTGTTCCTTAGTCTCTTAACTTCACTGTCCACTATCACCCCTATCACATTGTACCCATTAGTAGTCCTTGGAAGACCTGTTATAAGGTCCCTGGAGACCACAGGTGCATTGGTCACACCAAATGGCATTACTACAAATTCGTAGTGTCCATATTGGGTCCTGGAAACTGTTCTGGACTCTTCATTCTCCTGTGCTCGGTCCTAACGGTACGGGGACGTCCTCTTCTAGACATCTAGTTATTTAAAGAAACTTAAAATCGTCCCTATGCTTTCTAGACATATATACATATGTAAACAAAAGAAATCAAGAACTTCTATCTTACTTAAACATTTCTAAGCAAATATTCTATACTGCAAATAATAAGAAAATTATAAAAGAAAACTTAAATACTTTCTTACTTGAAGACGGCAAGGATGGTGCTGATGTGTGATGCTGGAGAATGGGAACTGCTCTGATACCAACTGTAACGACCACCCTTCTTACTACTACTACTCTCTAAGGATGTCCGTTACTTAACTACTAACTCTACTTAACCGGTATGATTAAAAATCACATGGAAACCCTTCCGAAAAATTTCGACAGAATCTCCCCTGTACCGGTGACCATATTCAACAATACATGCAATATATACTCAGCCACAAGCGGCTGGAACACATATCAATCAACCACGCAGTATAATAAATCTAAAATAAAGAAAACAACACCACAACTCATCACACCATATCACAATTCATCTACTATGTCCTAATCACATCACAATATCATGTACTATCTCAAATACTTCTAACATAACAACAGACAATAGAAACTAGAATAAAACTTCTTTCCTAGTCCCAAGGCTTCCATAGTCCTGGCATCACACATCCTTCGAACACCTCCTTGTCGCCTTCCTTTCTATATCTTTTCCTTTCCTGTATCTGCAGTAAGAGGAAGTGTAGTCTATAAGCAAAATTTGCTTAGTAAGCGCTATCTAACTCACAAAATCACGAATGTGCATGTATACGAAAAGAACTAGAAACTATATGCTCTAAAAAGAAATAAAGCATAAACATAACTGCTCATGTCAAGCTAATAGCAAGGAAAAGCTAAGGAATCTACTCATGTAATTCTAATAGTTAATCATGCTGCTCTTCTAATAGGTAAACATGAAAACTACTCATCTACTAGATAAACATGGTAGAATAAAGATCTAAACTTACTGATTCTTAGAACTATATGAATCTTATTTCATTTGTTCTAAACTTAATCTTTAATACTTTATGTTTATGTAAAACTCGTTTTACTTGTCCAAAAACTTATACTTATAATACTTCAAAATAATAATCAACTTCTTCTTGGGCCCAGGCGTAGTACCATCTTATGCGCGTTCCCTAATAGGTTGGGGTAGCGAGCCACCAATCCTAAAAGAGCAGACCTTGGTCTACCAGGGCCAAGACCTTGGAATTGGACACCTGGATTTGTTTAACGACAACCTTGTGAAGTCGGGTACTAGCCTCTTCTTAAAAGTAAAATACTTATTATCTTATTTACTTCTTCTTTAAATGCCTTGCCATTTTAATAGCACCTTGTGTGCCATAAATCCCTAAAGTCTTGACTTTGGGATCTACTTAAGGCCTTGGCCTTTTTCTTTCTTTTCTTTATCTTTCTTATACTTTTCTTTATCTTTCTTATACTTTTCTTAAACCCAAAATACTGTTAGGGTATCTTTCGTATGCATCTATGAATGAAACTAACTATGTAACACATAATCATACATAGAATACAAAAGAAATCTGCACATACAATAGTTATCAAAAATCTGTACTAATACTTAACAGAAATCTGCATACTAGCTTAATAAAAATCTGCATACTAAGCTTATCTAAAATCTGCATACTAAACCTAATCAAATCTGCATACAAGCTTAATCAAATCTGCTCACTATACTAACTAACTTCTGCACTTGAAAGCCGAATAAAATTCTGCATATTAAGCTTAATAAAAATCTGTTTTATTAAGCTTATCTAAAATCTGCATACTACTAACTAGGACAAAGCTGCATGGTCATAATACATGTATAGAAACTATGTAAAGCTTAAGCTCATGATCTATGGACTGTTCTTGTAATAACACGCCTCTAACTGCATCCATGCTAAACCTAACTATTCTTAAACTAACTGATCATGTCAAGTCTGATCATTCTTGATTTACTTGGTTAAATATATCCATAAAGTATCTTATCAATCTTAACTTACTTAACAAACGATATCAACTTTGGAAATCCACTAACCTGTCCATAGAGAAAGGAAATTCTTAAATCATCAAAATGTGCAGGAGCCTTAGATGAATTCACACTTCACCCTATAGATCTACTACCAAAACTATAACCAAAAAAAACTACAAGACCAATTACAAGCCAATCATGCACATTAAGGCTGCACTGCTCATCAATTACAAGCTGATCATGCCTAGAAGAAATAAATCTGCTACAGCATGTTCTGAAAGCAAGGAAAAGGACTAAATCCCAACAATACTTCAACTTAGCCTTTCTTAGAGCACAACGACTTAAACAATTATTACTTTCCAACATGAACAATACAACTCGAATCCTCATATCGCAGTTTAATAAAACTCATCAACCTCATAACATTCCAACTAACAATCCTCTTCTATCGCTTAACCTCACTATCCGAATCTCATACTCAAGTAACTGGAATGTAATTGCAATGCTAATTACAAGGGCTTCATCTATACCATTTAATTATTTTCTTTTCTTTTTCTTTGTGGTTCACGGCAACTAAATCTGTTCGTGCTTGCTAGACATGATAACAAACTAAAATCTGTTCAGGCTAATAAGCATGTAAATCTAGCAGTTTATTTAAGGTCAATAGTTCAACACAAAACTACATGCTTAATCTAACCACTTTCCTCCTTTGCAATCCAAAGAAAGAATCAACAAACAGGAATTACAATCCCTAGCAGCAAGCTTCAAAAATCAACACAGCAGCAAGCTTCGGAAATCATGAACACAAAAAGATCCGAAAACTGAAACCACAAGAAAATTCATGCAAAGCTTCGGAAACAAGAAAAGAACAAGGAATAAAACCTCGGAGCTATCCTACTGCAGGTGAGTAGCAACTTACACTTTGTTTCTTGGACTTACAAATCCGGATTAGGCAGCTAGGGCTTCGGGAGAACTCGAGCTCTCGGCCTCTCCTTGCGCCCACTTGCTCTTCTAAACGAGGGGATCACGAAGGTGAAGAAATCTTCGGAGAATGCCCTCGCCGGCCGCCGGAACGCCCCTTGCTTGCTGCTGCGGTTTCGCCCGACGAGAAGCGCCGACGCGAGCGTGAGAGGAGAAGAGAGGTTCGGGTGAGAAAAGTTTTGGGGTTCGGGAAAAACTTAAGCCATTTCTTATAACTAAGATTTTTATTAATTACTATACCTTAAATATTATTCACTCTTTCCTTATTTAACATCGGCCGCCAGCACAGCTGGTCAGGCGGGTTTTGCTTGGGTCAAAGGCCTCGACTTCGATCCCTCAGCCGCGCACTTTTAATTCCAATTTATTTTAAATGTCTCAACTATAGCTTAAATATTTGTTGCTGCCTATCTAATTAGCAACGACCGCTAGCCCAGTTGGTTGACCGTGTTTTGCTTAAGGCGTGGCTCCCAGGTTCGAAACTCGGCTGCAACCATTTTTTCTTTTTATTTATTTTAAACGTTCCAACTACTGCATATATACATTTCGCTCCATATAAAGTTAACAAAAATCTTGTAGCTCAACAGGTTAGGTTGGTTTTGCTCGAAGTCACAGATTGCAGGTTCAAATCCTGGCTTCAACATATTCCTTTTCTTTTTTCTTTTTTTTAAACTTCTTCCTCTTGGTAAAAATACAAAACGAACTCCAAAAATTTCCTAAAAATACTCTAAAAATTTCTAAAAATCTTTAGAATATTTTAAAAGTATTTCCAAATATTTTTATGGACTTTTAGAACTCTAAATCATGAAATTTGGGGTGTTACATAAGCTATGAGCACTCATGGCTCAGTAAGTTCCTTTCCTACTCACTAAAACCAAAAATCATCATATGATCAAAGAATGTCTCAACATAACATGATCTCAACTAGTCATGGCATAACATATCATACTCTTTAAGCATATCATGCAACATAACAAAATCATAACTAGTCATGGCATATCATCTCTTAAAGCATAGCATGAAACGTAACATAATCATATCTAATCATGGCATATCATAGTATCATCATAAGGTGGCATGGCATATCAACTCTTAAAGCATAGCATGAAACATAACATAATCGTATCTAATCATGGCATATCATAAATCATAGCATCATCACAACATGATCATAAGGTATATGCAATATGATTTTGAAAACATGTATCCGAAAAACATGTGTATGTCTCATGATCTTTAAAATCATTTCTTCTTACATATATACTTGAACATAATATCAACATAATCAGGGCCCCGGCTTGTACCACACATAGATAAATCACGTAGATATGCGCGCTTCCTAAGTATATCCAAGGTAGTAAGTCTTGAATCATACTAGGAACTAGGTCCGGATCACACAGCCATAGACCTAGGGGAGTACTAAGGAGCCCATCCCTTTGTTTTTATTAGCCTGGATCACACAGCCAAAGGCCTAGGGGCTGATTAGGAGCCCACCCTTGGTACAAGCCTTACAAAGTAAAGTAGCATGTATAAAAATGCATCATTTAGTCACATAGCATATCATAGAAGTATGTATCACTTAGGCATACGTTATGTCATAAAAGTATGCATCACTTAGGCATACATCATATCATAAATAGTATGCATCACTTAGGCATACATCATGTCATAAAAAGTATGCATCACTTAGGCATACATCATGTCATAAAAAGTATGCATCACTTAGGCATACATCATGTCATAAAAGCATGCATATTTTCACCACATAGCATATCATGAGAGCATGCATATTTTAGGCACATAGCATATCATCAAAGCATGCATATTTCTATCCATATAGCATATCATGAAAGCATGCATATTTTAAGCACATAGCATATCATCCAAGCATGCATATTTCTATCCACCTAGCATATCATGAAAGCATGCATATTTTAAGCACATAGCATATCATCAAAGCATGCATATTTCTATCCACGTAGCATATCATGAAAGCATGCATATTTTAAGCACATAGCATATCATCAAAGCATGCATATGTCTAAGCACATATCATATCATGGAAAGTATAAATCACAAGCATACATGTTTAAGCATAAGGGTGTATCATGTGATTATACTATCATAAGAAACATGGTAACATAGTTAGCTTGAGTTCTAAGCTTCCTAATCCCTTGGGTTCTTATCATGGCCGAACCCCCCCTTAGATCTCAATTTAGGTAAAAACTACCTCCAAGCATGTGGAACCTAAATTATCATCACATCAATTTCATAGGAAGCATTATAAGCATGATTAACTTGGTTTCTAAGTTCTCCAAGTCCCTAAACTTCATGTGGCCGAACCCTATCAGGTGTGAAACAAGGTCCCAAATGTCATGAAAGCATGGAAACCTTAAACCATATTTATAGCAATTTTTTTCCAGTAACATAGTAAGCATATTTGAGCTAGTTCCTAAGTTCTTCAAGCCCTTAACATATGTCATGGCCGAAATTTAACAAGTATTCATTAGGGCTAAAAGCAAGCATACAAGCATGTGAACTTGAACTAACATCATGTATAAATTCATAATAAGGCATCATACAATGGGTATGGCCGAAACTTACCCTAGCCTCATTTTAGGTCATTAAACAACATATAGCATGAGAAATTTGGCTTTCTACTTATCATATTTCATGTAGAGTGGCATGAGCATATTTAATTTTTGTTCTAGGGTTTCTAGGGCATCTATCCCTTCATGGCCGAAACATACAATGGTCTATTTAGGTCATGGAAAAATTATACAAGCATGTGACTCAATCAACATATTATCATATTTCCATAAGAAGCATTTTTAACACAATTGGTTTCAATTCTAAGGCCTCTAGGTCATTTAAACCCTACTTGGCCGAGACTCATCAGTGTTTAAATTTGCTTTAAATAGCCTAAAAGTATAGGAAGTCATACAAGTTTCATAGCATGTACAAAGACAAGCATAATAAACATACATGTGAATTGTGTCTTAGGCTTCCTAGGTTTCTTTCCTTTTTCTTTTATTTTTCCTCATGGCCGAAACCTACCAATCTCTAAACTAGGTTTTAAGTGGCCTAAAGCATGGAAAACCTAAGTAAGTTTCATGGCAAAAATTACTAAGAACATCATATACAAATTTGGTTCATAAACAAGATAGGACCCTTGTGATCTTACATGTCATATATCATGTAACTAAATTCTCTATACCCTAATTAAGCATGAGAGCATTAAACAACTTTCATATCTTAATATCACAGAGGTCTTGAGCATGTTAAAATTTTGTTTAAGCTTTTCTAAGCTATCCATCTTATCATGGCCGAAAATCTTAATGAAGAGTTCATGAATTTCTAGCAATATTCAACATGCAATTCTTTAAGAGAACTCTATATTCTATCATATAAACATGGTTACTTAAATTTAAAGGTCTTCCTAACCCTAAGCTCTTTTCTTGGCCGAAACATATGAGTGGATTTCTTTTGGTTCCAAGTAACTTTTAAGCAAGAAAAACCAACAAAAGACCCTTAGTAATTCATGGAGGGAATCTTGTACTAGTTTGGTTAAACAATGATTTCCCTAACCTCTTTAAAATATTTTTGGCCAAAATTCTAGGGTTAGGTACTCCTCTGACCAAGCATCATATAGGTATAAAAACATGAAGGAAAACCTTCCTACATAGCATAGAAAAATATCATGAAATGAGGACTTGTTTAAACCTTCCTAGATTTGAAAACTCTTCTTTGGCCGAATTTTCTTAAATTCTATTCTAGGTTTTCTAATCCTCATAAAATCCGAAAAGCACATAAAACGCCTTGTACCACAGGTGAGGGGAAGCTTACTTCCTTTTCGCTTGTGGATCTAAGGTGTGGTGATGGAAGAAGTAGCCTCTTCTTCTAGTTCCCTTCCCTTGATTCCTTGCTAAGTCCTCCTTGTATCTTAGGCTTTCTTAGGAGAAAACCTTGGCTTGGGCCGAAGATGGAGGAGAGGGGACTGAGGGTTCGGTGAGGGAGAGGGAAGATGAGGGAAAATGAGAGAAAAATAGAATTTTCCCTTTACATCATTTTTTTTTTTTATATTAAGGGAGAAGAGGTAGCAAAATTGGTTTTTGCTTTCCTTCTCCTTTAACCCATTTTCTATTTTCTTTTATTTATTTTATTTTCTAATTTATTCTCATCATTTATGATGAGAACAAGGGGGAATGAATCCCCTTCATTCTCCATTTAATGTCACGGCAAGAGAGGGAAAAGAGAGAGAAAGGGAGGAAGGCAAATTGCCTTTCTCTTGCTCTTTTCTTGCTTTCTCTTCTTAGATCTTTACTCCTATCTTTATCATGCATTCCCTTTCCTTGCTATCAATATCTTCTCTCTATCCCAATTGGTTTCTACTAATTAATTCTATAAATTATAATATAAGAGGGTTCAAGGTTCAATCCTTGACCTCCTCTTCTTTTTTATTTCATTTTATTTCTTTTTGCTTCAACTCACTTCTTATTATTTTTCTAAGGCAAAATTCATCATTCTCTTATTTATCTTAAAAGTTTAGTGGGTGTTACAGGTCCACCTCGCCCTTTGCCAATGTCCTGCTATTTCTCAGCACCTGCACATTAGTACAAATGTGAGAAGCACATTCGGTATCTGATACTCATGATGAAGAAATAGATAGATTGACTTCTATAACATTTATACCTAAAGTGGAAGTCTCACTTCGTTTCTTCTTAAGATCTTCGAGGTACACCTTGCAGTTCCTCTTCTAGTGCCCGGTCTGACCGTAGTGGAAGCAGGTAGCATCCTTGGCGACCCCTCCTTTAGGCTTCAGTGTCTTGCCTTTGCCCTTGGCTTGGGACTTTCCCTTGCCTTTGGGCTTGCCCTTGCCCTTGTGTTTCTGAACCATCAGAACAGAGTGGGGCTTTGCCTTCTTAAGGTTCAGCTCAGCAGTTCTCAACATACTAAGCAGCTCGGGCAGTGGCTTGTCAATTTCGTTCATATTGTAGTTTAGAATGAATTGACTATAACTATCCGGCAAGAATTGCAAGATCAGGTCAGTGGCCAGCTCTTGGCCAAGAGGGAATCCCAACCTCGGTAGGTTTTCTATGTACCCAATCATTTTGAGTACATATGGGCCTACGGGAGCCCCATCTAACATCTTGTACTGAAATAGTGCCCTTGAGATCTCAAATCTCTCATGTCGCGCTTGTCCTTGATACAGTTGATGAAGCTGTTCAACCATATCGTAAGCACCCATTAACTCGTGTTGCTTCTGAAGCTCTGAGTTCATGGTCGCGAGCATTAGACAGGACACATCTAATGCGTCATCTTGATGCTTCTTGTAAGCATCTTTGTCTGCTCGCGTGGCATTGGCAGGAGGAGCCTCCGGAATGGGCTGCTCCAGAACGTTCCTGGGTGAGAACTATTCTCAAGTTCCTGTACCAGTCCAAGAAATTTGCTCCGTTGAGCTTGTCCTTCTCAAGGACAGAACGCAGAGAGAAGGTGTTCGTATTCGACGTCATAGTTATCTACAATAGAAAAATACAGAAAAATAAATATCATATTCTTTTAAATCATTTAATTAGGCCTTTAACTAAATGATGCTCCCACTGAATTCTATAATTCTTGTGGGACAAGATCCACATCATACTAACCCTTGAGTTAGTTTTGGCTAATACGCCCAAGACTTAGTATGATCGGTAGGTAACGATTTACCAATTACATCTCTATGCAACTCTTGTTTATAGGATCATTATCCGCAGTTATATTAAAACTGGAGTTAGCTTTGGCTAATATGCCCAAGAATTAATATAAATGTGATTTATGTCCTATCTTTCCAACTGTTGGAAGAATGTCTATAGTTGTACTCGATCCAACTGAGTTAACTAGGAATTCTCAATCTAATTGAGTTTTACTCGCTCATGCATTGATAAGGGGACCAAGATTGTCCCTCCGTACCCTACCAAGATAATATGTATTGCTCTGCTTTGGCAGATTCAACAACACATGTAATCGAGGTAGTGATAGGTATCACGGCATGGTAGGCATTAGAGTTGACGCGATTTAGATCTAATCTAATCGTCGATGTGTATCAAATACGCGATAGATCTAATCTAATCGAAAGGGTGCATCTTGTACATGATTTAGATCTAATCTAATCGTTAGGCACTAATTAATTACTAATAATGCATCACATACACACAAGTAATTAATTAAATTAATTTGTGATTAGTCATGTCCCTACTATGATCTTCTCAAGCCAATGAGAATATCGGATGGACAACCTAGGGTCAACAGCTTCTCAAGCTCCTCCCTTTGACCACCTTGTGTTGCTCGCGCCCTCCTCGTAACTCCGTCTCGAGTGGACCTTCCACCACTCCAATTTTGTACATTACAATTTTGAAACTCGAGTTACATTTGAGTCTAAACTAATTTACAACAAGAATATATAATAGAGAAAGGCACGATGCGCGGGTCGCGAATCAAACGTACAACACGCACAACACAAATGACGGCGCGCATGCCGTAATATGAATTACAACACAAATCCAATCAGATTGGGTCTTTTGGGTCATGACTATCACAAATTATACATAATTCTAAATTATTTAATTTCCATAATTTTTTGTAATTTTAATACTAATTTTTACAATTTTTACGAGTAAAATTTCCCGGCGGTCCCGTTTAGCGATTTTCGGGCGCAATCGCGGAACGAATCCCCTTGTGGGGCCAGGGGCAGCGCCCCTACCCGCGATTTAACCATCGCGAGTGTCCCTAAGCGATCCTATAGTGCCTTAGTCCACTGTCCCAAAAGGATTTGGGGTGAAACCTTGCCGTTTCGGAAAAATCTTCTCGGTAGTCGAAGCCTACAAGTGTATAAACACTTGTGCTTCGCTTCTACGAGAAAATTACTCATAAAAATCCATAAAAACTTAAATTTACAGAAAATCACAGAAGCTATATTTTTCATAAAAATCAAACTAAACTCGTACAAGTCTTCGGACGTGGCTCTGATACCACTGTTGGGTCTTTCAGGCCGCGAAACTGCTTTTTCGCGTCGTGGAAACCCCGAAACTCCTGCCACCGGATCCGTGCGAAGAAAAATAAAACAAAATATGAGTACAAGTTTCTAAAGTCTAGATCTACACTAGATAAGAGTGTTACCCTCGATGCGATGTCCTTCGCTATCCCGCTAGTCCAACGGTTTACCGGATCTCAAGATTGTCAAAGTAGACAACCCTCTAGAAGTATCCACATGAACAAAATTAGGTGGAGGGGACCAAACAAAGGTGTGCTAGCACCTATGGTGTTCGGCCAAGAAAGGAGAGGGAGAGATTGAGGAAAGCGTGAGGAAGAGGATGAGAGTTACTTCACCAAATGAAAACTCACTCATGCAATTGATGTGGCCGGCCACATTAAGAGGTGTTGTAACCTCCATGGAATGCCAAGAGTCACAACTCTTGGTAACTCCCATGAGGTGGCATCCTACTTAAGCAACCATGATGATGTGGAGCATCATCATTGGCCCACTCAATGCCAACTCACCAATGAGGTGGCATAAAGTCAAGTTAAACTTGACACTTCATCTTCCTCTCAAGTCAAGTCAAACTTGACTTAATCTCTCTCATGGTTGATCTAATCCAACCATTTAATTCAAGCCAATTTAATATAATGAATCTAATTCATTTAATTAAATTGATTCAATGAGTCATAATCTAAATTAGACTCATTGAACACATGAATCAACTTGAGTCCAACTCAATTAGCCCAATTAGGATTACTCTTAATCCAATTTGATTCATCACATAAATCTAATCCTCTTGGTTCATCATATGAACCTAATCTCCATCTAATTGTCCTTAGTGTGTGACCCTATAGGTTCTTCTAATGTTGTCAATGCTCCTAAACCCATTTAGGAGCATAAGTAATGAGCGGTATCTAGCAATACATCATTACTACCCAAGTTACAAGAATGTTGAGATCCAACATCACCTTGTGACTACTAATTGTGACTCCTCACAATATATGACAAGTGTCCTTCTATCCTAGACATCTAGATTGATCAATGTGAGGCATAGACCGTGTCATCCTCTGACCAATCTAAATCTTGAACCCCAAGTAGACTCACTAAATCAAATGAGCTCAATATATCATATTGACTCATTTGGGCATGGTCATGCACTTCGTGGTCTCACTCTATCAAGAATATCGATGTCTCTCCCATCATATAGGAGGGATAGATCCCATCTACATCACTCACATCCCTTTGCATAATTCATTACATACCCAGTAATCGCCTTTATAGTCCACCCAATTACAGGTGACGTTTGACGAAACCAAAGTACATAACTCCTTATGTAGGGATCCATGGTGACTTCAGGTCCAAGGACTAGTAGTCAAACTAATAGCCACATGAGAAATTATATGACACTCATATAATGATCCATGATACTTTCTCATGGTGGATCATTCAGTATACATTCTCCAATGCATACCCATGTGTCAACTTGATATCTCTATATCCATGACTTATGAGATCAAGTCATCGAGTTGACCTACATGCTAGTCTTATTGCATTAACATTGTCCCTGAATGTTAATACTCGACTAGGAATGATTAAGAGTAGTGTTCCCTATATCATCTCACTATCGGTTCAACTAACCGATTAATATAGGTGAGAACCGTCTACTCAAGGACGCTATTATACTTAGTTTATTTGACACCAATACAAGTAAGTATAATTACCAAAACAAATGCCTTTATTTATATATAAGAATATGATACAATAACTCCATAATACAATCATCAAATGATTGGCTCTAGGGCTCTAACTAACAGCTAGAAGGCTGCAGCAGGAAATGAAGTTGTCATGGCCGTGTGAACGTCACACGGCCGTGCAAGGATCTGAAGAACCCAAACATGAGAAGAAGCCTTGGTCGTGCGCATCACACGGCCATGTGAGTTTTCCAGAGACAGGAGAAGCCTCGGTCGTGTGTCTCACACAGCCGTGTGAGGTTTTTAGTGGAAGGGAAGGAAGCAGGCCGTGTGCATCACACGGCCATGCCAGATTTCCAGTGGTTAAGGCAGTTCAGGTCGTGTAGATCTACACGGCCGTGTAAAGGGGCCATTGGCGGAAGTTTGCCACGGCCGTGTCTCATACACGGTCGTGCAAGGCTGGCAGAGAGGAAAGTGGGCAGGGTCGTGTGAACCTTACACGACCGTGCCACGGGGTCTTGTGGTGCCCAAACTTCACCTCTATTTAAACGCTTCTTCAAGATTTGAAAGGGGATCTTCTCCCTCTTGGGAGAGAACGAGATTTGGGTCTTTCCTTCCCATCTTGGGATGATTTTTGGGCGATCTAAAGGAGGATCTTCAACGGATTCGACTCCGGGAGCGTGAATTGGATCCGAAGACCAAGCTTCATCTTAGATAAGTTTTCTTTCTCTCCTCTTCTTGGATTGGGGATCAAGAAATGTAACGCCCGAAAATTCTCAAAGTAATTTTAGAAATATTCTATGATTTTTCTGAAATTTTAGAATATTTTTATGGAATTTTTGGAGTAGCAGAGGTAACAAAAAAAATTAAATAAAAATATAAAATAGTCTAAGCGGGAATTGAACCCGAGACCTATTAGACTCTACGCCTTATAGATGACTCTAGTAACCAAGGGGCCCCAGCAGGGGTGTGCTGAAAGAAATGGAGAACAATTATACTTAAGGTTTAGTAGGGGGTTTTTACCACTTAATATAAATAGGGAATTTAAGTGGGGAGTTATTATTTTTAACGACAACTTCTCCTCTCCCTCAAACCCTCACCGCCGAACCCTCTTCTCCTCATCCTCTCGGCGCACAAGTCCAAGGAAAACCTAGGGTTCCACCCTAGGTCCATAGGAGCACCTTCCAGCGACAATTCCGGCATGAGAACGTTCCCCTCCGCGAGAAGGAAGCATAGACGCAAGAGGATCGCCGAAACGGTCATCTTCTCCGGAAACCTAGCGATCGGATTGTAAGAAAAATTAGCGCAGGATGTAAGTAACCCCTCACCTGCAGTATAAGTAGCTAATTGTATGTTCCATGCCTTAGTTCGCATTTATGTTCTCAGTTTAGACATATTCAGAATTAGAGCACACCAAGTGTTCGATAAAATGCCTAGAATAGTTAAATGCTACAGTAAGCATTTTTAATAGCTCAGTTAAATGCTCTAGATGCATTTTAATTAGCAAATATAGCCTTGCTTCAGTGATATAGGACTACGGTCCAATGGGTGGGCTCCCGCAGTCGCCTCTAGGTTCAAATAACCTAGCTCTAGGTTCAGATAACCTAATAAAAGTAAGATATGATAAATCAGTTTATAAACAGTATTTTACTTTATCAGTGGCACTGTACTGGACTTCAGTTGTCCTTGGGTTGAGCTCCCATAGTCGCCCCTAGGTTTAGATAACCTAGTAACCCTACTAGATTCGGGACTTGCTACCTCGGGCCTAGTTAGGGATGCGCGCACAGCAAGTACAGTTGTCGGGCCCATCAGCAGCATGTTTAGTATTTTTATCTATTTATGAAAATAGTTTTCAAACTTCATAAACAAATATGTGAATACAACTTAGTTTCAGTTTAGTTCTTATTGTGATGATAATTAGCTTAGCTTATGTATCAGTTTAGTTCTTGTTGATACACAAATAGCCATGTTTCGAAGTTGACTACCATGTTTCAGTATTCTAGTATGATTCTCATCGTGTTTATTAGCACAGCATATTTTAAAAGAAAGCATGATTTCGTTGAATGCATGTTTTGGTGAAGTAGATGGTTTCTTACTAAGCTCCCAAGCTTATAGTTGCATTTTCCTTATACTGCAGATAAGGGTAAAGGAAGGATGGAATAGCGGAGGCTGGAGGCAATGCGATGAAGATGTGTGTGAGCAGGAACTTGGAATGAAGATCTTTTGGGGGAGACTAGCAAATTAAGAACTTAGTACTCTTATAGTATTACTTTTCTGCACTTTTAGATGTTTAAATGTCTTGATTCATGAAAGTATGCACCAAGTAATGCTTAGATTGTTATTTGTAGATAGCTAGCTATGAGTAATGGCATGCTCAGTAGTAGTGTTATGGTTGTAGTTGAATTTCTGAAATTTCTGTACGAGATCGGGTCTGATTTCTGCGAAAATCAGAAACCCAATCGATCAGCCGATCGATTGAGCAGTCCTCAATCGATTAGCCGATCGATTGGAAGAAGTTCCCGTGTACAGAATGCTAGGGAGTCGATTAGCCGATCGATTGGGGAACCCTCGATCGATCAACTGATCGATCGAAATGCGATTTGGCGCGTACAAAAAGGGCTGATGAGTCGATCAGCTGATCAATCGGCCATGGATCGATCAGCCGATCGATCGGGATTTTAATTCCTGCAAACAGAGAGCCTCTGAATTGATCATCAGATCGATTGGCCAGGCTGGATCGATCAGCCGATCGATCCAGACTTGACTCCGCGCATAGTAGCGAGTTGAGTCGATCGGTGGATCGATCAGCCAGCTCCAATCGATCAGTCGATCGATTGAAGTGTCTGATTTCAGCCAAAAGTGCCTAACTTCAGTTTTCAACCAAATAGGAAGTTAAGTTCCCTTCTTTGGCATATGTATAACTTCAGCAATGTATCCCGAACACAAAGTTCAAATTTTATAGCACACGGCATAGAGTTTTAATTAGTTTAGTTCATTTCCGCAAAAGAATAGTTAGCATAATGTAAACCCCGGCCTCACAGCCTAGACAGTAGGAGGTGGGGCATTACAGAGTGGTATCAGAGCAAGTTCCATACTTCCTTCACACACACATCAGCATTGAACCTGCAGCTTCCAAGTAAGACTATCTTTCACTTTATTTATGTTTCTTGCTTTCATGTTTATAAATAACTACAGCATGTTCCTATATGATAGCATCTAACATGATAGTAGTAGTTATATTAATATGATAGTATTAGTTATGTATATCCTCTATTTCCTTAGAAAATGGTACGAGGACGCCCAGCTAGAAAGACACCAGCTACTGAGCCCCAGCAAGAGGCAGGCAGCTTAGTGCCTCCCCCAGACCTTGCAGCAGTAGTGGCTCAGTTACAGAAGCAACTAGCTGAAAGCAACAGGAGATAGCCACCCTAAGGGCTAATCAGCAGAACACTCCCACTGTCACTCCAGAACCTAACCTAGCAACCCCAGTGGTGATAGAGGTTCCACCAGTCCAACCTGCAGCACCAGTAGCCCCAGCAGCAGGGGCAAGGAGAGAAGCTTACCTGATCCAGTGGCAAAAAATCAAGCCAGAGAATTTCTCAGACACTAGTGAACCATGGGATGCCCAAGCCTGGTTCAAAACACTGGAGAGTACGATGGAGCTTCTGGACTGGCCAAAGTATGAAAAGGTGAAGTGCGCCTCCTTTTGCCTGACGGGAGATGCACGCATGTGGTGGGAGAGAATTAAAGTGAAGCGCCCAGCGAATCAGATGACGTGGGCCGACTTCGAGAGAGAATTCTTTGAAGAGTTCTTTCACATGCGGGTCACAAACCACCACTACGACGAGTTCACTAAATTTCGTCATGGCAATCTTTCAGTTGAGGAGGTCGTGAAGAAATTCGACAGACTGGCTCGTCTATGCCCTGAACTAGTCAGCACTGAAAGAGAACGAGTCCGGTTGATACTCAAGATGTTAAGGTCGAAAATAGCAATGAATGTGGCCAGCGGCATTCATAGGCCGCAAACTACAGAAGAACTAGTAAGCAGTGCTCTGACCACTGAGCACTACCAGAACAGCATCAAGCAACAGAAGCAAGCCTTTTCAGAGTCAAAAGGCCAAGGAGGCTCAGGTACTCAGAAACACCAGGGCCATAGCTCTAACTGGAAAGGGAACTCCAGTAACAAACGAAAGCCAGGGAGTTACCCAAAAGGAGGACCAGCTAGTAAACAACCTAGTTATCCCAAGTGCGCTACTTGTGGGAAATTCCACCCCGGAGTTTGTCGCAAGGGCACACGAGGATGCTTCGAATGTGGCCAAGAAGGGCATATGGCTAAGTAATGCCCAAACAAGACCAGTCTCCCTCCACCACAGCTGATCCAGTACGGAGGTAACCCAGCACAGTTACATCAGATGCAGGCTGCTATAGATGGTCCACACATCAGTCAAGGCAGACTAGAAGCCCCCGCAGCCACAACAAACGCGAGGATCTACTCACTCACCAGAGAGGACGTAGCGAATGCCTCGACAGTTGTTACAGGTCAGATTAGTATTTTACAGCAAAGTGCAACTGTCTTATTCAATACTAGGGCAACCCATTCTTATATATCCAGGACATTCGCCGATAAGTTAGCAATACCTCCAGAAGCACTTAGTGGTCGGTTTCTGACAATGCTACCTTCAGGAGAAATTATGGCATCCACACACTGGCTTCAAGCAGTGTCAATCGTTATAGCAGACAGAGAGCTTTTTGGTGATCTGATAGTGCAAGATATGGCTGACTACGATGTCATCTTGGGAATGGACTTTCTGATCAAGTACGGTGCCTCCATAGAATGCCGTAAATAGAGAGTTGTATTCCAACCTGAAGCAGGAGTACAGTTTGGGTACATCGGAGAACCAAAGAGAAAAGCCAAGAAGTTTCTCTCAGCTTTGAAAGCGCAAAAACTACTAGATTCAGGATGTACAGGATTCCTAGCACATGTAGTCAATACCAGTCAGGACAAGGACCAAAAGCTAGAGGAGGTCCAAGTTGTATGTGACTACCCAGCAGTCTTCCCTGAGGAGTTACCAGGCCTAGCACCAGACAGGGAGATTGAATTTGAAATAGAACTTATTCCCGGTACGAATCTCATCTCCAAAGCACCCTACCGCATAACTCCAGCAGAACTAAAGGAACTTCAGGAGCAACTACAGGAGCTGCTTGACAAGGGCTTCATACGCCCTAGTCACTCACCATGGGGAGCGTTGTATTGTTCGTGAAGAAGAAGGACGGGAGCATGCGCCTGTGTATAGACTACAGAGCACTAAACCAAGTCACGATTAAGAACAGGTATCCTCTTCCCAGGATAGATGACATGTTTGATCAGCTAAAGGGAGCAGCAGTGTTCTCTAAAATAGATCTCAGATCGGGATATCACCAGGTTAGAGTTAAAGAAGGAGATATACCCAAGACAGCTTTCAGGACCAAACACGGACATTATGAGTTCGTAGTCATGCCCTTTGGCGTGACAAATGCTCCAGCTACTTTCATGGACCTCATGAACAGAGTATTCAGAGAATACTTAGATAAGTCTGTTATCGTGTTTATCGACGACATTCTTATTTACTCCAGAACTCAGGAAGAACACGCAGAACATCTAAAGATAGTACTGCAGACCCTTCAGCAAAACCAGCTGTACGCCAAGTTCACGAAATATGAATTTTGGCTCGATCAGGTATCCTTTCTGGGTCACATCATCTCCAAGGATGGTATCATGGTAGACCCCAATAAGATAGAAGCTGTGAGTAACTGGAAAAGACCTAAGAACGCCAGCGAAATCAGAAGCTTTTTGGGACTAGCAGGTTACTACAGAAAGTTTGTAGAGGATTTCTCCAGTATAGCCTCCCCACTGACAGCTCTCACCAGGAAGAATAGAAAATTTCAGTGGATAGAGAATTGCGAGAACAGTTTCATGGAGCTCAAAAGAAGATTGACCAGTGCACTCATTCTGACTCTGCCAGAAAATACAGACAGCTTTGATATCTACAGCGATGCCTCTAAATTGGGATTAGGAGCAGTACTGATGCAAGAAGGTAAGGTGATCGCCTATGCCTCCAGACAACTCAAGGACTATGAGAGGAACTACCCTACTCATGACCTTGAGCTTGTAGCAGTTGTGTTCGCCCTCAAAATTTGGAGACATTACTTGTATGGAGCTCAATGCAGAGTGTATACAGATCATATAAGTCTGAAGTACTTCTTCACTCAGAAGGATCTGAATATGCGATAGCGAAGATGGCTCGAGCTGGTCAAAGACTACGACATAGACATCCTCTACCACCCAGGAAAAGCTAATAAGGTGGCAGACGCACTTAGCAGGAAGTCCAGTGCTACCTTATCATTCCTATCAACCATGTCACCACCCCTACAGAAGGAAATTACAGAGTTTGGTCTCGAACTTATAGTAGGACAGCTCTCTACTATGACCTTAGCATCTACCCTACTTGGTGACATCCAGACAACTCAGGATCAGGACCTTGAAATTCAGAAAATCAAGCAAGGGTTAGCAGAATCAGAAAGTGGAGAGTTCAGAGTGTCCAATAGAGGGGTAGTGTATTTTGGTGACAGATTATGTGTTCCAGATCAGGAGGAACTACGAAGGAAGATCCTAGACGAGGCTCATAGGACTCCTTATGCGATGCATCCTAGTTCCACCAAAATGTACCAAGACCTAAAGAAATGTTTCTGGTGGCCTGGGATGAAAAGAGTAATCGTCAGGTATGTTAGTACCTGTCTAACCTGCCAGAGGGTCAAAGCAGAACACTAGAGACCAGGAAGAGTTCGGCAGCCTATTCAGATCCCAGAATGGAAGTGGGAGGATATTTCTATGGATTTCATAGTGGCACTACCCAGAACCACAAATGGTTTTGATGTCATCTGGGTAATAGTCGACAGATTGACTAAGTCAACCCACTTCTTGGCTATCATGATATCCTATTCCATGGAACAGCTAGCTCAGTTGTATCTCAAGAAGATCGTTAGACTACATGGAGTTCCACGGACTTGTAACACCCACAAAATTATAAGATAAGTATATGGGTGTTAGTTGCTTTAGAGCATAAAGGTTAGAAGAATCAAAAAAGAAAAAGAAATAAGAGAAATAAAAGAAGAGGTGAAGGTTTGAACCTTGAACCTCTCACAAAGGATAGAAATAAAATTATGTATGATAACCACTAGGATAATGAATAACATGTGAATGAGAAATGATGGAAATGGTAGTTAAAAGTAAAGATATAACTAAGTGAGGGAACAAGAGAAAATCAAGTAACTTTCTTCCCCTTGTTTACCTCTTGGTTAAGAAAAAGGAGTAGCAAAAGACAAGTTGTCTTTCTTCCTTTTTCTTCTCTATTTTCGTGGAGTTTAAGAGAACAATGAAGAGAAGAGTTAAGGGGAAGGAATGAGGACATATTCTCATTAGAAAGATACATGCATGAATTAAGGAGGAAAGGAAGCAAAGTTCATCTTTGTAACTTCCACCCACTTAGCATAAAAAGGAAAGGAACTAAAGGATTTCATTTTTTTCCCTTCTCCGTCACCCTTGCCGAAACTAGAAGCCTCCTCCCTCATTTCCACAAGCCAAGTTTAGGTTTCTCCCTAAGAGAAAACTAAACTACAAGAAGGAGCCTTCAAGGTGTACCCTTCCAAGCAAGAGAAATCAAAAGGAGTGCTAGAAGAAGAAGCTCCCTTCTTCCTCTTCACCAAGGGTATCAATTCTTTAGAGACTTACAAGTGAACACTATGTAAGCTTCCCCTCACCTGTGGTACAATAGTTTATATGGTTTTCCATGAAGATAGATCGCTTAAAAACCTAGGACTTGCTTTATGAAAAATTCGGCCAAAACAAGAAGAAGAGCCTAAGAAATTTGTAACTAGATATGCTCATTATTTTTCTGGTGACATGTATTTTTATGTAAGAGGTTAATCTAAGGTTTCCACGCTAGAATAATAATGAAAACTTAGATCCATAAGCCTTAGACTCTCGGCCAAGCATGAACAAGAAGACTAGGTAAGTTTAAGACTCAAACTAAGCATGTTTCCTTAATTCTTGTGTTATGTACCCTATGATAATGAGGTTGTTAACTTTTTCTCTTACTTGTATGTTATTTGAAACTCCATTTCCATGCTCATGAATATTCGGCCATGGAAGAAGTAAAGGCCTAGGAGAGTTTTAAACCTAAAACTAAGCATGCTAAGATTTCTCCTAAGACAAGACATGAAGCTAAAATGTTATGCCATGATTGTATGTTAGTTATGAATCTTATTTCATGCTTATGAAGATTCAGTTATGATGAGATTTGAAGTCTAGGAAAGTTTAAACCAAGGCTAGGAGGCTCATGACCTTCTTGATAAATGATATGAAACTAGTTGATGTTTTTATGGTTGCTTGTTACATAGAATTTTGGTTACATGTAACTTTCGGCCACACTAAGTTTTAAAGCTAGGATGTGTAGATTTTTAACTAAGTTTACTCATGTTGTTCCTTGTTATGATGCCATGAGAATTGGGTAGGGTTTCCATGCTTTTAGGCCATATGAAAAACAAAACCAAGCTCACATGTTTCGACCACCTTTAGATTAAAGGCCTAGGAAAACTTAAAACCCAACTTACATATGTTCATGATGTTTCTTGTGATAAGTACTATGAAATGTAGTTGTGGTTTCCATGCTCTTATGCCACTAGAAACTTAGTCCCATGCTTGATGTGTTTCGGCCACTACAAGTTTAAAGGCCTAGAGAAAATTTAGAACCCAACTTATATATGCTTATGATGTCTTGAGATGCATGCTATAAATGTAGTTGTGTTTTCCATGCTCTTATGCCACTAAAAAAAAACCTAGTTCCATGATAGGTATGGTTCGGCCACTACAAGTTAATGGGTCTAGGAAGTTTGAAATTTAAAACAAATGTGCTTATGTTGTTCCTCATGAAATGTATAAGATATTGGCTTAAGGTTCAAAACTTCCATGCTACTTGTAACCTAGAATGAGACATGCTAGGGTTCGGCCATGATAAGATTAGGAGCTTAAGGAACTTAGAACCCAAACTAAATATGCTTAAGTAGTTCCTTATGAAATATGATATGATATGGGTTAGGGTTTACATGTTTGCATGTTGCTTAGAACTTGATTTCTCTTCATGAAAGGTTTCGGCCATGAAAGAATTGGAAACCTAGGAGGGCTTAAAAATTTAGGTTAACATGCTTATGACCTTTCTTATGCTAGTATGTGAAGATAGCATGAGATTTTTATGTTTGTATGTTGTCTAGAGATCATGCCTCTACTCATGACTTTCGGCCATATGGGTTTAGTGACCTAGATGTACCTCACATGCTATGAATGAATCAAAAGATGTTATTTAATGATTCCATGAATGGTTATGTCTTTTATGATAAGTGATATGCTCTTTTATGTATGCTTATGATCCATGTATGTGCTATGTGTTCAATCATGCATGCTTTAGGATATGATAAAATGATATGTTCATTATGCAAGCTTATGATTCATGCATGTGCTGTGTGCCCAAATATGCATGCTTTATGATATGATAAGTGATATGTTCATGTTGTATGCTATGATTCATGCATGTGCTGTGTGCCCAAAAAAAAATGCATGTTTTATGATATGTCAAGAAACATGATATGCATGAAAGAATAAGAACTATGATATGTATGACATGCTACTTTACTTTATGTATGGCTTGTACCAAGGGCGGGCTCCATAAGCGCCCCGGGGTCGATGGACTAAGAAACTGGCCTCGTTAGGGATGGGCTCCTAAGTGCCCCTAGGTCGATGGACTAAGAAACGGGCCTAGTATGTATGCCTTGTAGGGTTCAAGACTTGCTACCTTGGACCTACATAGGACGCGCGCATTTATGTATGTGGTACAAGCCGGGGCCCCAATCATGTTGAGATTATGTTTAAGTATGTATTGTATAAGTTTTCAAAAGACATGTTGCATATGTTGCATGATATATGTTAGGAGTTTACCATGCTTATACTTTATGATTATGCCATGATAGTTATGATGATGTTATGCTATGACAGGATACGTTTGATGATTATGTTATGTTATGCCATGATACTTTATGTTATGTTACGATATGCCATGATATGCTCTTGACATGATACATTTGTCTTTATGCCTTATGACTTGTGATTTTAATATGTTTTACGATTTTTGTGAGTAGGAAAGGAACTTACTGAGCCATGAGTGCTCACAGCTTACTTTCTTGTACCACAGATAAAGGCAAGGAATGGATGTACTAGGGGAGCAGTAGGAGGGGCTAGAAGGATGTGTGCGGTAGTGGACTGGCTAAAGGAAAAGACCTACTTTTGTTTAATAAGAAATATGTCATGTTGATGTTTTCATTTTATGACTCCATGACCTTAAGTATGTGTTTGGGTATCAAGACTCAAAAAAAATTATGATAGGTATGCTATGTGGTTCCTTTATGTCTATGGTGATTTTTAAGTAAGAAAAGGTTTTTAAATTCTCTAAGTAAGACTTCCGCTGTGTTAAGTATGTATGTGTCGCAAGTAACCCCCGTCGCCTTAGTAGGAGGGGCGGGGCATTACAGGACTATCATTTCAGACAGAGAGTAGATTCACATCACACTTCTGGGAGTGTGTACAGTCAGCGTTGGGCACCAGGTTAAAATTTAGCACAGCTTTCCATACTCAGACAGATGGTCAGACGGAGCGAGTAAATCAAGTACTCGAGGATATGCTCCGAGCATGTGCCCTAGACTTCAAGGGAAGTTGGTACAAATATCTGAGTTTAGCAGAATTTGCATACAACAATAGCTATCAGGTCACTATCGGTATGGCACCCTACGAGGCTCTCTATGAGCGGAGGTGTAGATCTCCAATCTGCTGGTATGAGAGTGGTGAACAGAAAGAGCTAGAACTTCAGACAGATCTAGTAGCTGATACCACGGCAGCTATACAGCAGATCCGCCAGAGAATAGAGACAGCTCAGAGCCGTTAGAAAAGCTATGCTGATACACGGCGTCGACCTTTAGAGTTTTCAGCTGGGGATACAGTATTTCTCCGAGTGGCTCCCATGAAGGGAGTAATGTGTTTCGAGAAGAAGAGCAAATTAAGTCCCAGATATGTGGGACCATACCTTATTACCAGAAGAGTTGGCAAAGTAGCATATGAGATAGAGCTACCCCAGGAGATGTCAGCTATCCATAATATATTTCATGTCTCTATGCTGAAGAAGCATATCCCAGATGCCACGCAGGTGATTGAGCCACAGTCGGTACAAGTCCGCGAAGATCTCAGCTATGACAGTCGGCCTATTCAGATAATAGACCGAGCAGTTAAGAAATTGCGGAACAAGGAGGTACCATTAGTAAAAGTCATTTGGCAAAATCATACAACAGAAGAGGCAACTTGGGAGACAGAAGCTAGTATGAGGCAGAAGTTCCCAGAGTTATTCTAAGTTCGAGGATGAACTTTTTATAAGGTATGGGGGATTGTAATGCCCGAAAATTCTCAAAGTAATTTTAGAAATATTCTATGATTTTTCTGGAATTTTAGAATATTTTTATGAAATTTTTGGAGTAGCAGAGGTAGCAAAAAAAAATTAAATAAAAATGTAAAATAGTTTAAGCGGGAATCGAACCCGAGACCTATTAGACTCTACGCCTTATAGATGACTCTAGTAACCAAGGGACCCCAGCAGGGGTGTGCTGAAAGGAATGGAGAACAATTATACTTAAGGTTTAGTAGGGGGTTTTTACCACTTAATATAAATAGGGAATTTAAGTGGGGAGTTATTATTTTTAACGACAACTTCTCCTCTCCCTCAAACCCTCACCGCCGAACCCTCTTCTCCTCATCCTCTCGGCGCACAAGTCCAAGGAAAACCTAGGGTTCCACCCTAGGTCCATAGGAGCACCTTCCGGCGATAATTCCGGCATGAGAACGTTCCCCTCCGCGAGAAGGAAGCATAGACGCAAGAGGATCGCCGAAACGGTCATCTTCTCCGGAAACCTAGCGATCGGATTGTAAGAAAAATTAGCGCAGGATGTAAGTAACCCCTCACCTGCAGTATAAGTAGCTAATTGTATGTTCCATGCCTTAGTTAGCATTTATGTTCTCAGTTTAGATATATGCAGAATTAGAGCACACCAAGTGTTCAATAAAATGCCTAGAATAGTTAAATGCTACAGTAAGCATTTTTAATAGCTCAGTTAAATGCTCTAGATGCATTTTAATTAGCAAATATAGCCTTGCTTCAGTGATATAGGACTACGGTCCAATGGGTGGGCTCCCGCAGTCGCCTCTAGGTTCAGATAACCTAGCTCTAGGTTCAGATAACCTAATAAAAGCAAGATATGATAAATCAGTTTATAAACAGTATTTTACTTTATCAGTGGCACTGTACTGGACTTCAATTGTCCTTGGGTTGGGCTCCCATAGTCGTCCCTAGGTTTAGATAACCTAGTAACCCTACTAGATTCAGGACTTGCTACCTCGGGCCTAGTTAGGGATGCGCGCACAGTAAGTACAGTTGCCGGGCCCATCAGCAGCATGTTTAGTATTTTTATCTATTTATGAAAATAGTTTTCAAACTTCACGAAACAAATATGTGAATACAGCTTAGTTTCAGTTTAGTTCTTATTGTGATGATAATTAGCTTAGCTTATGTATCAATTTAGTTCTTGTTGATACACAAATAGCCATGTTTCGAAGTTGACTACCATGTTTCAGTATTCTAGTATGATTCTCATCGTGTTTATTAGCACAGCATATTTTAAAAGAAAGCATGATTTCGTTGAGTGCATGTTTTGGTGAAGTAGATGGTTTCTTACTAAGCTCCCAAGCTTATAGTTGCATTTTCCTTATACTGCAGATAAGGGTAAAGGAAGGATGGAATAGCGGAGGCTGGAGGCAATGCGATGAAGATGTGTGTGAGCAGGAACTTGGAATGAAGATCTTTTGGGGGAGACTAGCAAATTAAGAACTTAGTACTCTTATAGTATTACTTTTCTGCACTTTTAGATGTTTAAATGTCGTATGCACCAAGTAATGCTTAGATTGTTATTTGTAGATAGCTAGCTATGAGTAATGGCATGCTCAGTAGTAGTGTTATGGTTGTAGTTGAATTTCTGAAAATTCTGTACGAGATCGGGTCTAATTTCTGCGGAAATCAGAAACCCAATCGATCAGCCGATGGATTGAGCAGTCCTCAATCGATCAGCCGATCGATTGGAAGAAGTTCCCGCGTACAGAATGCTAGGGAGTCGATTAGCTGATCGATTTGGGAACCCTCGATCGATCAACCGATTGATCGAAACGCGATTTGTCGCGTACAGAGAGCTGATGAGTCGATCAGCTGATCAATCGACCATGGATCGATCAGCCGATCGATCGGGATTTTAATTCCTGTAAACAGAGAGCCTCTGAATCGATCATCGGATCGATTGGCTAGGCTGGATCGATCAGCCGATCGATCCAGACTTGACTCCGCGCACAGTAGCGAGTTGAGTCGATCGGTGGATCAATCAGCCAGCTCCAATCGATCAGCCGATCGATTGAAGTGTCTGATTTCAGCCAGAAGTGCCTAACTTCAGTTTTCGACCAAATAGGAAGTTAAGTTCCCTTCTTTGGCATATGTATAACTTCAACAATGTATTCCGAACACAAAGTTCAAATTTTATAGCACACTGCATAGAGTTTTAATTAGTTCAGTTCATTTCCGCACAAGAATAGTTAGCATAATGTAACCCCCGGCGTCACAGCTTAGACAGTAGGAGGTGGGGCGTTACAAGAAATGCTTGTAATCTTTGTATTTTCATATTTCTCTCTTCGATTCATGGAGTAGATCTCTTTGTTTTAGGATGAAGGAGTATTTGTATGATGAATTGATGTAAACTCTTGTGGATTTGCCATTTTCTTACTTCTATGATATTGTCTTGTTTGTATCAATTCAATCTTGAATGAATTGTTGTGTTGTGGATCTAATTCTCATTTTAGATTAATTGTTTGAATGTCCTATGGATCTTATAAAGATTATCTCCTACTCGATTTTTTGAGGGAAGCATGCGAAAGGTGCAAGCCCGTGTAAGGACATTTGAGGGATAAGATTTAGGGAAAAATAGGATGATTCAAGTGGGTAGGATAGATTCAGGGATTAATCTTTATATCTTATGGGTTGAGAAGTATGATCTTTGTGTTGATTATCCGAGGGATCTTCGTGACAGGAACATGCCCGTGTAAGGACAACATAAGTTCATATCTAATTGATCATATTTAGGTATAGATTTCAGTCCTAGGTCAGTTGTCTATTGCAAGAGAGAACTAGCAACCGTCTATAAATGTTTGATAATTGAGAAATAGGATTTGGTAGATCATTTACATTGAGGAATCTTACAAAGAAACCAAAACTCCTAGAACATTCATTTATCAAAGCCCATAATCTTGTTTGTTGATCTTTCATTTCTATGTTTACTTTTCATTAGTTACATTTAGCTTTTGGAAACCAATTGATTAGTTGTTTAGCTAACTCGTGTTGAAACATTTCTAGTGTTTATTCCAGTCCCTGTGGATATGATAATCTTTTATATTACTTGCGACATTTCCGTACACTTGCGGAACACAACATTGAGCTCCTCCTTGGTCAGTCCACACTAGAGGGTGCAGGTCGCTTTGGCATCAGCTTCCACCTTCTTGATTAGGGTCAGTTCCCATTTTTCGCAGGGTGTCAGCTTGCCGTCTTCGTCGGTTGGCAGTTGTATTCCAGTCTTGATAATCATCCAGGTATCAAACTGGATCTTCATGTAAGTTTCCATTCGTCCCTTCCAGTACCCGAAGTCTTCTTCGGAGAAGAGCGGGGGATGAACGATGCTGAACCCCTCTTGTTGGGCCATTTGTTAAATATATAAAACAAAAAATAGTAGAAATGTCCCAAGACTATATCTTGGATTAGCAGTGCGGGAAATAAAGTTAAGAAATAACGAACTCGAGTGGTGTTGCACCAGCCTCGAGCAAAAATCGATTGGAAAAATAATTAGAATATAGCTATTAAGCTAATTCTAATTGACTCCGTAAAACTGAAAATACCACGAAAAATTACGTGATTGGTGGTTGCACCAGATCAACGCGACCCTACTCTGATACCAATTGTTGGATCGAGAAGCGCTAGACGGGGGGTTAATAGAGCTCGTGCCTTTCACTATTTTCGAATTCGTAAATCGTACGAGTTTAAGTAGCGGAATAAAGAAAAGGGAACAAAAACAATACACAAGGACACGAGGAGTTACTTGGTTCGGAGCCTGTGGCGACTCCTACTCCAAGGCCCGCGATCGTTGATCGCTTCCGGTGGGCAACAAC
The DNA here is from genome assembly GCF_018446385.1 of Zingiber officinale. NCBI lineage: Eukaryota > Viridiplantae > Streptophyta > Magnoliopsida > Zingiberales > Zingiberaceae > Zingiber > Zingiber officinale. Next base: position 92,993,712 of record NC_055990.1, read on the forward strand.
TATAAGCTCGAAACAATAGTACAGATTAAGATTTACAATGAGTGCAAGAATGTAAATTATACCGAACGACAAATTCTAAAACAGCGGAGCTCCGGGTCGTCGGAAGGTTGCTGCAGTACTTCGGGATGAACTTGTTAGCAGTTGAACGCAGAAGGATCGCTTGTGAATGCTTGAATTTAGTGCTAATCGAACCCTCCTTATAAACAGTGATGGAGGCGCCTCCAAGCCTGTCCGAGGTGCCTCCAGGCCGCTGAGTCACACGCGTGGATCAGCTCTGATCTGGTCGCACCTATCCCATTAAAGGCGCCTCCAAGATGCTCCAAGGCGCCTCCAACGCCTGGTCCAAGGCGCCTCCAGCTTCCTCCTAGGCGCCTCCAGCTTCTCTAGACAGCTGGCTTCGACTAGCACCCGAGTCGCCTCCAAGCCCCATGGAGGCGCCTCGGACACTGTTCATCCGAGGCTAAGTTTGCTTCTTTGTTCCTGTAAAATGTGTCAGTCCCAAACACAAACCCTGCAAAACAAAGTTAGCACAGAAACAATATGATAGATATAATTGGCAGTCATCGGACTGTCCGGGTCTGACTTTGGATTTCTAATCGGAAACCCTAGGTCGACCCGACGCCTACTGTTCCCTCTACGAGGAACGCGTCCTCACCTACTCCACTCAGGAGATTTACCTGTTGCCAGTGCGATCCTCCAAATCGACTGGACTTTTTCTCAGCGTTCGAAGCTTTTGGACTTTCTGCTGGACTTTCGCTTCCCGGCTAGTCTAGTCTTTCACCTGGTTCGCGACACCAGGACTTTCCACCTAGGGTTACACCCCCCCCCCCTCCTAAGACTTTTGCCTGAAGCTCTCGACCCGCCAAGACTTTCCGCATAGGGTTACCACCCCCTATGACCTAGGGTTACCACCCCCTAGGGTTTTCCACTTGCCTAACCGCAGCTAGGACTTTCCTGAAACACTCAATTAAGTACGTTAGATTACAAAACAATTTAACTTTGAATTCCTTTGCCATTATCAAAACAACGGTCGATCGTCAGATGCTTCCCGCACCAACAAAAACTTTTTTTTTACCCTTAAATTTTCTTTGGTACCCAATTTTTTATGTGATCAAAGAGAGAGAATGGAAGATTAAGTCTAGGGGGGAGGTAGTAATTCAATTTAAATTTGAAAATCTTTTTTTACTTTATTGCATAATTACATTAGTAGTTCAATTCAAATTTTAAACTTGAATTTGAAAATCTTTTTGCACTCTATTGCATAATTATAATTTTATTATCTTTACTTTATGATTTATTTACCCTAACTTAACTTTGGTTGCTCACATCAAAAAACGGGGGGATTGTTGGAACCCCAAGGTTATTTTTGGTGTGATCAACTAAGTTAGGTTAGGTCATGTTATGTTTTAATCCCTATGTCTAAGTGTACAGGAGCTTAGGAGTACAGGAAATCGAGCGGAAGACGCGGTTAATGAGAAGGGTGGCACGGGAGAGAGCAGACGGGCTCTGTACGTCCGAGGGACGAGATGTTGCGGAAGAGTACACAGGTGAATGAGAAGGATGTGTGTGACGTTCGAGGGATGAGAAGCCGGAGGGGAAGCCTGCTTGAGGAGAAGTTCGGAAATTGGGTTCGGGTGAGCTCTATTTCGGTTAACCGAAATCATCCAGGTGATCGAAGCAGCGGAAGAGATAAAGTAGAGTTATGGAGCTGCTAGAGGCGCCTTCAACAAGAGTTGAAGGCGCCTCCATGACCTTCGGGTAGAAGGTGCCTTCAACCAGCCATGGAAGGCGCCTTCCATGGCCATGGAGGGTGCCTTCGACCAGGCAATTTAGTCGTTGCGGAAAGAATAAAGTTTTATCCTTTGACCCTGCTGGAGGCGCCTTCCAGCCTTATGGAAGGCACCTTCAGCCTGCAGATAAGTTTTTCAAGATCTATAAAAAGACCCCTGGACCTAGGAAAGATATAACAACTTCTGTATTCAATTTCCTAGTCATTTCTGAGCTTTCACTATGTGTAAAAGGCTTCTCCACCTTCAACGAAGGAGATTCTTAGTGAGCTTTCATCTGCTTTGGATTAATTGTTGGAACCCTAAGGTTGTTTTGGTGTGATCAACAAGTTAAGTTAGGTCCTGTGTGTTTTTAACCTGGTGTCTAAGTGTGCAGGAACTTAGGAGCACAGGTAGTCGAGCTGAAGACACAACTAGCGAGAATGATGGCACGCGGTGCGTTTGAGGGACAAGGTGCTGCGGAAGAGTATGCTGGTGGATGAGAAGGAAGCGTGCGGTGGTTCCGAGGGATGAGAAGCCGGAGCGGAAGACTGCTCGAGGAGCAAGAGATGCAATTAGCAAAAAGGTCGGCACGGGGTGCGACCGAGGGACGAAGAATGCGGATGAGTACGCTGGCAGACGAGAAGGAAGCACGCGGTGATTCCGAGGGATAAGAAGCCGGAGCGGAAGCCTGCTCGAGAAGACCAGAAATTAGGTTCGGATGAGCCCTATTCCGAATGGCAGAGATCACCCAAACGAGCGGAAGACTTGATCTGAGGCGAACAGAGCTGAAGCAGAAGACTCGAGCTAGAAAAAGTCAACGGGGTTGACTTTTCCAACCGGGCGCCCTGAGTTGACTTTTTCACAGGATTGAGTTTTGACTCGATCTGAACATTGGGGGATAAAGTTTATCCTCCCTAGGGCGCCCGGAAGCATCAGGATGCCCCAACCAAGGCTATAAATATAGCCTTGGTCCAGAAGCTTTTCAACGAACTCAAGAATTGTAATTCCAACGCTTGTGTGCTTTAAGTTTAGAGTTGAGCTTCTGTTTCTATGCTTAAACACTGTAAGAGGCTTCTCCGCCTGAAGGAGTTTTTAGTACGATCATTCTCCTTGGATTAACAACCTCCCCGGTTGTAACCAAGTCAACTCCGGTGCCTCGTATTTTCTGTTTTAAGTTATTGCTTTTCGATTTTATACAAGTGTTAGTTCAAGAGTTCGAGAAGGGTTTATTTTTTATTTTCAAGTTATTCAACCCCCCTTCTAGTCGGCCGCTGCGATCCAACAAGTGGTATCAGAGCCGAGGCTCTTCAGGAGGACTTACTGCCAATCGAAGCAAAGATAATGGTCAGACCAAGCATCTACCCACCAACATTCGAGGGGGAGTTTGCTTTATGGAAGCAACGCATGAAGGTATATCTAAACACAAATTTTGGTATTTTATTAATTATGAAATTTGGTTATGAAGCACTAAAGATAACAAATGTGTTGGACCCCGTGGTAGTTTTGATGTGATCAACCAAGTTAGTTAGGTCTTGTGTTTTGTCTGACCCCTGTGTCTGAGTGTGCAGGAACTTAGGAGCACAGGAAGTCGAGCGGAAGACGCAGCCAGCTAGAAGGACGGCACGGGAAGGGAGCCGACGGGCTCGGAGCGTCCGAAGGATGAGAGAGCTGCGGAAGAGTACTTCGGTGGAGCGAGAAGAACGTGCGCGGCGTTCGAGGGACGAGAAGCCGGACGGAAGCCTGCTTGAGGAGAAGGCCGGGAATTGGGTTTGGGTGAGCCCTATTCCGGTGGGCCGCAATCACCCAAGGCGCCGAACCGGAGCAAGTCAACTACAGTTGACTTGACAACGGTTCGGTCGACCGAACCTATTGATCGGTCGACCGAACCTTTAATTAACCAAAGCCAACCGCAGCAGACACGTCGAATGCCATGTCAGAAGCTGACCGTTGGTGGAGCTGATCGGTCGACCGAACCTACTGATCGGTCGACCGAACCCAAGTCTATCCAGAGACCAAGTCGAGAAGTTTGATCGGGCCAACTCAGCTGGAGACCGTTGGTCAATCGGTCGACCGAACCTAAGCTCGATCCACGGAGACTGCACCTGGATAGAAGACTGGGCAGGTACAGCAGGTTCGGTCGACCGAACCTGGGGATCGGTCGACCGATCGCTCTCGAGTCAAAACCTGATCCCGAAGATCAGGTCATCCGATAAGCTCTAGAACCCCTATATAAAGAGGGTCTCGAGCAGCTGTAGAAGATACTGAATACGAACAATTTTTATCAACTCTGTACTCTCATTCTTGAAGCAATAGTTCTGTGCTCTCTAAGTGTAAAAGGCTTCTCCGCCTTCAGCAAAGGAGTTCTTTCTAGTGTGCTCTTTCATTGCCCTGGATTAACAACCCTCTTGGTTGTAACCAGGTTAACTGCTGAGTTCCTTTTTATTTTTGTTAAGTCTTACTGTTTATTACTTTATAGCTATTGCATCTCATTGAGTTGAAAATCCGAGGAGGGTATAATTTCTATTGCAGGCAATTCACCCCCCTCTTGTCGGTCTCCGCTGCACCAACAATTGGTATCAGAGCCCAACAGCCTCAGAGGGACTAACCGCCATCTGAAGCACAAAGATCAGAACAATGGCCGGCGCGAACATCCATCCCCCGAAGTTCAACGGAGATTTCGCCACATGGAAGCGAAAAATGGAGGTATTCTTTAAAACAGATTTTGATATTTTAATTACTATGAAATATGGTTTTGCAGCTCCTAAAGACAAAGAAGAAAACACGTGGAGCAAAAAGGAGCAAGCCGACTTCGTTGCCAATGGAAAAGCAGAATTCCACCTCCTCAGCGTTCTGTCACCTCAGGAGGTAAGCCAGATCGGAAGTTACGACTCCGCGAAAGATCTCTGGGAGAAATTCCTGGAGCTTCACGAAGGTACATCCGAAGCGAAGCTAACTAGGCGCGACATCCTCCGGAACCAGTTGACGAGCCTCCGGATGAACCAAGGCGAGAAGGTAGCGCAGCTCCAAGCAAGGATCAAAGAGCTGATCACGCAACTAACCAATCTTGGAGAAGAGGTAACGAACCGGGACTCAATCCGGTATGCGCTCAATGCCTTCCCCAGAACTCCAGAGTGGGCTTCCTTAGTAGATGCATACTACATCTCTAAGGATCTCGAGGTAAGTACTTTAGAACAATTATTTTCCACTTTTGAACTTCACGAATCTCGAGTTTCAGAGTCCAATGGAGTAGAGAAGTCAAGTCAGAACATTGCCTTAAAGGCAAAAATGAACAGTTCTGACTCCGAAGCCTCGGTCGACGAATCAGAAGCGGTACTTCTGGTAAGACGCTTCAATAAATTTTTTAATACTAATAAGTTTAGATCGCAGAGGCATCAACGAAAGAAAAGGACGATTCGTTGCTACAACTGCAACGAAGAGGGGCACATCAAGGATGACTGCCCCAAATTGAAGTGCAAGCAAAAGGAGAAGACAAAGACTAATTACAAGAAACCAAATTCCTCCAAGTACAAAAATCTGAAGGTGACATGGGACGACTCTTCATCCTCCGAGTCAGAAGTCGAAGAATTCTCGGGACTAGCACTGATGGCCAACCATCAGCTAGAAGAAACATCTAGCTCAGAAATGAGCATTGATGAAGGGGGAGGAACATCAGAAGAAGAAAGCAGTAGTGAAGGGGGAGCATCACCAGACCAGGTAAGTAAGGTACGCAATCTAACCCCAACTCAATCTTTTAAATTTATCAAGTCTCTTTCTAGAGAGTTAGATCAATTAGAAAAAGAGAATGCTGAAATAAAGTTGAACCTAGCAAGAGCATGCCCGTTAGAAATGTATGATCATCTAAAATCAGAAAATGATAATTTAAAATTAGAAATTGAAAAATTAAAAACTGATGCATGCTTAAATAGATTTTCAAAATCAAAAGTTAGAATTTATGGAAAATTGAATTGGTACATTAAACAACATCAGGGTCAACTTAGGAAAATTCCTAAAAGTTATATACCCTCTATGTTTTTAAAGAATCCTGTAGGAAGGAACCTTTACTGGGTTCCAAAATCTGTACTTAATTAATTTTACAGTGATAAAATTAAACTTTGAGTCTCTTTATGGAAGCTTTGTCTAAGGAAGTGGTTGTTGCTCCAATAACTAAGAAGGCCTAGTGTCTCGCCACGACCTGAAAGCCGAAATATCGAAATAAAAATGTTTAATTAACCTTCTGATAAAAGCATTAATATTAGAATTAAACAATGCTTTAAAAAGTTTTTTAAAACAATTCTGAAAAATTCATCTTAACTTAGAAAATTTTTTTAAACACTTAGAAATTTTTTTAAAAAAACCTACCGTTTTTGCTGTGATCAAAGGGGGAGAATAAAGAAAAGTACAAGTTTAGGAGGAGTTAGGTAGGTTTAAATCTTTAATATTCTTTCTAAATATTGTTGCAATTTTATGTATTGCAAAACTTATGCTTACTTCATATGTTTGTTTTACCCTAACTTGAACTTGGGTTGATGCACATCAAAAAGGGGGAGATTGTTGGACCCCGTGGTAGTTTTGATGTGATCAACCAAGTTAGTTAGGTCCTGCGTTTTGTCTGACCCCTGTGTCTGAGTGTGCAGGAACTTAGGAGCACAGGAAGTCGAGTGGAAGACGCAGCTAGCGAGAAGGACGGCACGGGAAGGGAGCCGACGGGCTCGGAGCGTCCGAAGGACGAGAGAGCTGCGGAAGAGTACTCCGGTGGAGCGAGAAGAACGTGCGCGGCGTTTGAGGGACGAGAAGCCGGACGGAAGCCTGCTTGAGGAGAAGGCCGGGAATTGGGTTCGGGTGAGCCCTATTCTGGTGGGCCGCAATCACCCAAGGAGCCGAACCGGAGCAAGTCAACTGCAGTTGACTTGACAGCGGTTCGGCCGACCGAACCTATTGATCGGTCGACTGAACCTTTCATTAACCAAAGCCAACCGCAGCAGACACATCGAATGCCACGTCAGAAGCTGACTGTTGGTGGAGCTGATCGGTCGACCGAACCTACTGATCGGTCGACCGAACCCAAGTCTATCTAGAGACCAAGTCGAGCAGTTTGATCGGGCCAACTCAGCTGGAGACCGTTGGTCGATCGGTCGACCGAACAAAAGGATCGGTCGACCGAACCTAAGCTCGATCCACGGAGACTGCACCTGGACAGAAGACTGGGTAGGTACAGCAGGTTCGGTCGACCGAACCTGGGGATCGGTCGACCGATCCCTCTCGAGTCAAAACCTGATCCCGAATATCAGGTCATCCGATAAGCTCTAGAACCCCTATATAAAGAGGGTCTCGAGCAGCTGTAGAAGATACTAAATACGAACGATTTTTATCAACTCTGTACTCTCATTCTCGAAGCAATAGTTCTGTGCTCTCTAAGTGTAAAAGGCTTCTCCGCCTTCAGCAAAGGAGTTCTTTCTAGTGTGCTCTTTCATTGCCCTGGATTAACAACCCTCTTGGTTGTAACCAGGTTAACTGCTGAGTTCCTTTTTATTTTTGTTAAGTCTTACTGTTTATTACTTTACAGCTATTGCATCTCATTGAGTTGAAAATCCGAGGAGGGTATAATTTCTATTACAGGCAATTCACCCCCCTCTTGCCGGTCTCCGCTGCACCAACAAAATGGAGAAGAAATCAAGAAATATCTCTGGAACGAGAAGCAATGTAACGAATCGATGGCAAACGCTCGGGCTAAATTTCATCTTCTAAGCATAATACCAGATGAAGATATCGACAGAGTCGGAGAATACAAAAGCGCAAAAGAACTTTGGAAAAAGTTCTTAAAGATCTACGAAGAACCAACTAAAGTCGAATCCAACTCTTCAATGGACACCAAGTCACCATCAGAACAGTCTGAGAATGAGGAAACTGTCAAGACAGACGAACTCCATTCCGAGGATACAAAAAGCTCATCCCAGATGAGCATCAATGAAGGGGGAGAGACTTCGGAAGAAAGCAACACAACAGGGGGAGAATCAATAGCTGACAAGGTAAGTCAGGTATGGTCTCTACCTTCTGAACAATTGGTTAAATCAATTGAAAAGTTGCCTGAAGATTTTTACAAATTCGAAATTAAATCGTCGAAAGAGTTTTTCGGATTAGAAAATATTTTGTTGAAAGAATTTAGCAAATTATAAGCATTGTCAAAAGATTCTTGTGAGTTACAAAATACTTTGTCGAACGAATCTTGCAAATTAGAAACATTGCCGAAAGATTTTTTACCAACTATGTTGTCGAAAGAATTTTCTGCATGCTTAATATTGTTTGTTTTAAATATGGAAAATTATAATTGAGAAATTATGATAGACTAAAATGAAAATTTAGATATCATAATGATATTAAAGAAATAGCAATAACTTGAAAACGAATTTTGTTTAAATAAAAATAAATAAATAAATATTTTTACCTAAGTTAAAAGTTTTTCTAAAATTGAAAATTTCTGCTTAAATTTTTACTTAGAATTTTTAAAAATATTTTTACAAAATTGTCTAAGTCAGAATTATTTTTACTTAAAGCTTTACTTAGAAATTTTTTTTAGAAAATTTTCTTACCTAAAATGTTTTGCTTAGAAATTATTTAACTTAGAATATTTTTTGCCTAAGTTAAAAAAAAAATATCTTCTGAAAATTATAAATTGGTTCGAAAATTTTTTTTTTGGTTAGAAAAATTTTTTTAAAAAATATTTTTTTTTACAAATTCTCTAACTTAGAGCTTATTCAACTTATGAGTTTTTAAGAAAGTTAGAAATTTTTTTAACCCTTTTTTCGAAACCCCATTTTTTGTGATCAAAGGGGGAGAAGGAAAAATATAAGTCTAGGGGGAGGTAGACAATTTTCTATCTTTTTGCACTTAATTGTAAATTTAGTTAGTTTATTTTCATGTCTATTTTACCCTAGCTTAACTTGAGTTGCTCACATCAAAAAGGGGAAGATTATTGGAACCCCAAGGTTGTTTTGGTGTGATCAACAAGTTAAGTTAGGTCCTGTGTGTTTTTAACCTGGTGTCTAAGTGTGCAGGAACTTAGTAGCACAGGTAGTCGAGCGGAAGACGCAGCTAGCGAGAAGGATGGCACGCGGAGCGTCCGAGGAACGAGGCGCTGCGGAAGAGTACGTCGGTGGATGAGAAGGAAGCGTATGGTGGTTCCGAGGGACGAGAAGCCGGAGCGGAAGACTGCTCGAGGAGCAAGAGACGCAGCTAGCGAGAAGGTCGGCACGGGGTGCGACCGAGGGACGAAGACTGCGGATGAGTATGCTGGAGGACGAGAAGGAAGTACATGGCGATTCCGAGGGATGAGAAGTCGGAGTGGAAGCCTGCTCGAGAAGACTGGAAGTTGGGTTCGGGTGAGCCCTATTCTAGATGGCAGAGATCACCCAAGCGATCGGAAGACTTGGTCTTAGACGAATGAAGCCAGAGCAGAAGACCCAGCTGGAAAAAGTCAATGAGGTTGACTTTTCCAACCAGGCCGCCCGAAGCTGCCCGAGGTGTTTATCCCCCCCCCCCCCAGGGCACCCGAAACCCTCAGGGTGCCCCGACCAAGGCTATCAATATAGCCTTGGTCCAGAAGCTTTTCAATGAACTCAAGAATTGTAATTCCAACGCTTGTGTGCTTTAAGTTTAGAGTTGAGCTTCTGTTTCTGTGCTTAAACGTTGTAAGAGGCTTCTCCACCTGAAGGAGTTTTTAGTACGATCATTCTCCTTGGATTAACAACCACCCCGGTTATAACCAAGTCAACTCCGGTGCCTCGTATTTTCTGTTTTAAGTTATTACTTTTCAATTTTATACAAGTGTTAGTTTAAGAGTTCGAGAAGGGTTTATTTTTTATTTTTAGGCTATTCAATCCCCCTTCTAGTCGACTGTCGCGATCCAACATTAATAACCATCTAGGTTGTAACCAAGTAAATAGTGGCCTTTTACTCATTTCTTTTAAGTTGTTAATTCTGTTTTGATTGCTTTATTAATGTAACAACCAAATTTCCTCATTATGAGTCCTAATAGTGCTTTGAAAATATTTAGAAATACTTTAGAAATATTCTAGAGAATTTTAGAAATTTTTAGAATATTTTTATATAATTTTTGGAGTTTGTTTGGTATTTTTACCAAAAGAAACAAGTTGCAAAAAATAAAGAGGTTGAGCCGAGGTTTGAACCGGAGATCTCTGGTTAAGCAAAGCCTTAAGTTGTTTCGGATGACCAGGAACCCAGCAGGGCCGTGCTGATCAAAGAAGGGGCGGAAATAATTTACGCAGTAGTAGATAACAGGATACCCTAGTTATAAAGAGAGAACTTAGGTTTATTGTGACCTAAAACCTTTCCTCTCTTCTCCCGACTGTGCGCAACGTCTCTGCTCGAGCGGAAACGAAGCCAGAGCTAGGGCTTCGTCTCCGGCCGCCGGCCAAGGGTGGTTCCGTGAGATCTTCAAACGTTCATGATCGGCTCGTCGAGGAGAACCCGGGGGCACGAAGAGGAGGCCGAAACTTGCAATCTCCGAAACCCTAGAAGTCCTTCTTCTTCGGTTGTAAGTCCAAGAACAAGGTAAGTGCTTCTCACCTGCAGTAGGAGTAGCTCTCGGATCCCTGTTTCTTTTTTATTTCGAAGCATGTTTGTAAGGAGGTTTGTTTTTTTGAAGTTGTTGCCGTGAATCTCAATTCAGATTGGTTAGATTGGGGAAAATAAATGAATTGTTTAGATTGGAATGTGGTTTAGCAGTACAGTTCATTTAGTTTCATTATAGATTTTTTTGTTTAACATGTAGTTTGGTTGTGGTCACTGCAATGAATGGCTAAGTGTAACATTTCGGTTTCTTTTGCTTTCCTTGCCATGGTACTGAGCATGAGGAATGATTATGTTTAAAGATTTCTATTACTCTAGGAAGGTGTAAGCTTTGAACAAATAAAACAAGTTGTACATAGGTTTTAAGTTCCAGCAGGTTTTGGTCTTTGGTTTGTGCCACAAAAGGGACACGAACAGCCTTGGAGTTTACTGTTTTAGTTTCGGTTTGTGCTATGTAATGGGTATGAACATCTTTAATTATGGGAGCGTTCAATTGGATTTTAGTAGCTATGTTAGACCCTTTTGTTATTAATTCTTTAACATGCGGTTAGACCTTGTGTTATTAGTTCTTTCCCGTGCAATTTGTTAAACACTTCAGTGTAGTTTTATTAAGCATCCCAATGCAGTTTTATTAAGCATTCCCGTGCAATTTTGTTAAACACTTCAGTGCAATTTTATTGAGCATTTCAGTGTAGTGTTAATAAGCATTTCAATGCAATTTTATTAAGCATCTCAGTGCAGTTTTATTAAGCATTCCCGTGCAATTTTGTTAAGCTTTGTATGCAGATTTCTGTTAAGCTTTGTATGCAGATTTTTGTTAAGCTTTGTATGCAGTTTTAGAATCTGTTTAAGCATTACAGTTTTGTACAAGGCATTCTTTTATTAGAAGTATTAACAAGAACAAGTATTTTACTTGAAGAGGCTAGTACCCGACTTCCAAGGTTGTCGTTAAACAAATCCAGGTGACCGGTTCCGAGGTCTCGGCCCTGGTAAGACCAAGGTCTTTACCCTCATAGGACTAGTGGCTCGCTACCTCAGTTCTATTAGGAAGCGCGCATTGGTACTAAGCCTGGGCCCAAGAGATTATTATTTTGAAGTATAAAAGTATAAGTTTTGAACAAGTGAAATAAGTTTCACATAAGTTTAAAGATCAACAAGTTTAGTTTTCTTTTATGCTAGCATGTTGTTTAGTTTTGCTTACTGTTATTTACTATTAGATGAGCAGCTATACATGTTTAGCATTTCAGTATGTTTGATTCCTTTATTATTATATGAGCATGTGTAGTATTTCTTTTAAAGCATTCAGTTTTTAGATTTCTTCCTATTCACATGCATATTCGAGTTTTGTGAGTTAGATAGCGCTTACTAAGCATTCTGCTTATAGTTGCATTTTTCTCTTACTGCAAATAAAGGAAAGGAAAAATTATAGCAAAGGAAGGCGACAAGGAGGTGTGGATGGATGTGTGATGTCTGGACTATGGAAGCCTTGGGATTTAGTTTAAAAATTCATTAAGATTTTGTATTCAGAATGTTGGAACTATTCTTTCATGTTGTTGGATTTTCTTATTGAATATTTTATGTTTTAGAATTCTTCCTTCTATTTGCTATGCACATTAGTTCCGCTAATTGAGTTGTATCACTGTTACATGCATATACTGATTGATATATTTTAGTTGTGAACATATGCTTGAGTAGAATGACAAGATGAGTTAATTATGTTTCAGTTGTTACTTATTGCATGTTTCTCATTTTTGAGAGTTTTAAGTATTGATGTTTACATGTGAGTAACTCTAGTTAAGTAAAGTTAATAGACAAGTAACGTCCCGCCCTCACAGACTAGTAGAGTGGAGGAGGGTGGGGTCGTTACAATTAATCTGAGTTGAAGTCAAGAAGGGTGTTTTGTTTTTCTGTTTCAAGCAACTCACCCCTCTTCAGCCGACCTACCCAGTCCAACAGTTATGTCTCTGTCACACAAAAAAGAGAGATATTAGTAATAATTAATGCTTAATTACATAATTTTGTGTATCTTAAGAATCATCAAGATCCAAAATGACTCGAGCATGAACTCCAAGATGAGTATATGAGTCAACAGACACCATACACCATAATCTAAAATTGCATCTCGCAATTTGGACTTAGATTCACTATACAAAACCCCACAATCAGTTGCATTTATTGCATATTGGTTAAGATTTATTTGATCAAACCAAGGCTCATTCGATCAAATCTAGCCTAATTTGATTCAAACCCGTTGTTGCACAAAGAATGGGGCAACACCTCTCAACCTCTAACGTGCAGAAGAAGACGAAGAGAGAAAGAGATCACATGCAGCAACAAGACAAAGGCGCACAAAATGAGAGCAAACAGGAGGAAGAAGAAGAAGAGAAAGAAGAAGAGTTACCATGGTTTGGCGATGTGCCTACTCCACAAAAACGACCGAAGCTTTATTAGAATTCTCTCTACACAAGAGAATTACATTACATGATTTTTGTGATTGTTGTTGTACAATAGGTTTACAATAATCCCTATAAATAATGCATAAACCCCAGACCCAGTAAAATTATAACAGAATTTTATTATGAAAAATTATAATAGAATTTTGTTATGAAAAATCATAACAGAATTCTGTTATATAAAATCGTAATAGAATTTTATTATGAAAAATCTTAACAGATTTTTCTTCCATAGCATCCATCGCATTGGCCTTCATCCAAATATAAGTCACCTGTCAACAATCTCCACCTTGGTGAATATTCACCCCTTCGAAGAACACGACTATCTGAATAATGCTTCATCTGGATTTTTGGGCCTGGGCCTCCTTCCTCTAGCATCTAGAGATATGGATCAAGTTCAAGCAATGCTTAAATTTCTCTGTGGTCACTGGTTTTGTCAGCATATTTGCAGCATTGTCTGCAATGTGAACCTTCTCAAATTGGATTTTCTCGGAAGCAATCAACTCTCTGATCTTGTGAAATCTCACATCAATGTTCTTGGTTCTCGCATGATATACCTAATTCTTCGCCAAATAGATAGCACTCTGACTATTGCATAACAACTTGACTCCACCTTACTGAACACCTAGTTCTCTGATCCTATAAGCCATAAAGCTTCCTTCGCTACTTCAGCTGCTGCCATGTACTCTGACTCCGTAGTAGACAATGCAACAATAGATTGTATCATATATTTCCAACAAATAGGTCACCCTACCACAATGAACACATATCCTATAGTAAACCTCATGTTATCTAAATCTCCTGCATAGTCTACATCTACATACCCAACAACTGAAAAATCCTCCGGTTGTCTACTGAATATGATGTCATAATCAGTTCTATTTCTCAAGTATCTGAAAATCCACTTCACTGCATCCCAATGTAGTCGACCAAGATTTGAGAGAAACTTGCTTACCATACTAACTGCTTGCGCCAAATCTGGTCTCGTGTAAGCCATAGCATACATCAGACAACCAACTGCAATGGCATAAGGAAGCTTTGACATTTCTTGGATCTCTTCATCCATCTTTAGACACTGTATACTAGATAACTTGAAGTGATACGCTAAGGGTGTGCTCACCGACTTTGCATTCTTCATGTCGAACCTATCCAGCAGCTTCTCCACATAATTACGTTGAGGTAATTATAATCTCCCTGCAGCTTTATCCCTATGAATCTCCATCCCAAGAATCTTCTTGGTCTCTCCGAAATCTTTCATGTCAAATTTCTTGCTTAGTAGCCTCTTCAATTTGTCAACTTCTTTCATCTTCTTTGTAACAATGAGCATGTCATCTACATATAGTAGTAAAAAAACTAGTGATTCATCTTCAAGACTCTTCACATATATGCAGTAGTCATACTCACATATTCTATATCTGTTTTGAATCATGTGTGAATTAAAACGTTTGTATCATTACCTAGGAGATTGTTTTAATCCATAGAGCGATTTCTTCAACTTGAAAACCAACCGCTCTTGTCTGAGCTGACTAAATCCCTCAAGTTGTGACATAAAAATATGTTCCTCCAGATTTTCATGAAGAAATATCGTCTTCATATCTATTTGCTCCAACTACAAATCGTGATGTGCTATCAAAGCCAGCACCGCTCTAATTGACGTATGTCTTACCACTGGAGAGAAAATTTCTTCATAGTCAATCCCCTTTCTCTATGAATACCCCTTTACTACCAACCGAGCATTGAACTTCACTTTTTCCCCCTCTAATATTGCTTCTTTCTTCTTGAATATCCACTTACACCCTATAATTTTCTCTTCTTCAGGGAGTTCCACTAGATCTCAAACTTGGTTCTTATGCAACGACTTCATCTCCTCTGCCATAGCACCAGTCCACCTATCCTTCTCAGAGTTGTGTATCACCTCTTGAAAAGATGTAGGGTATGTGCTACTAGTGATAAGCACATAAGATACCAAGTCTTCAAATATGTATCTAGTAGGTGGTTTTACAACTCATCTCGTTCTACCACCAGCTATAGTGTGATGCTCCGTGTGCTCTAATCTAGAATCATCAGAGTCATAAGTCTCTAACTCCACCTGCATAACATCTTTCTCCATGTTACTTTGTGGTGTTTCCTTTCCTTCTTCCTGAGTACGTTGTAGCATAGTTTTCTCGTCAAACACCATATCTCTACTGATCACAACCATATTTACCTTAGGATCCCAAAGCTGGAAGTCTTTAACTCCTTTCTGATACTCTAAAAAAATACATTGCTTTGACTTTGCATCCAGCTTTGATCTTTCCTCACTAGATATGTGCATATAGGCTGGATATCCAAAAACTTGAAGATGAGAGTAATCTACATCATTCCCTGTCCATACTTCCTCTGACATTTTACCTTCTAGTGTTGCCCTTGGTGATCTATTAATAAGATAATATATCATGTTAACCGCTTCCGCCCAGAAATTCTTTGCAAGCCCTACATTCAGCCTGAGATATCTTGCCTTCTCAATGATAGTCCTGTTCAACCTTTCTGTCACCCCGTTCTACTGAGGTATCCTGCGAACCAAGAAATGTCTCATTATCCCATGCTGCTCACAAAATTCCTGGAACTTTAAATCTATGTACTCAACCTGAGACCTAAGACATTTGATCCTCCTTCTGGTCTAATTCTCCACTTTAGTTTTCCACAGTTTAAATTTTACAAAAGTTTTTGACTTGTGATGCATAAAGTATACCCAGACCTTTCATGAGAAGTCATCAATAAAACTCATAAAATACAAGTGCCCTCCACGTGATGCTACACTGGCTGGTCCCCAGAGATCCATATATACGTAGTCCATAATCCCCTCCGACTTATTTGTTGTTGTCTTGAATTGCACTTTGTTCTGTTTCCCAAAAACACAGAATTTGCATAATTTAAGCTTGCACGTCTTGACACCCTTCAATAAATCTAGTTCTACTGTACAAAAAATTTGTACAAGTGTCGAACCTTTTCTAACAACCTATTGTGTTCTTTAGAAATTAAATCCAGAATTGCAAACGGAACTTAACATTATTGATTCCAAATTTAACTTATATCTTCTTAGTGGTTTAGACTTGGATCGCAAACGATACTTAACATTATAGATCAAAATCCACCTACGTTACAAATTTAATTAAATATTTATTTCAGAAATTGGCTCCCAGATCAAACATGGCGAGGTACTTGGCCTTCTTGGGTATGGGAACATCCACCACTGCCTCGACAAAGCCTCTTAACGAAATTCAATATTTAATTTCCTTATATAACCTTAAGTTTAACCAAAAGGAACAATCAAATCACAAGATCGACAAATAAAATAAAATAAACACAACTTCAAATTACAAATCCGAAAATCTAGAATCTCTAGCCTCTTGTGTTTGGAATTCATACAAAGAAAAACTAGTATGATGCGGAAAAGAATTACTAGTTATACCTTTCTTTGTAAACAACAACCTCTTGATCTTCTACTGTATTCCTCTTCTTATCTCGGATGTTGTGTGGGCAACGATCTACCGAGATGAGAATCCACCAAGCGTCCTTCTTCCTTCTTCCATGTATCGGCCAAGCAAATTTCTCCAAGAGAAAGCAAGTCCCGGCCACCTCCACCAAGCTCCAAGGGATGCTAGAAACAAAGCCACCTTTTTCTCCTTCTTCTCCAAGCAAGATCCGACCACCTTCCAAGCTCCAAGAGATGATGAGGTTCGACCAAGGAGAAGAAAGAAAAAGGAGAAGAGAGAAAAAGAGGGTCGGCCACACTAAGGAAGAGGGGGAGGAAAATAGAAGAGAGTTCACCTTGTGAAGGCACCCCCTCCCTCTCTTTTATAAT
The DNA here is from genome assembly GCF_018446385.1 of Zingiber officinale. Classification (NCBI taxonomy): domain Eukaryota; kingdom Viridiplantae; phylum Streptophyta; class Magnoliopsida; order Zingiberales; family Zingiberaceae; genus Zingiber; species Zingiber officinale. The sequence goes on from NC_055990.1 coordinate 93,010,364, forward strand.
CCTTGGTCTTGGCAAATAAGGAAAGTTTTAATAAAAACTTCCTTATTTTCTTTGCCATGAAAAATAAAATTTAATTGATAAAAAAAATAATTTTCTTTTCTTTTATTAAAGTGGTCGGTCACCTCTAATTCTCCAAACAAGGAAAGTTTTAATCATAAGAATTAAAACTTCCTAATTTGTTTTCGGAAATTTTTAAAATAAAATTTTCTCTATTAATTTTTCCCTTCATGGTTGTTTATAAAAGGAAATTTTATAAATTAAAATCTCTCTATTAAAACATGTTGATGATTTCCAAAAAGGAAAGTTATCTTTAAAATTAAAAAATACCTCTCAATCTACAAATAAGGAAAAATATCAAATCTTTTCTTAATCTTGTGTAGAAACTATAATAGGAAAAATTTAATTTTAAAACTCTCTTTTAAAATCATGAACATGGTTTCATAAAAGGAAAGTTTTATCAAAAATTAAAATCTTCCTTTCAATCTACAAATAAGGAAAGATATCAAATCTTTTCTTAATCTTTTGTAGAAACTAAAAAAGGAAAGATTTAATTTTAAAACTCTCTTTTAAAATTATGAGGATGGTTTCATAAAAGGAAAGTTTTATCAAAAATTAAAATCTTCCTTTTAACTATAAATAAGGAAAGATATCAAACCTTTCGCTTAATCTTTTGTAGAAATCTATAAAAGGAAAGATTTAAATTTTAAATTCTCTTTTAAAACCATGGTATCCACATAAGAAAGATTTAAAAAATAAAATCCTTTTTAATTTAATGTGGTCGGCCACACCAAGCTTGAATTCAAGCTAGGGCCGGCCACAACTTGGCTCATCCTATTTACTTGGCCGGCCCAAGCTTGGGTTCCAAGCTTGCTTGGGTTCCAAGCTTGCTTGGTCGGCCACCTTAGGATGGGTATAAAGGTCGGTATAGGTGGGTATAATACTTTATTAATAAGAGGCTACGATAGGGACCGAGAGGAGGAATTGGTTTTGGTCTCTCGATGAAATTAAGCTTCTCGTGTTCGCCCCGAACACCCAACTTAATTTCATCAATAATAATTCATTCCACTAAAGAATTATTATTGAACTACCGCACCAATCCCAAATTACATTTTGGGTTCCTTCTTATCATGAGTGTGTTAGTCTCTCTGTGTTTAAGATGTCGAATGTCCACTAATTAAATGAGTTACTGACAACTCTCTTTAATTAATATCTTAGTCCAAGAGTAGTACCACTCAACCTTATCATCATGTCGGACTAAGTCCACCTGCAGGGTTTAACATGACAATCCTTATCAACTTAGATTACTAAGATATAGTTTCCTTCTATAATCAACAACGCACACTATAAATAATATCATTTCCCAACTTATCGGGCCTTTTGATTTATCAAGCTAAATCTCACCCTTTGATAAGTCAAAGAAATAAATACTAAATATATGTGCTTGTTATTATATTAGGATTAAGAGCACACACTTCCATAATAACTAAGGTCTTGTTCCTTTATTAAATCAGTATAAAAAGAACTTACCTTAAATGGTCCTGCCCAATACACTCAGAGTGTACTAGTGTAATTTATCAGTCAAGATAAACTAATACCTAATTACACTACGACTATTCCAATGGTTTGTTCCTTTCCATCTCAGTCGTGAGCTACTGTTTATAATTTATAAGGAATTGATAATATGATCTTCTGTGCGTGACACCACACACCATGTTATCTACAATATAAATTAATATAACAACTACACTTAACTTATAAATATAGATATTTTACCAATATGATTCTTATTTCTAAGTAAATGTTTATACAAAAAGCTAGACTTTTAGTATACATTCCAACATCTGCCACCCCGTTCTGCTGAGGTATCCTGCGAACCAAGAAATACCTCATTATCCCATGCTACTCACAAAATTCCTAGAACTTTGAATCTATGTACTCAGCCTAAGACCTAAGACATTTGATCCTCCTTCCGGTCTAATTCTCCACTTTAGTTTTCCACAGTTTAAATTTTACAAAAGTTTTTGACTTGTGACGCATAAAGTATACCCAGACCTTTCATGAGAAGTCATCAATAAAACTCATAAAATACAAGTGCCCTCCACGTGATGCTACACTGGCTGGTTCCCAGAGATCCATATATACGTAGTCCAAAATCCCCTCCGTCTTATTTGTTGCTGTCTTGAATTGCACCTTGTTCTGTTTCCCAAGAACACAGAATTTACATAATTTAAGCTTGCACGTTTTGACACCCTTTAATAAATCTTTCTTGTGAAGTTCTAGCATCCCATGTTCACCCATATGCCCTAGCCGCATATGCCACAAATAGTACTGTCTAATTCAGACTCTACCGAGGTGACTCCACCTACAACTGTAGTCCCTATCAACTTGTAGATGTTTCCTACTACCTTTTATCCTTTTAATACCGTCAGAGCTCCCTTGCTGACCTTCATCACCCCGCTCCCTGATTTATAATTGCAACCAATATCATCCAATGTGCCTAGTGAGATCAAGTTCTTCCTTAGCTCTGATATATATCTAAACATCACATAGGGTTCTGATCACACCATCAAACATCTTGATTCTGACATTCTCTATGCTGATAACTTTGCATGACACATCATTTTCCATCAACACTAAACTAGAATCCACTGCCCTATAGGTGTCAAACCACTCCTTGTTTGGAGTCATGTGATATGAACATGCAGAGTCTAAGATCCATGCATCCATCAGCTGCTCTAAACTCAATATAACTAATAGCATATCTCCATCACCGCTCTCTAAATTTTCCTCTTCAACTATGTTTGCAAACTTTGCCAAACTACCTTGGTTCTCTGCAACATGTTTTTTTATCTCTAGACAATCTCTCTTAATATGACCTTTACCTCCACACTTGTAGCACGTGATCACCTTCTTCCTTCTCGACTTAGAACGAGCCTTGTTGTTGTTGTCAAATCCATGTCGAGATTTGCTCCTACCACGCTCTTGGTTTCTATTTACCACAAGTCCTTCTCCCTAAGAAACTGCATCATTTGTTTTCTTTCTTTGGTGAAAAACTAGCAACGCACTTGTAATCTCCTCCAATTTGAGAGTTTCCTTACCCAACATCAAAGTAGTAACTAAATTCTCGTACATGGGAGATGAAGGTAGAGAATTCAACAACATCGGCGCCTTGTTTTTACCTTCGATCTTCATATCAATCCACTTCTGATCACTTACAATCTGGTTGAATATGTTGATGTGCTGACTTAGATCGGTTCATTCTGTCATCTTCAGTCCGAATAATTTTTGCTTGAGATATAGCTTGTTTGTCAATGACTTTGACATCTACCGACTTTCCAGCTTTTGCTAAACTGTCACCGGTGACTCCTCGTTCATGACATGTACATCACATCATTCGTAAGACAAAGCCTGATTGTTGCCACTACATTTGCCTGAAGTTCTTCCCAATCTGACCTCTCCATGTTTTCCGGTTTCCTTTCTCCTAGCAATTTTACCATGCCTTATTGCATCAACAAGTCCTTGACCCTTCTTTGCCATAATCCGAAGTTTCTGGTTCCATCAAACTTCACCATATTAAACATCGTAGAAGTCATCCCCGACATGTTGAAGAAATCCACCAAAACCTGTAGCTCTGATACTAATTGTTGCACAAAGAAAGGGGCAACACCTCTCAACCTCTAATGTGCAGAAGAAGAGGAAGAGAGAAAGAGATCGCACGGAGCAACAAGACAAAGGTGCACAAAAGGATAGCAACCCGAGGAAGGAGAAGAAGAGAAAGAAGAAGAGTTACCGTGGTTCGGGGCATGCCTACTCCACAAAAGCAGCCGAAGCTTTATTAGAATTATCTCTACATAAGAGAATCACATTACATGATTCTTGTGATTATTGTTGTACAATAGGTTTACAATGGTCCCTATAAATAATGCATAAATCCCATACCTGATAAAATCATAACAGAATTTTGTTATGAAAAATCACAACAGAATTCTGTTATGAAAACTGTAACAAAATTCCATTATATAAAATCGTAACAGAATTTTATTACAAAAATTCTTAACAAATTTTTCTTCCATAGCATCCATCGCATTAGCCTTCATCCAAATATGAGTCACCCATCAACACAAGTCTTATAGAGTCAAACTAGTCTGAATAAATGAACCGGATTGATTCAAACTGGTTCTAGTTTGGACCAAACTAGTCTAGTTCAAGCCAATTGATTTGAACCATATGGATTCTGTGTTTGGACCAAACTAGTCTTATTCAAACCAATTAGTTTGAACCAGACTGGTTTTGTGATTTCTTTCACATATACATTTTCTCAAAAAAAAACACGATCTTTTTTTCCGCCCCACGCCCATGCCAAGATGTTGCACACCCACGCCGAGATGAAGGCGGTTGTCATCCTTGGCTGCCAATCATCGACCTCCTGACGCAGTTGCCGGTGCTTGTCGATGATGAACGCCGATCGCTAGCCTCCTCACGAGGCCTCCGACGCCTATGATTCGAGCTTTTGTCATGATAGTTTCTGCTCGATAAACATTATTTGCTGGCCCACGGCTCGGCACCGGCGCATGATGCAGTCGAGATCGGTGATGACACCATCGACTCCAATGGTCTCTCGCTTAGGTAGTTTTCATTGAACCTAGCTCTAATACCAATGTCAAAATTTATTCTGACATAACAAAATCATATAAGAGATTAGATACACAATGTGAGTTGAGTTCTCAATATACCTCAATCGACATTGTTGTAAACTTCGAAAACCATAAACAACTCATAGTCGAGATAATAGTTATGTGTATCGAACTATTACCACCGCTTCACAACGTCTCAACCCTCGACCTGGTGATTTTCAACTGCAAACAATCTACTTCTCCACAAGCAATCAACAACAGCCTCGCGATCAATAGTAACCTCCCTTCATCCACTTTTCGACACCTCTCTTAATTCCCCAAGGCCCTTTATATACTCACTGAATATCAAAGGGATAATGGGGAGGGGGAGATTATAGATAATGGATCATGATTCCATAATCTGTTAGGACCCTTGGCGGCCAGCTAGAGGGGGTGAATAGTCCCTGCACAAATCAAGCAAAAATAACCTTTCTTGAACTTATAACTTAATTAAAAGAACACTTGCATAAGAAGGATAAAGGAACTAAAAGATAGAGGCACCGAGAATTTACTTGGTTACAATCAGGGAGGTTGTTAATCCAAGGAAGTGAAGCCCACTAATTTGTCCTTCAAGCAGAAAAGCCTCTTTACAGCAATGACAGTACAAAAATAGAAAAGCTAAAACAGAAAGTGTCTACAAGTGTTGTTTCACTATTTTTAGTTGTTGTTAGCTTTTGAGAGCAGGACTGCTTATATAGCCCTGCTTGGGGCGCCTGGAAGTGTTCCAAGCGCCTGGAATGGGATAAAACTTTATCCCTGATGCAACGTTCAAATACCACATCGAATTGGCTAAGAATTGGGTTCCTGACGCTTGGAGTACGGGCGCCCCGAACTGGCTCCAGGCGCCCAGACCTGGTCCAGGCACCCCAAGCCCCAAAAGTCAGCCTTTTGTTGACTTTTGGTTCAAGCCTCCTTCTTTGGATTTGCTCACCTCAGCCCGGATCTTCTGCTCCGGCTTCACTCGCTTGGGTGATTTCGGCCATCCGGAATAGGGTTCACCCGAACTCAACTTCCGGCCTTCTCGAGCAAGCTTCCGCTCTAGCTTCTTGTTCCTCCGAATCATCGTGTGTTTCCTTCTCATCCGCCAGCGTACTCTTCCACAGCTCTTCATCTCTCAAACAGCTGCGTCTTTTGCTCCTCAAGCAATCTTCCACTCCGACTTCTCATTCCTCGGAAACACCTACGCTCCCTTCTCGTCCGCCGGTGTACTCTTTCGTAGCACCTCTTCCCTCAGACGCACCAAGCCCATTGTCTCTCTCCCGTGTTGTCCTTCTTGCTAGCTGTGTCTTTTGTTCGACTTCCTGTGCTCCTAAGTTCCTGCACACTTAGATACAGGGTTAAACACAATAGGACCTAACTTAACTTGTTTGATCACATCAAAACTACCTTGGGATACCAACAATCTCCCCCTTTTTGATATGAGCAACCTAAGTTAAGTTAGGGTAAACCAACATAAAGTAAAAGTAATAATTTTACAATTAGAGTGCAAAAATTGAAAAAATTACGTTACCTTCCCTTAGACTTAATCTTCCCTTCTTCCACTTTGATCACATAAAAAATTAGGTATTAAAAAAATCTAAGGGTAACTTTTCAAAAATAAGAAAGTTTTTACTTTTTTTTTTTAAAAAAACTCTGATTGTCCAACATTTTGAAAAAACTTATCAAGTTTTTTTTTGAAAACTTTGAAAATAATTTTGATATCACTTAACAAAAAAACTAATTTTATAAACTTTAAATTTTGCAAAAAAATCCAAGTTAAAATAAAATGTTTGAGTGACTCTTTAAAGCATTAATTACAATTAACTACTTTATCAGTTGGTCAATTAAATATTTTATTTCATTAATTGACTTCCAAGCTATGGCGAGGCACTAGGCCTTCTTGGTTATTGGAGCAACAACCACTTTCTAGACAAAGCCTCTTAAGGAAATCAAATATTTAATCTACTCGTTGAAAGCCCTAAGTCTAATTAAAGTTTAATTTAGACAAAATTTTGGAACCCGATATAGGTTCTAGCCGACTGGATTAATTAAGAATTTTTTAGGAACATATTTCTTTGAAATTTTTCTAATTTGTCCCTTGTGGTAATTTAGGTACCAATTTAGACCATTGAATTTTCTAATACCTTTATTATATAAGCATGTATGATTTTTCAAATTCTTTATTTCTTTTTATAAATTTTCATTTTTCAGTTTTATTTTATCAAATTCTTCTAATGGACAAGATTTGGCTAGAATTAATTTTAACTTTTTGTTTTCTTTTTCTAGCTTACAACAATCCTTTGACAATAATTTAGCAAACTTAAATAGTTTATCGGGAGGTAGAGATCATACCTGACTTAGCTTATCGATCCCATCATCCGTAGCTCCCCCTGAACTGCTGCTTTCATCTAATGTAGCTCCCCCTTCATTGATGTTAGGACCAAAAGTAGCTAGAGGGGGGGTGAATAGCTCGTCGCGTTCGCTCGGTGCTTGGCGTTGCTCGGCGTTGATTGTTTCTTCAAGAATATGCAGCGGAAAATACAGAAACAAATACAACCACGCTAACACTAGGATTTTACTTGGTATCCACCTCCAAAGGAGGTGACTAATCCAAGGATCCACACCACGCACGCACCCTCCACTATGAAACACTCCTTTTCGGTAACTACCGAGGGCGGAGAAGCCCTACAAGACTCTCGGTACAAGAAGAAGGAAAGGGAAACAAAATACAAGCACAAAGCTTACAATGAATGCAGAAAACCCTAACCCTAGCTTCTCTTCTTGCCTTTGATCCGCCTCTTGACTCGGAGAGCTTCCAAGAACCTTCAAGAACTGGCGATCACGAGCTTTGAGAGTGTTGTGGAGGAGCTGGCGAAGATCTGAGATGAAACGGTGAAGAGATGCCGAAGGAAATGAACGCCTGCGGCCTTTATCGACGCCAACGGTCGGATCCCGATCGATTCGAATGTTCCCAATCGATCGGGGAGGCTTTGGATCGATCCACGGATCGATCCAGAGCGCCTCTGTGCTCTGGAAAAGCGCCTGGATCGATCCACGGATCGATCCAGCGCTTATCGCGCGAAGCAGCCGCGTCCCAATCGATCCACTGATCGATTGGAACATCTGGATCGATCCACGGATCGATCCAGAGGCTCTCTGTTCGCTTAGGAGAAGCCTGGATCGATCCACTGATCGATCCAGCTCCTGGATCGATCCACTGATCGATCCAACACTTGATTTTTGCCCAAAACCAAGTTCCAAGCCTCTCAAACCAACATCCGGTCAACCTTGACCTGTTGGTACATCATGCCTAGCATCTGGTCACTCCTTTGACCTGCTAGGACTTCCCACCAAGTGTCTGGTCAATCCCTTTGACCCACTTAGACTTTTCTATTCATGCCAAGTATCTGGTCACTCCCTTGACCTACTTGGACTTCCCAACACCAGATGTCCGATCATCCTTGATCCATCTGAATTTTCCCTTGCCTGGCTTCACTCACCAGGACTTTCACCTAGCTTCACTCACTAGGGTTTTACATCTGCCTAGCTTCACTCACTAGGGCTTTCACCTGGCTTCACTCACCAGGACTTTCACCTAGCTTCACTCACTAGGGTTTTCACCTGGTTTCACTCACCAGGACTTTCACCTAGCTTCACTCACTAGGACTTTCACCTAGCTTCAATCACTAGGGTTTTCCTTCTGCCTGGCTTCACTCACCAGGACTTTCACCTAGCTTCACTCACTAGGGTTTTCACCTGGTTTCACTCACCAGGACTTCCCTGTCAAGTATCCGGTCAACCTTGACCTATTTGACTCTTCTTCAATCAATTTCTTATTGTCAAACATCTAAACTCAAACCAAGACTCAGCTTGGTCACCCAGGTCAACCTTGACCTGAGGGATGTTGCACCAACAATTGATGCTTTCGATGTTCATTTCGGACGAGCTTGCTTCGCTTTTATTTTCTTGATGGCTTGCCATTAATGCAACTCCGGAGAAGGCCTCAATCTCTTATTCGAACGATGTTTTGTCCCACGTCGCCTTTAGCGTCTTGTACTTGTTAGATTCAACAGGCTTCTTGTTCTTTCATTTGTCCTTCTCCTTGATCTTTAACTTAGGGAAGTTGTCTTTAACGTGCCCTTCTTCATTGTAGTGGTAGCATCTGATTGTTATTTTCTTTCTACTCTGTAGATGGTTAGATTTTCTAGTTTTAAATAATGTTTTAAATCATCTTACCATCATTACCGTTTCGTCGTCATCGAGAGAGAATTTTGAATCTTGTTCGTCCATCTTTGCCTTAAAGGCAATGTTGTGCTTCGGCTCCTTCTTCGAATCTGCACATCTCGATTCATAGACTTCAAAAATTGAAAATAACTCTTCTAAGGTAACAGATTCTAAATCCTTAGAGATATAGTAGGCATCTACTAATGATACTCATTTCGTATTTCTAGGAAATGCATTAAGAGTGTATCTTAGCAAATCTTAGTTGCTTACCTTTTCTCTGAGATTCGAAAGTCCAGTGATGAGCTCTTTAATCCTCGAGTGAAGATGTGCTATGGTTTTGTCTTCTTCTAATCGGAGGTTGCTGATCTGGTTGCGAAGTAAGTCCCGTCTCGCAAGTTTCGCCTCTGAGGTTCCTTCCTGAAGTTTCAGGAATTTTTCCCAGAGCTCCTTGGCAGACTCGTAAGCTCCGATCCGATTGACTTCTTGTGGTGATAGGACGCTCAGTAGATGAAACTCTGCTTTGTCGTTTGCCACGAAGTCGACTTGTTCCTTCTTCATCCATTGATACTTTTCCTTTCCCTTGGGTGCTTCAAAACCAAATTCCATGATTAATAATAAATCAAAATTTATTTTGAAAAATACCTCCATTCTCTTTTTCCAGCTCGCGAACTCCCCCTCGAACTTTGGTGGGTAGATGCTCGGTCCGTCCATCTCGTGTGCTTCGTTCAGCAGTTAGTTCTCCTGAAGTAACCTTGCTCTGATACCACTTGTTAGGACCCTTGGCGGCCGGCTAGAAGGGGGGTGAATAGTCCCTGCACAATTCAAGCAAAAACAACTTTTCTCGAACTTATAACTTAATTAAAAAAAACACTTGCATAAGAAGGATTAAGAAACTAAAAGAGAGAGAGACTAAAAATTTACTTGGTTACAACCGGGGAGGTTGTTAATCCAAGGAAGTGAAGCGCACTAATTTCTCCTTCAAGCGAAGAAGCCTCTTTACAGCAATGACAGCACAGAAATAAAAAAGTTAAAACAGAAAGTGTCTACAAGTGTTGTTTCACTATTTTTCATTGTTGTTAACTTCTGGGAGCAAGACTCCTTATATAGCCCTGCTCGGGGCGCTTGGAAGCGTTCCAGATGCCCGGAATGGGATAAATCTTTATCCCTGATGCAATGTTCAAAAGCCACGTCGAATTGGCTAAGAATTGGGTTCTTAGCGCCCGGAAGGGTTCCGGGCACTTAGAGTTTGGGCACCCCGGACTGGCTCCAGGCGCCCCGACCTGGTCCGAACACCCCGACCTGGTCCGAGCGCCCCGAGCCCCAAAAGTCAACCTTTTGCTGACTTTTGGTACGGGCGTCCTTCTTCGGATCCGCTCGCCTCAATCCGGATCTTCTGCTCCCGTTCTACTTGCTTAGGTGATTTCAGCCATCCGGAATAGGGCTCACCCGAACCCAACTTTCGGCCTTCTCGAGCAAGTTTCCGCTCCGGTTTCTCATCCCTCCGAATCGTCGCGTGCTTCCTTCTCTCGCCCGCCAGCGTACTCTTCCGCAGCTCTTCGTCCCTCTCACAGTTGCATCTTTTGCTCCTCGAGCAATCTTCCGCTCCGACTTCTCGTCTCTCAGAAACATCGTGCACTCCCTTCTTGTCTGCCGGTGTATTCTTCCGCAGCACCTCGTCCCTCAGACGCACCGAGTCAGTCGGCTCTCTCTTGTACCGTTCTTCTCGCTAGCTGCGTCTTTTGTTCGACTTCCTGTGCTCCTAAGTTCCTGCACACTTAGACATAGGATTAAATACAACAGAACATAACTTAACTTGTTTAATCGTATCAAAACTATCTTGGGATACTAACATAATCCACCTTTGCATGTTAATATGCCCCAACATGGGCAATACCAACAATCTATCATGAGATCTACTTTTACTCTATTTGCTCATCTACTTTTACTCTATTCTTTAACAATTTTTGTCATTTCCTTTCAATTTTTCTATCTTGAGCTCTCTGGTGACTTATGCATCGGAGGGACCTCGTCGAGAAAACTCTTGGCAAGTCCTCTGACGCGTGTTATTCTCCACTGGATCTACTACGCTACGTCATGAAGAGAAAGCAAGGAGAATGCTTCAACGTCATTGCTCTTTGTTGCTAGGTGAATTTCTACCACTACATCACAACAATGAGATTTCTGTCTGGAACAATGATGCAGTTAAGAAAGGAGATATTGTGCTAAATAGTATTGAATTTAGATAATTTATTAAAATGATATATTTTCACCTTTTCACCCCGCATAATAAGATTTAAAAACATATTCGGCACAAAATAATATCTCCTTCTTATGTTTCATCTTCTTTTTTCTCCAACTCAAATTTATTACTTGCACTATCTATTGAAACATCGATATGATACTAAAACAATATTATTATGGTCAAAGATTGAAACTTAAATACTATTTAAAATTGTAAGAGCACCAAAATTAACATCAGACAAGACCCCTCCAATGTCTAAGACACCAAGTGAGAAAATGCAATCAAACAGTTGTAATAAACATGTTGTTGATAGATTCCATTTCAATTATAGAGGCCTAACCCTTCTAGCCCCGATATGGCATTATTTATGTAGCCATGAAAAAGAAACAAGTCCTCAATTAGATAAGCTGTCACCATTGCCCCTGTTCAAGAACATGGTTGTCATTGTATCCCATGCATCCACATAGTTTATGCGATTTTGTTGTTTGTTTGTTCAATGATCTGTAGGCTTTAAGAACAGTATGCATTTAAGAGGTCGTGAATCAATCAAATGTTCATGAGTAAATTTAATGTACAATTTAACAATAATTTATTTATATTCATTCAATATACATAAGGTCAATTAAATTTATTAATATTCATAAACAAGGATTCTAAATTGTTCATGAATAATATTCACGAACAAAACTTATGAATCATATTTATCAATAAAAATTTCATCAACATGATAAATAATTTTAAAAAATTTTAAAATGAACAAATAAACTTATATATCTAATCAAACAAGATTAAAATTAAAAAATTTTAAACAATCAAACAAGTTTAAACTAAAAGTTTAATAATATCAAGACGAACCAAGTTTAAAATTATTAAATAAATAAAAAATATATTAAACATGAATAATTATTTCAATAATTTGATTTATTTTAAGCTCCAACTTGGCTTAATTCGATGACCAGATCAATAAGTTTAAACATTAGAAAACTTGATAACTTAACTCGTTTATAACCCTACATTCAAGTATTCAAAGTAGGTTTATAAAACTGGCATTCAATCATCCATGCTGTGCAAATCGTTCATCATCTTGTGGAGGCCCCTCTGTTTTGCCATTGGAATCAATATTAGTTGAGCAGTTCAAGTTTAAACATTAGAAAACTTGATAACTTAACTCGTTTATAACCCTACATTCAAGTATTCAAAAGTAGGTTTATAAAACTGGCATTCAATCATCCATGCTGTGCAAATCGTTCATCATCTTGTGGAGGCCCCTCTGTTTTGCGATTGGAATCAATATTAGTTGAGCAGTTCCTTTCTAAACATTCATTCTCTCCCTTTATAATTGTCCTTTACAGGACACCTGGAAACAATTTCTTGGGCTTTGATAATGAGTTGACGTATTCTTGTAGTTTAATGATGATTCCTTCTTAATAATTAATGTCTCGAAGTTATGTAATTAGGATTATCTTTTTTTTATTTTTTTTTAAATTAGTAGTATGTATCTAATTTACATCTATTAATTTGAAAAATGATCAATTTAATTTTATAAAAAAAATTATTATCATTAAAATAAATTAAAGTACTCGTACAATCTATCAATTTAACATTTTTAAATTTACTATTTATTAAAAAAATTATTTATTAATTTATTTACGACTGAAATTCAATTTATAAATGCATGTGGAACTAAATAGATGCTCTACCATCGTATTATTATGGGGGCATGAATTAGTGTTCTATCTGTACGGATTAGCATGGTCAGCATATGCTCCAATGGCATAATCTAGGACAACATTGCTTTCTTTCAGCACAGATCGTTAAATGATTAACTTTATAAGATTGCAGTGGGATGGCAAGAGATAGTGTATTTTTTTCCTAAATAATCAGGATTTAAATTCTACACAGGATACATGACGATTGAGTAATACTGGATCACCATGTTAAGAGCTATCATCTTTGATTACTTGACGGATGTAACGTCAGATCCGTTCATTTTGGAATTAATCAGTTCACAGGAACTACATATCCGATTGCGGAAAAAAAGAAAAAAAAAAAAAAACATTATCTAGGACAACATTGCTTTCTTCCAGCTCAGATCGCTAAATGATTAACATTATAAGATTGCAGAAACATTTAGTCAATAGGACCCCGCGAAGAAAACTTGCTCAATAATGCCTTATCCTCATGCGTAATGATGGATCTCCCTATTTTTCATGGGTGAGAAGAATACGACGTTGTCATCACAATTCCTACGGAATAATCTTGCCTACTGTTTCTTCTTTTTAGGATGATCAAATTTCGAGACGATGACAATTCTACTAATTAATCCATTATATATCTTATGTTTAATTTATTTCTACTGTAAATTTGGAGATCATATGATTGTTAGAATTTCAATATTAGAATTTATGATTAAGAACTTCCAACAATAGAGGCTTTGTAATCGAAATTTGTAATCGAAAAATGACCCCTGGTACTATGGTGCAACGATAAGGTATTCAGGTTGTCATCCAAACACTCGCGGTTCGAGCCTCAGCTATGATGAATTTGTAAGAATTTTTCTTCCAAATAGGGCACGCAACTAAAGAATACTGGGCTACTGGGCTGCCACTGCGAGTGCTTCCCGATTTATCCTAGTGGCCGGTGGGAAACTTCTGTGAGACCGGGTCGATCACCCCAGGCTCGACGTTACCCAGCCTGGTTAATCATTTTTTTTAATTGAAAAATGAAAAAAAAAAAAATAGCCTAATTGCCGGTGAGAAACTTCCGTGGGATGGACTGGATCGATCATCCAAGGGATAGTGCTAACTGGGATTATTATTTTTTCAATCGAAAAATGTAAAAACTGAGACAATGTAAAAATGTAATCGAAAAAATTATGTCCCCGGGGCTATGGTGTCGTAGTAGGATATTCAGGTTATCACACTGACACCTACGATTTGAACCCCAGCTACGGTGTATTTGCAGGTTTTTTTCCTTCAAATAGGCGGCGCAACCAAAGGATACTGGGTTGACTCTCGCATGCGCTTTCCGATTTACCCTAGTGGTTGGTAGAAAACTTCTAAAGGGTCGGACAGGTCACCCCAGAAATAGTCAATGAGACTAATTGGTATTATCATTTTTTTAAATCCAAAAATGTAAATATGGGATGTTGTCACATGAAATCTTGGGGTCAAAACTCAGCGCATCCAAGCATGCCTCCCCATGCCTTGACCACCTGCATTAATGACTAGTAATCACCCATCATTTACCTCCTTCGTGTTGGCCTAGGGACGGATTGACCGGGACACTGAGCGAGCGAATCGCCTTTTGTCATATTTGTAATTGAAAGATGTATTTATAGTTTGATTCCTAACTACGGTATATTTGTTGAAATTTAAATTGAATACGCAATCATAGGATATTATACTTTTGGACCGTCTACTGTGAGTATTTTTTGATTTTTTTTCTAGTAGCTGGTGAAAACTTTACGTGAGATTGAATCAGACGGGACATCCTAAGTTCGATGTTATCTCATTATCATTTTTTTGGAATCCGAAAGAGACTCAGAAATTTAGCTATTTCATCGGTTCAATTCCTGTTATTTTCACTGTGACCTTCTGTTGGTTGCTTTCTTTATCTTTGCAATGATGTGAGCTTGAAACAACCACCCCGCTAGTGGATTGGAACCAAATGCTTGTATAGGTTGAATCTACGATCGTTTCTTAATTCATATATAAGATAAATTTAAAACACAACTTATATGCATTTAGTTATTTAGTAAGGAATCCATCAATCAGTGTCCCTAAAAATAGAGAGAAACCCCACAAAGGTTCTTTTCGACCCATGTGACATCCCTTATGTAAAGAGGTGAATCTCCAAGATTTGTGTTGACATGAGTAGTGGGCATGAGTTTACAAGAACAACTGAACAACATTAGATTTTGATACTAAGAAGGGCCAGTGGATAGGAAAATGTCAACTAGAATTGTTAGGTCGACATCGAAAGTGATGGAGTTGGCTAGCTGGCAATGGAATGAGCTACAGCTTTGACTGATTTGCCAAACCTCTTTTGGAGGTTCATGTATAGATCTGTAAGGTTAATTACCTTCATCATGGATCGGACTTCAAGTTATGATGGGGCCTTGTCACCAACCTTCTAATTGAGGCTTTATTAATCCCGGAGATAGACAACCTCCCGCCCTCGATGACACACACTTGATCGTAAAAATATTCATCCTATTTAAAATTCAAATCTCGATCCTCATACTGTTTCTCATTTTCTTCTTGATTCTGTAGAATACATAAGATCCCAATGAGGATATTAATCACGATCAGGACCTTGAAACAAAATTAATATAATTTCAATCCCGTTAAATAATCAAGATAAGTTACACTTGCATTTTCTTATCAAAATATATGATAAATCAATCAAATTAAACAAATAATAATGCATAGAGAGCCCGGGGTTATGATGCGATGGTAAAAAGTAAGATAGTTCCTTTTGACAATGAGAGTATTTATTTCACCTAAAGCACGTTACACTTGAGAGATTTGAAAATTGTGTGGCACTGTATTTTTCATGGAGTCGAGTCAATCATATTTAAAATTAGTCGAATTGTAAAAATTAAATACTGAATTATAAAAAAACAAAAAAATAGAGACATGAACCCAGAGGCATGCCAAAGTACACTGTCCTGGCTCTCACTGGTCATGGATAATTTTAAAATATTGAAGAAGCAAAAATGTTGGAAGAACACTCGAGAGTTCTTGATTAGGAATTTCTTTTTCCAATAAATCCTCTTTCATAGAGAAAAGGCCAAGTGATTTAAGGTTGTATACTTCTCAAGAAATGTGTGCCTTTATGGCGTATATTACTTCACTAATATCATTCCCTGAGTGTGTGTTTTCATTTTATTTTTTTATAATTATCTACTTTTTACTATTCAATTAATTTTAGAAGTAACTAACTCGATCCTGAAAATTTTCCACCACCGGTTAGAAAATAAATCTAGCAATACAAATAGGTTTTGTCGGATGATAAGCATCATAATTAATTTTTGTGTTTTCATATACATTAACTTTAACTGAATTTCTTCTTATGACTTTGTAAATTATCATTGTAAAATATGATAAGGAGAGATAAATTACGAAGATTTCACCTAACACAATAACCTTTATATGAAAAGTTAAGAGATACATAATACATTTCACAGACATTAAAAATGAACTTTACTTTTAAAAATACCAATTGTGTCGCAACTTAACGGGCGTTCGTCCATGTAGTAATCAATCAGTGGTGGTTGCATTGTTAGAGTGGCTGTCAACATCATCATCGCCAGCATCAAACCAGGTTAATCATCATTGTCAATGTCAAGCCAGGTTAGTCCTTCGTTGAATGAATTAATAATATTTAAATCAATTAAATGTTTTTATTAGAGAAAAAAATCCAAAGGATTATATTCCGTTTTATTAGAATCTTAAAGACGTATCCTTTTTATTAATTACTATTAAAAGAGTATTTCATCTCGTATATTTTACTTTTAAAAATTATTATTTTTTATATATTATTATAATAACTAGAGTTCATAGTTACTTCCATATAAATATTTCTTATTTGTGTTGAAATAAATACGAATCATATTATTACAATATGGATATTTTATTTTTGTCAATATTGATCAACATTATATTATAATAATATTTTGGCTCTCATCAATATTAATAAAATTATTTTATAGCAATTATAATTCATACATCTTGTAATATCAATGTTTATCTCTAGTCAACACAGGTAAAAATTAGTCAACATATGTTAACATCATATTATAATAGTTATGAATCATAGTTACTACAATATAGATAATTTATTTTTCTATTAATACTAATTAGTATTATGTTGTAATAATTAGGAGATCATAACTGCTATAATTGTTCGTAACTATTATACTTATATAGTAACTATGAGATTGTAGATATTACAATTATATAACAATTATAGATCCAAAGTTATTATAACAACATCAAAAATAAGAATCGTTTTTAAAAGTAAAATATACTGACGTGGGAGGATAGTCTTTAGAGAATATATATCCCTTGACTATTCCAATAAAAATGTGCCCTTTGATTTTTTTTTTTTTTGTTTTTTTTTTATAATTAATTAGAATTTTTTTTCCTCGTCATCTAGAAAGTAACCACTTAGTATACTAATTAGTTTGCTTTTTGACAGAAAATAGTAGTAAATCTTTAGTTATCTTATATCACACTATATAATCAAGATTCTTGTAGATGGAAAGCACTTGTCTTATATCAGTATTCATTTTCGTACTGTTACGTTTTGTCCCTTGTCATTTATGTTATTCATAAATTGGTCACTGACGAGATAATTCAATTAAATGTGCAGGTGTACCATCATACTGAAAACAGCTACATCCAAGCAGTCAAGGTAAATAAGTCAAATTTATATTGTTCGAATTTATTTAATAAAATATTTGAGTTGAATCAAGCTGAATTTAAAATAAATTAAATAAGTGATTATTCAAACTAAACATGATTTTTTTTTATAAGTTTGAATTTCAAATTTAAGTTAAACTTATTCATTTAGATGCTATTAAATTCTTAATTTAAATTTATTTGATAGTTTAAAATTTTTATATTTTAAAATTTATTTATTTGATATTAATAAGAAGTTTATTAATGAATATAATTTACAATTTCTATCATCAATATTAATGAGTTACATGTTTAAATTTATTTATTTAATTAATTCTATTGAATGAATATAAATAAATTTTTATTTAATTGAAATATCAAATTTATAAATAAGATCTAATAACACCGTGATTACGATGGAAAGGTCCCCTCGGATGGGTCTAGTGGTTAGCGCATGAGGTGTTGGCACAATGAGGTTTGGAGTTCGAATCTCGATAAAGTCATGGTAAATACCTCCCTTATGTACTAGTCACTATTCCAAAAGCTAGTAGTCATCTGTGATTTATTTCCTCTGTATTGATCCTCGGACGGATTGATGGAAACATTGAGGATGAACGTATTCATCTTTTACTATAGTGATTACGATGGAAAGTAAATATAAAAGATAAAGGCAATCAACTTGAATGCAACTAAATCACTATTGTTTTTTGCCGTCCTCTTAATCCAGTGATCCTACAAAGAAGCATAGAAGCTATAGTCGTGGATCTTCAGTAGGATTTGAGCGACAGTATAATACTCTCCTCACTAATGAGTAGCAAGAAGATTGCAACACTCAATCCTACAGGGACCGCAACTTATTTATAATGAACTCAATTCTATTATAAGCTCATCAATAATAGTAGGTTAACAGATTCTATATATGTAAATTCACATCCAATAGTATAAATTCGTAATTAATCTTAATTAGATCACTGAATGAGTTTGTTTAAAATGGTATAAATCCTTGTGTTACAAATAACATGTAAACCTACCAAATAACCAGATAAAATCCAACAAATCATTCATCATTCACTCATTCTAGTTTTTTATCTTCCTTTTCTTAAGAAAACTAATTAATTGCATTTGAAAATGCCAACAGCTATCATCATGTTTCCGTCATGCATGGCCACAACTGCCACGGACATAACCAATTTAGTACTTAAGTGGTAAATTATTATATATGAGAATAGGGATTGAATCCTCGGAGAATAATTCCTTGGGGAATAAAATTCCTCCCATCTAGAGAGGTTGTTTGGTCGTTATGATTTACTCTTTTCATCTCACTATGGAGTCAACGATAAGGGGTGTTTGGGTGAGCGAGTCATCTTTTTCCTATTTCCATTATGCATGACATAATTAGGACTGTAAATAAGTTAAGTTGAGTCAAGTTTGGTGGTGTTCAAGATTGTTTGATAAAGTAATTGAGTCAAGCCGAGCTGAGTCTAAAATGAACCAAGTCACTAAAATGATTGTTCAAATTTGGCTTGATTTCTTTTTTATGAGTTTGAGCTTGATTTGAGTTTAGCTTGAGCTTAGTTCGTTTAGATGTTATCAAGCTTTCAATTTCAGTTTATTTGATTGTTTGACATTTTTATATTTTAAACTTGTTTAATTAGTTATTGAACTTGATAATATAAATTTATTTGTTAATTTTGAAAGTTTCTTTATTTAGTTAGCAAGTTAATAAGAGTTTTATTGATGAACATGATTCGCGAACATTGATCTTGAACGTTGTTCATGATTGTTCACGAACGTTGTTTACAAACATGTTCACTAACGTAAACGAGCTGAACACATATGTTCAATTTTGTTCATTTAATTGATCTTATGTATATTGAATGAACATAAACAAGTTCTTACCAAGTCAAATACCAAATTTATTCACGAACGTTTGATTTATTTACAGCCCTAGGCATAATAGAACAAGAAAGTACCAAATGAGAAGGAATAAATATACCAGAGAAAGTTAATCGGTTAGATTCACCTTGATTAATTTGTTGAGTTGTGATACTTTGGATAATAATTCTTCTATATAGGCAACTCCCTTTAAGCAAACTTAACACTTGTGACCCGCATACGATCCGCAACTTTAATTCCTAAGATCCAATAACCCATAAGGATTTTGGAGCAAGATGATAATCTAATCTCTAGTAGCCAACTCTAACCTCTCTACTCTTACTTCTCAATTATATATATATATTTTTTACATTTATTTTTCTATTACTTTCATGGCATCACAACGACTTAAACATCATAGGAGCCTTATCAAGATAACCATCGATGTCTTTTGACACGTGTTGATCCATGTAAACTGGACCTCTAATGGAATGGTTGATTTTCGCCACATCAAATTGCATATTATTGTATTAAATAAAATATACTATAATTTTAGTTATAAAAAAAATCATAATCATACATAAATCTATGTAGTCACATGTTCGGGTGACATTGTGACCATGTGATTTTATAGTTACGTATTTAAATCGTGGAAATAACCTTTTAAAAGTATGAACCGAGCATGATATGGTTGCTTTTTTTTCTACTTCTATTTAGTTATTTTATTTTATACTTAGTGGAATAAGTTGGATAAGACTTAATTGTTACTATTGTATTCGATGATTTTATTAACCTTTGCTTCTTTATTCACTGTCACTTGGGTCTTGCTTATCTTTTTCTTTTCGGGTGAGTCAGTGAGATATCAAAATATATATATATATATATATATATATATATATATATATATATATATATAATGATGATTTTTTTAAAAAAAAAATCATTACAAAAAACATTTGCGACAAATTATGCTACGAAATTTTTTTTATTGTAAATAAGACGTTGTCAAATTCAGTGATGAAAACATGTAAATTTGTCATCAATTCTATAATGATTTTTTTTATCGCCAAGTTTATTATAATTTTGTAACAAAAAAAATTCGTCACAAAATTACCAATGGCTTATGTGCGATGAAATTCTCTTTTCACCCCAAATTTAGTGACTAAAATGATTTTCGTCTCAAATTTACCAACGAAAATCTTTTTGTCGTAAATCTAGGATGAATGGTTTCGTTACAAATACACATATTTGTGACGAATATAAATTCATCGTCAATCTACTAATTTATCAAATCTACGATGAAACATGATTCGTCGTAGAATTGCAATACACAATAAAATTATGATAATTTGATGATGAAAAGTTTTCGTCTCCAAATTTGTCCCGAAACGCTACTATTTTGACCCAATCCTAGCCATTTCTACATTTTAACGTGTTGATACAATATATTACATCCAAATCCAAACCTATTTATAACACATCCTATTTATAAACAGCCAACACATCCTATTTATCAATGCATCCTATTTAACATATATGTCATATCTTATATTCACAACATACACATTCTATTTACATTCCAAATCAAATCTACAATCGTACAAGTCATCATATCTAAAATTACCTAACATTCTTTAAGAAGTTAAACAAGTAAATTCAAATGAAAATATCTGATACACAAACATTACAAATTATATTCTTCTTCCTTGACAAACACCTTCTTCTTCTTCCATTATTCTTCTTTTCTGGCATAAAAATAAATAGACAAAAAGTATCATTTATAACAAGAAAGAAAATTATATAAACTAACACAAAACTTAATATTTACTTTCTCCGACATGGATTTTCAATTTGTACTAGCTGAATTATAATCACCAACCTTGTTCAAAATAAATTAATACTATTAATTAAAAATGAAAGGTTGACAATCAAATAATTAATGTTCAAAAACACTAATTATGTGATAAATAACATTCATATATAAAAAAAAGTTATGAAGAATTATCACCACCATTATCATCATCATTACCACCATCATTGCTGCCACCATTATCATCTAAATGGGAATCTAACTTGGAGCAAAACTTAATTGAAGATGTCGCATTATGAAGTCTTGTTGTTGGTGCAACTCGCTAATTTCATGATCCCTTTGGGCCATTTGTTAATCCCTTTGTAACATTATCCCCTTTCAGTGGCTAACCTCTTCAGTCAAGTTACTTATTTGGACCCTTACTTCTATTGGGGTGGAAGAATATGTACCAGCAACTCTATGGATTTTGCTCATGGAACGCATTCCCAATATTCTTTCCCCTTTAGGGCCCCCACTCGCATCTAGCCATAAACTAATATTATTGTCAACAGAAGCTCAAATCCTTTAGTGTATCATCACTTGCTTGTGAGTATCTATGTGTCAACTCTAGCTCATCATATTTATCTTATATTTTTAAAACACATATAATATTGATTAGATATAATAGAACTGCATATATATTAAGAGATAGCAGGTACATAACTATTATAATCTAAGTTATAAATTAAGATTAAATAAATATTTTATTCAAATTTTTATTACTTTAGCTCTATCTCTACTCCAAGTCTTGTTTTTTTTTAAATGTGTAGGTGAAGTATTTATGAATGCAAACTCCTCCATTTCCTTAGTATAAAAAACAGTATTAGAAATAGTTAGAAATTGATTAAAAAATTAGTGAAAGAGTTAAAAATTATCAATCTGTGTATATGCTCATCGATATTAATAGAGCCTCCTGCATATGTGGCAGATGAGTCTCCAGAATTATAAGCTTGATTCATTCTATTCTGGTGGCTTCTTTATTTGCTCTCCTCAATTGCCCAAACATTGGAGATCCTGGTCCAATTTTCATCAGTGATGTAGGGTGGCTTTCTCCCCCTATTCTTAGCATGATGTAATACATGCCGAATGTTATCACCTTTTTTTTAAATATTCTTTTTATTTTCATCTCTTCACTGCGGTCCCAATTGAATGCTCATTGAAATAAAAAAAAATAATTAATTATATATCTATTTTAATTTTATATATAAACTAAAAGAGATATACCTTAGACTTGTTCTACTAGAGCTCTTTGGTGGGTACTGAAGTGCTTGTATATGTCATTGGAGCCCCTCCCCATATTCATGATTCTATTAATATCGTGAATGACCTGTACAAAATTTGCAAATCTATCATTACAAACAAACAATGTTAAATAATTAAGATAGTTAAAAAAATAAAATATTTTATTGTACTTACAAATCTCCAAGTGGGACTATAAACTCAATAGTTGAACTCACGTAGAGGGATGTGATGGTATTGGCTGTATTAGCAAAGATGAATGACAGTGTACAGGAAGATCAGGGATATGCGAAGGTGCACTCTAGGTGCTGCAAGGATGAGAACTTCGTCTACGCCCCCACGATGAAAGATGTTCTGAAAATTCAAATATAGGATAAAGTAAATTGCAAAATTGATGCATAATGAAGAACATTAAAAAACTTAACATATTTTCTAACATATAAAAGAATGCATGAAACAAAATACTAAGATGTCACCTCTAATGTCCTATAGGAAAAAATGTAGTGTATAACAAATAAAATATATAAATTTAAGAATGAGACAATATATAAACAACTAATTGAGCTATAAGTTTGGTAAATTTACATATTATAACTAAATTTACTTGTAAAAAAAGTAGTACCATATATGAAAATAAAATATGATAATTTTTGTTATATTAAGATAACAAATTTTACCCATCATCAAAAATCAAAGTCCTCATTATAATTATCATTCTCATCCTCATCCTCGTTGTCCTCCTCCTCCTTCTCGTCCCCCTCATCATCATCATCATCATCATTCTCATGAATTTCACTTGCAACCATGTTTATCACTACTCCGCTGGGATCTCGTAACGTTGGAATAATATATGTTGGACCCCGTGGTAGTTTTGATGTGATCAACCAAGTTGGTTAGGTCCTGCTGTGTTTGATCCCTGTGTCTGAGTGTGCAGGAGCTTAGGAACACAGGAAGTCGAGCGGAAGACGCAGCTAGCGAGAAGGACGGCACGGGAAGGGAGCCGACGGGCTCGGTGCATCCGAAGGACGAGAGAGCTACAGAAGAGTACTCCGGTGGGCGTGAAGAGCGTGCGCGGCGCTCGAGGGACGTTAAGCCCGGACGAAAGGCTGCTCGAGGAGAAGGCCGGGAATTGGGTTCGGGTGAGCCCTATTCCGGTTGGCCGAAATCACCCAAAAGAACGGAGCATCGGAAGCTGGAAAAACCGAGCTGGAATCTGTGCTGCCAGCTTGGAGGCGCCTCCATCATGAAGGTGCCTTCAACCCTGTTGAAGGCGCCTCCATCATGAAGGTGCCTTCAACCCTGTTGAAGGCACCTTCAACAGGTCATATTTGACCGTTTACGTTGCGGATAAAGTTTTATCCGCTGACCGAGCTGGAGGCGCCTTGAACCTTGTTGGAGGCGCCTTGGACCCTCAGGATAGACTTTCCAAGAGCTATATAAAGGCCCCTGGAGCTAGGAATAGAACAACAACTCAAGCATTCAATCCTTAGTGTTTCCTAGCAATAGTTCTGAGCTTTTGAAAGTGTAAAAGGCTTCTCCGCCTTCAGCAAAGGAGAGTTTCTTTTAGTGCGCTTCTACTGCCCTGGATTAACAACCTCCTTGGTTGTAACCAGGTTAATTCTTCTGTGTCTTTCTTTTACTATTTTATTATTTTGTTAACTATTGCACTAACTGAGTTGAAAGTACGAGGAGGGTATAGTTACTTTTTGTTTTCAGCAATTCACCTCCCTCTTGCCGGTCTCCGCTGCACCAACAAGTGGTATCAGAGCCTGATCGCCTCAGAAGGACTAACCGCCAACTGAAGCACTACGATTAAGACGATGGCCGGAGCGAACATCCATCCCCCGAAGTTCGACGGAGACTTCGCCACTTGGAAGCGCAAAATGGAGGTATTTTTTTAAACAGATTTTGATATTCTTATTACAATGAAATATGGTTTTGCAGCGCCGAAAGACAAAGAAGAAAACACATGGAGCAAGAAGGAGCAAACCGATTTCGTCGCCAACGGAAAGGCAGAGTTCCACCTGCTCAGTGTGCTGCCGCCGCAGGAGGTAAATCGGATTTGAAGCTACGACTCAGCGAAAGATTTCTGGGAGAAATTCCTGGAGCTTCACGAAGGTACTTCCGAAGTGAAGCTAGCGAAGCGCGACATCCTCCGGAACCAGTTAACGAACCTCCGGATGAACCAAGGCGAGAAGGTAGCGCAACTCCAAGCGAGAATCAAGGAGCTGATAACGCAACTAACGAACCTTGGAGAAGAGGTAACCAACCAGGATTCTATCCAATACGCGCTCAATGCCTTCCCGAGAACTCCAGAGTGGGCCTCCTTAGTAGATGCGTATTACTTCTCTAAGGACCTCGAGGTAAGTACTTTAGAACAATTATTTTCCACTTTTGAACTTCACGAATCTCGAGTTTCAGAACCCAACGGAGCAAACAAGACAAGTCAGAACATTGCCTTAAAGGCAAAAATGAACAGTTCTGACTCCGAAGCCTCAGTCGACGAATCTGAAGCGGCACTACTGGTAAGACGCTTCAATAAGTTTTTTAGTACTAACAAATTTAAATCGCAGAAGCATCATCGAAAGAAGAGGACGGTTCGTTGCTACAACTGCAACGAAGAGGGACACATCAAAGATGACTGCCCAAAGTTGAAGAGAAAGGAGAAAGAAAAGGAAAAGTCAAAATACAAGAAACCAGAACCCTCCAAGTACAAGAATCTGAAGGCTACTTGGTCAGATTCGTCAACCTCTGAGTCGGACATCGAAGAATTCTCAGGGTTAGCGCTATTGGCGAACCATCAACCGGAAGAAGACTCAAGCTCAGAGATGAGCATCGATGAAGGGGGAGGAACATCAGAAGAAGAAAGCAGCAGTGAAGGGGGAGCGTCACCAGACCAGGTAAGTAAGGTACGCAATCTAACCCCAACTCAATCTTTTAAATTTATCAAGTCTCTTTCTAAAGAGTTAGATCAATTAGAAAAAGAGAATGTTGAACTAAAGTTGAACCTAGCAAGAGCATGCCCGTTAGAAATGTATGATCATCTAAAATCAGAAAATGAAAATTTGAAATTAGAAATTGAAAAACTAAAATCTGATGCATGCTTAAATCAATTTCCAAATTCAAAATTAAAAATTTATGGTAAATTAAATTGGTATATAAGGAAGCATCAAAGTCAACTTAGGAAAATACCAAGAAACTATGTACCCCCTAGATTTTTGAATAATCCTGTAGGAAGGAACCTCTATCGGGTTCCAAAATCTGTGCTTAATTAATTTTTTCAAAAATTAAAAGCTTACAGTGAGACAATTAAACATTGAAATTCTTTATGGAAGCTTTGTCTAAGGAAGTGGTTGTTGCTCCAATAACCAAGAATGCCTAGTGCCTCGCCACGACCTGGAAGCTAAAATATTAAAAGAAAATGTTTAACTAACTTTCTGAAAAAGCATTAAACAAGAATTAAAGAATACTTTGAAAGTTTATCAAATATTTGGTTTATAAATTTATTTTATAAAAAGTTCATTCTTGTTTAGAATTTTACTTGAAAATATTTTACTTAAGACCCCATTTTTGCTGTGATAAAAGGGGGAGAGAAAAGTACAAGTTTAGGGGGAGTTAGAAAAATTTTAAAAATTTAAAATTTCTGTTATTTTTTTGT
Source organism: Zingiber officinale (assembly GCF_018446385.1). Classification (NCBI taxonomy): domain Eukaryota; kingdom Viridiplantae; phylum Streptophyta; class Magnoliopsida; order Zingiberales; family Zingiberaceae; genus Zingiber; species Zingiber officinale. The sequence goes on from NC_055990.1 coordinate 93,036,510, forward strand.
GTTGCAATTTTACTAATTGCAAAAATTATTCGTAATTTGTTAGTTTAGTAATTTCTTCTTTAAAATTACTGTTAAGGTCTATTTTTAACCCTAACTTGAACTTGGGTTGATGCACATCAAAAAGGGGGAGATTGTTGGACCCCGTGGTAGTTTTGATGTGATCAACCAAGTTGGTTAGGTCTGTTAAAGTGTATACTAAAAGCCTAGCTTTTGGTATAAACATTTATCTAGAAATAAGAATCACATTGGTCAAATGTCTACATTTATGATAAATGTAGTTGTTCAATTAATTTATATTGTAGATAACATGGTGTGTGGTGTCACACATAGAGGATCATGTTATCAGTATCTTATAAATTATAAACAGTAGCTCATGACCATAATGGAAAGGAACAAACCATTGGAAGGTCGTAGTGTAATTAGGTATCAGTTTATCTTGACTGTATAATTACACTAGTACACTCAGAGTGTATTGAGTAGGACCATTTGAGGTCGTTTCTTTTATACTGACTTTATAAAGAAACAAAGACCTCGGTTATTATGGAAGTGTGTGCTCTTAATCCTAATATAATAACAAGCACATATATTTGATATTTATTTCTTTAATTTATCAATGGGTGAGATTTAGTTCGATAAATCAATAAGCCCGATAAGTTGGGAAATGGTATCACTTATAGTGTGTTGTTGATTATAAAAGGAAACCGTGTCCTAGAGATACTAGGTTGATAATGTCCTCAAGAGGAGCTCATAAGGATTGTCATATTAAACCCTGCAGGTGGACTTAGTCCGACATGATAATAAGGTTGAGTGGTACTACTCTTGGACTAAGATATTAATTAAATGAGTTGTCAGTAACTCACTTAATTAGTGGGCATTCGATATCTTAAACACAGGGAGACTAACACACTCATAATAAGAAGGAGCCCAAAAATGTAATTTGGGATTGGTGCGGTAGTTCAATAATAGTTCTCTAGTGGAATGAATTATTATTGATAAAATTAAGTTGTGTGTTCGGGGCGAACACGGGATGCTTAATTTTATCGGGAGACCAAAACCAATTCCTCCTCTCGGTCCCTATCGTAGTCTATTGTATATAGAGATTTATACCCACCACATACCCACCTTCTTACCCAACCAATAGGGGCCGGCCAAGCTAAGCTTGAAGCTCAAGCTTAGGGCCGGTCAAGCCTAAAGGTTGGCCTTAAGGTGGCCAACCAATAGCTTGGAGCCCAAGCTTAGGTGGCTGGCCACATCATATTAAAAAGGATTTTTTTAAATTATTTCTTATGTGGATATCATAGTTTTAAAAGAGAGTTTAAAAATTAAATCTTTCCTTTTAAAGCTTTCTACAAAAGATTAAGAAAAGATTTGAAATCTTTCCTTATTTGTAGATTGAAAGGAGATTTTATTTTTAAGAAAAACTTTCCTTTTTAACCATGATAATAATTTAAAAGAGAAGTTTAAAAATTAAATATTCTCTTTTATTAGTTTCTACAAAAGATTAAGAAAAGATTTGATATCTTTCCTTATTTGTAGATTGAAAAGATATTTTAATTTTTAGAGATAACTTTCCTTTTGGAAATTATCCACATGTTTAAAAGAAGAATTTTAATTTATAAAATTTTCTTTTATTAACCAATCATGAAGGGATAAAATTATTGGAGAAATTTTATAAATTTCTAGAAACAAATTAGGAAGTTTTAATTCTTGTGTGAATTAAATTTTTCCTTCTTTTGGGGAATTAGAAGTGGCCGGCCATTATTATTAAAAGAAGAAAATTGTTTTAATTAAATAAATTTTTCCTTTTCATGGCAAAAGAATTAAGGAAGTTTTTAATTAAATTTCCTTATTTGCCAAGACCAAGGATTATAAAAGAGGGGTAGAGGTGCCTTAAGGGTGATCAACTCTATTATTCTTCTCCTCTCTTTTCCTCCTTGGTGGCCGGCCCTAGCTTCTTCCTCTTATCTTCTTCTTATGGCCGGCGGCAACCTCTCTTGGAGCTCTTGATGGTGGCCGGTTCTAGCTAGGAGAAGAAGGAGAGAAAGGTGGTTTTGTTTCTTGCATCCCTTGGAGCTTGGTGGTGGTGGCTGGACCTCTACTTCTCTTGGAGAATTGTGGTGGCCGAAACTTGCAAGGAAGAAGAAGGTGCTTGGTGGTTCTCATCTCGGAAGATCGTTGCCCACACAACGTCCGAGGTTAGAAGAGGAATACGGTAGAAGATCAAGAGGTCTTTTAGAAGGTATAACTAGTAATTTTCCTTTCCGCATCATGCTAGTTATTTATGGAAATAATACCAAATACAAGAAGCTTACGATTCTAGTATTTCGAATATGTTTTTCAAGTTGTGTTCTTTTTTTTTCTTTTCCTTGTGATTTGATTGTTCTTTTTGGTTGACCTAAAGTTATTTTAAGAAATTAAATATTAGCTTTCCATAAAAGGTTTTGTCTAGTCGGTGGTGGTTGTTCCCATATCCAAGAAGGTCATGTGCCTCGCCACGTCAGTACTGGGAACCAATTATGGAAATTAATATTTAATGGAATTAATAACTTAGGTGATTTGGATCAAACGTGTTAAGTTCCGCAGGAGATCCAAGTCTAAACCTTAAAGAACAAATAGATTAAGTTTTGGATCAAACGTGTTAAGTTCCGCAGGCGATCCAAAATTTAATTTAAAAGAACACATGGTAGCTAGGAAAAGGTTCAGACCTTTGTACAAAATTTTTGTACAGTGGAACCTCTAGGTTTTCCGAGTAGCAACCAACAATTGGTATCAGAGCTAGGGTTTTGCCTCTGTGTATTTGGTATTAGTTTAATTATGCACATGTCATACATAATTTAGGCAGGTTAATAGTAGGATGTGCTAACTTTGTGGATGCAGGATCCAACTATTATGGCTTTTAGTTATTATGTGTGTGATTGGACCCTTAGACATGTCAAGGGCATTTATATGTGTGTGCATGATTGTATTAAAATACAGCAGGAGCTGTATTTAGTTTTATTAGGATTTTATTTTTGATCTAGATACATGTACATTCCTTTTATGGAATATAGGATCAAAAATGTAAAATTCTATTTATGTCGCGGATCAAATCTTGCAAAGCGTGGAACCTTCTAAGGACCAGAGGCGCAGCGGAACTAGGAGCAAGATGGATGTGACAACTAGACCCGGTGGCGGTGGCCAAATATGGCAGCAGCTTGGGATGACAACACACGGAGGACAACTAGAGATAAAAGCCATAATAGTTGAAAATTAGATTTTCTATTTATTGCTTTTATATTGTGCTGTGTGTGCATGTTAGTTTACAAGTTTAGTAGGCTAGCATAGTTAAAATTCCTCATTTATAAATAACTAAGTGGGAGAGGGATTTTTAAGTAAATCCCATGGTCTCCATTACTGGTTTGTAAGTGATGCAAACAAGCTTGCGCGTTGGCTCTAAGTGCCTTCCTCCATAACGGATGAGCTTGTTTGTGGATCACTAGAACAGACTTCCATTTTTGGATGACTATAGGAAGTTAATTAAGAGCGTGTGATCTTCCCCAACGGAAGGGGCATAATCTTATTAATAGACTTAGTGTCAAGTAATGGTATACACTTAGACACATTTAATAGTATCCTCCCCAACGGAGTCACTACTATCACTTGTGTGACCAAAGGGAAACCAACTATTGATTTGTCATAAAACTAGATTGGCAATATAATAAAATTAATAAACCCCTCTTACAAATGTTTGAATTTGTATACGTCCACACTAACGTGGCATACAAGATTCATGGTGTTTGAGGTAATTTTATTTGTCAAAAAGTTATATTGACAAGATAGTCAATGGGTAAAACCCTCCTCTTACAAATGATGAATTTGTATACGTCCACACTAACGTGGCATGCAAAATTCACGGTGTTTGAGGTGTTGGTGAATTTAAATAATATTGTTTGAGGAATCAATGTTAGTTTAAATTAAAGTTTTGACCAAATATTTGATCAAAGACCGATCAACTATTAATTTTATTCATAAAGTAAAGTTGACGAGATAATAAAATTAATGAATAAAATCTCCTCTTCGATTTTGTATACACAAAATTCATGGAGATTTTAAGGAGTTGATCTTGACCAAATATTTTTGTGATTCTTAGGATGTTTGTCAATCCCTAGTAGTCATACTATAGAAAAAGACTTAGTAGTCCAAATTGTAATGATTGGAAATAGGACTTGGACATTAAGGTAGACTGTCTTCTTAGAACTAAGAACAATTTAGGTGTATTTAATTCATTAGTTGAAACATGTCTAGTGGTGTTATCTACCAGAACCTGGAGTGTAGATACAAGATGCCATTAATCATGTCTGCAATTCATTGCAGGGTTCCAGGAAACCCGACAACTAAATGAAAGGTAAATCACCATCCACATGGGCACTACTGTAATAGTGGTAGCTGTTGCAGTGGGAGATGTTTATCTTTTGATAAGAATAAAATTTGGATTTTAAGTAATTGTCTTTACGTACCAAGTTTAGAAAGAACCTAATTTCAGTTTCTAAACTATTATAGATATTGTGTCTATTTTGATAACAAAGTTGTTATCAAGAAAAATAGGGAAGTTATCTATTCTGGTATGATGGTTGACAATTTATAATCCAATAACTCCCACGATGCAACAAATGGAAATTAGTAACACATCTTCTAATTTTAAGAGAAAGCAACCTTCGGAAATGAACCAATTATATCTTTGGCATCTAAAAGCTAGGTTATACTTGAGTAGGATTCATTGGTAGCTGATGAACTTTTGGGTTCATTAGTAGTAGAAATCTTTCCAACCTACGAGTCTTACTTGGAAGGAAAATAACCAAGAAGCTTTTAAGTCCGAGGGGTATGGAGTCAAAGATATGTTGAAAACGGTTCATTCTGATTTGTGTGATCCTATGACTATCCAGACAAGAGGTAGTATTGAATATTTTGTCTATTTTATAGACAACTATTCAAGATACAAATAATTTTACTTAATGTACCGCAAGACTAAGTACTTTGATTAGTTCAAAGAGTACAAGGTTGATGCGGAGAAATGTTAAAGTAAAAAGTCACTATGGAAGATCGTAGTGGCAAGTACCTCTTGAGAGATTTTAGGAGTCACTTATCAGTAGTTGGTTTTCAATCCTAACTAACTGCATCTGGTACACCCCAACAGAATGGTGTAGTAGAAAGAAGGTAAAGGACTCTTATGGAATAATTAGATAGATGATGAGTTATTCAGAAAATTACCAAATTTGTTTTAAGGATAAAACTCTGAAAACGAAAGTGAACATAGTACCTTCCAAGCTAGAACTCTCTACTCATATAGAATTGCTGAATAGGCGTAAGCCTATTTTGAAGCATATTCAGATTCGGGTAATCCAGCACATATGTTAAAGAGAGATAATAATAAGTTGGATAGGAGTTCACTTGTTTGTAAGTTATCCTAGATAAACAAAAGTAGATTTATAGTCTTAAAAATCATAAGGTCATTATTAGCATCAATGATCGATTTTTAGAAAAGGACTATGTAATAAATCATGTGCCCATAAGAAAATTTGTTCTTGAGGAAATAATAAAAGACATGTCTAATCTAGTACCAACTGTACAAGATGAGATACCACAAGAAAACTGATTGCGTATCACAAATGATACACAATTACAGAAAATGCCTTGTCGTAGTGGGAGAGTTGTTAAGCAACCTTAAAAGATTCATGTTTTGGGAGAGTTTTTTGAACTCGATCCCTGAAGGACATGAACCTGATCTCCGGACATATGACGAAGCACTCCAAGATAAATATGCAGCATCTTGGCAAAGAGTAATGAATAATAGAATTAGAATATATGTATTCTAATAAAATCTGGAAGCTTGTAGAACCACCAAGTGGTGTAAAAGCCTTTGGGTGTAAAAGGTCTATAATAGGAAAAAAGAGGGATAGACAGGGAGGTAGAAACCTTCAAAGCAAGGCTTGATGAAAAAGGAAACTTTTTTCACTGGTAACTATGCTTAAGTCTATCCGGATTCTTTTATCTATTTGGCAAGTGGATGTCAAGACAGCATTCCTTAATGGAAGTCTTGAAGAAAGCATCCATATAAAGCAACCAGAAGGGTTCATTGCAAAGGGCTAAGAGCATCTTGTGTAAAGCTCAATCAGTCTATGGACTGAGGCAAAGCTTCAAGGTCTTGGAACATCCGGTTTATCAAAGTAATTCAGACCTATGGATTTATTTAGTAACCGGGTAAGTCTTGTGTATACAAAAGGTGTGATGGAAGCGTGGTGGTATTTCTTGTACTATACGTAGATAACATTTTTGGTAGTTGAAAACAATATCAAAATGTTGTCAGAAATAAGGGTATGGTTGTCCAAACAATTCGATATAAAGGACTTGGGAGAATGAATATATTCTTGAGATCAAAGTAATAAGGGATCGCAAGAAAAGAATATTTTACTTATCCCAAGCTTCATACAACGGAAAAATCCTTGCTTGTTTTAAAGCATGCAAAACTCCAAGAAAGGTTTCTTACCTTTTCAGGATGGAGTAACTTTATCTAAAGATATGTCTCTGTAGACATCAAAGGAGATAAAGGAAATAAAGGCAGCTCTTTATGCTTCGGCTGTCGGAAGCCTAATGAATGCTATGCACGAGATAAGAAATCTGCTTTGCCAAGGGCATAGTTGGCAGATATCAAAGTAACTCTGGACAAGGACAGTGGACTGCAGTAAAGCATATATTGAAGTACCTTAGAGGCACTAGAGATTATATGCTAGCTTACAAGGCAGTTAATTTGGTCCTTGTGGGTTGCATGAATTTTGACTTCCAATCGGATAGGGACAATAATAAGTCAACCTCGGGGTTTTGTGTTTACTTTAGGAGGTAAAGTCATAACTATGGAAGAGTGATAAGCATAGGTGTTTTTCTGGACTCCACCATAGAAGCTTAGTATATGGCAAGCCTCTGAGGTAGCTATAAAAGCTGAATGACTCAATAATCTCAAGATAGACTTAGATATAATTTCTGGCTTGTCCAAAGATTATTACAATTTATTGTAATAATATTGGTGCAGTAGCAAACTCGAAGAAACCATAAGTCTATAAAGGCAAGTAAACACAATAGAGCGCAAGTACCACCCAATACGAGAAATCGTATAAACGAGGAGAAGTTGTTGCTGCCTAGATTGCATCAGGTGATGGCCTATAGATCCTTCCACCGAGGTCCTTAAGGCAAGAGCTTTTGATGGACATGTTGAAGGGTTAGGAATCAGATGTATGGCAGCAGATATAGCAGCTTAGTCTTTTAGTATAAGTGGGAGATTGTTAGAGTGTATACTAAAAGCCTAGCTTTTGGTATAAACATTTATCTAAAAATAAGAATCACATTGGTCAAATGTCTACATTTATGATAAATGTAATTGTTCAATTAATTTATATTGTAGATAACATGGTGTGTGGTGTCACACACAGAGGATCATGTTATCAGTATCTTATAAATTATAAACAGTAGCTCATGACCATAATGGAAAGGAACAAACCATTGGAAGGTCGTAGTGTAATTAGGTATCAGTTTATCTTGACTGTATAATTACACTAGTACACTCAGAGTGTATTGAGTAGGACCATTTGAGGTCGTTTCTTTTATACTGACTTTATAAAGAAACAAAGACCTCGGTTATTATGGAAGTGTGTGCTCTTAATCCTAATATAATAACAAGCACATATATTTGATATTTATTTCTTTAATTTATCAATGAGTGAGATTTAGTTCGATAAATCAATAAGCCCGATAAGTTGGGAAATGGTATCACTTATAGTGTGTGTTGTTGATTATAAAAGGAAACTGTGTCCTAGAGATACTAGGTTGATAATGTCCTCAAGAGGAGCTCATAAGGATTGTCATGTTAAACCCTGCAGGTGGACTTAGTCCGACATGATAATAAGGTTGAGTGGTACTACTCTTGGACTAAGATATTAATTAAATGAGTTGTCAGTAACTCACTTAATTAGTGGGCATTCGATATCTTAAACACAGGGAGACTAACACACTCATAATAAGAAGGAGCCCAAAAATGTAATTTGGGATTGGTGCGGTAGTTCAATAATAGTTCTCTAGTGGAATGAATTATTATTGATAAAATTAAGTTGTGTGTTCGGGGCGAACACGGGATGCTTAATTTTATCGGGAGACCAAAACCAATTCCTCCTCTCGGTCCCTATCGTAGCCTCTTGTATATAGAGATTTATACCCACCACATACCCACCTTCTTACCCAACTAATAGGGGTCGGCCAAGCTAAGCTTGAAGCTCAAGCTTAGGGCCGGCCAAGCCTAAAGGTTGGCCTTAAGGTGGCCGACCAATAGCTTGGAGCCCAAGCTTAGGTGGCCGGCCACATCATATTAAAAAGGATTTTTTTTAATTATTTCTTATGTGGATATCATAGTTTTAAAAGAGAGTTTAAAAATTAAATCTTTCCTTTTAAAGCTTTCTACAAAAGATTAAGAAAAGATTTGAAATCTTTCCTTATTTGTAGATTGAAAGGAGATTTTATTTTTAAGAAAAACTTTCCTTTTTAACCATGATAATAATTTAAAAGAGAAGTTTAAAAATTAAATATTCTCTTTTATTAGTTTCTACAAAAGATTAAGAAAAGATTTGATATCTTTCCTTATTTGTAGATTGAAAAGAGATTTTAATTTTTAGAGATAACTTTCCTTTTGGAAATTATCCACATGTTTAAAAGAAGATTTTTAATTTATAAAATTTTCTTTTTATTAACCAATCATGAAGGGATAAAAATTATTGGAGAAATTTTTATAAATTTCTAGAAACAAATTAGGAAGTTTTAATTCTTGTGTGAATTAAATTTTCCTTGTTTTGGGGAATTAGAAGTGGTCGGCCATTATTATTAAAAGAAGAAAATTGTTTTTAATTAAAATAATTTTTCTTTTTATGACAAAGAATTAAGGAAATTTTATTAAAATTTCCTTATTTATCAAGACCAAGGATTATAAAAGAGGGGTAGAGGTGCCTTCACGGTGATCAACTCTATTATTCTTCTCCTCTCTTTTCCTCCTTGGTAGCTTCTTCCTCTTCTCTTCTTCTTATGGCCGGCGGCAACCTCTCTTGGAGCTCTTGATGATGGCCGGTTCTAGCTAGGAGAAGAAGGAGAAAGGTGGTTTTGTTTCTTGCATCCCTTGGAGCTTGGTGGTGGTGGCCGGACCTCTACTTCTCTTGGAGAATTGTGGTGGCCGAAATTTGCAAGGAAGAAGAAGGTGCTTGGTGGTTCTCATCTCGAAAGATCGTGGCCCACACAACGTCCGAGGTTAGAAGAGGAATACGGTAGAAGATCAAGAGGTCTTTTTAGAAGGTATAACTAGTAATTTTTCCTTTCCGCATCATGCTAGTTATTTATGGAAATAATACCAAATACAAGAGGCTTATGATTCTAGTATTTCGAATATGTTTTCAAGTTGTGTTATTTTATTTTTCTTTTCCTTGTGATTTGATTGTTCTTTTTGGTTGACCTAAAGTTATTTTAGGAAATTAAATATTAGCTTTCCATAAAAGGTTTTGTCTAGTCGGTGGTGGTTGTTCCCATATCCAAGAAGGCCATGTGCCTCGCCACGTCAGTACTGGGAACCAATTATGGAAATTAATATTTAATGGAATTAATAACTTAGGTGATTTGGATCAAACGTGTTAAGTTCCGCAGGAGATCCAAGTCTAAACCTTAAAGAACAAATAGATTAAGTTTTGGATCAAACGTGTTAAGTTCCGCAGGCGATCCAAAATTTAATTTAAAAGAACACATGGTAGCTAGGAAAAGGTTCAGACCTTTTTACAAAAATTTTGTACAGTGGAACCTCTAGGTTTTCCGAGTAGCAACCAACAAGGTCCTGCTGTGTTTGATCCCTGTGTCTGAGTGTGCAGGAGCTTAGGAACACAGGAAGTCGAGCGGAAGACGCAGCTAGCGAGAAGGACGGCACGGGAAGGGAGCCGACGGGCTCGGTGCGTCCGAAGGACGAGAGAGCTGCGGAAGAGTACTCCGGTGGACGTGAAGAGTGTGCGCGGCGCTGGAGAGACGTTAAGCCGGGACGGAAGGCTGCTCGAGGAGAAGGCCGGGAATTGGGTTCGGGTGAGCCCTATTCCGGTTGGCCGAAATCATCCAAAAGAACGGAGCGTCGGAAGCTGGAAAAACCGAGCTGGAATCTGTGCTGCCAGCTTGGAGGCGCCTCCAGCAGGCTTGGAGGCGCCTCCAGCATGAAGGCGCCTTCAACCCTGTTGAAGGCGCCTCCATCATGAAGGCGCCTTCAACCCTGTTGAAGGCGCCTTCAACAGGTCATATTTGACCGTTTGCGTTGCGGATAAAGTTTTATCCACTGACCGAGCTGGAGGCGCCTTGAACCTTGTTGGAGACACCTTGGACCCTCGGGATAGACTTTCCAGGAGCTATATAAAGGCCCCTGGAGCTAGGAATAGAACAACAACTCAAGCATTCAATCCTTAGTGTTTCCTAGCAATAGTTCTGAGCTTTTGAAAGTGTAAAAGGCTTCTCCGCCTTCAGCAAAGGAGAGTTTCTTTTAGTGCACTTCTACTGCCCTGGATTAACAACCTCCTTGGTTGTAACCAGGTTAATTCTTCTGTGTCTTTCTTTTACTGTTTTATTATTTTGTTAACTATTGCACTAACTGAGTTGAAAGTACGAGGAGGGTATAGTTACTTTTTGTTTTCAGCAATTCACCCCCCTCTTGCCGGTCTCCGCTGCACCAACAATATATTTCTCGGTCTGAAATATATTTGCAACTTCCTCTAATTGATATGCAATGTTTTCCCAATGTTCCTCAATTTTTTTTTCTGTACTTGCATTTTACAAATAGTCCACTAAACAATTTTATCATATTTCAAAATAAGATATGAAGCATAGAATACTTGAATCGCTTATGGTGCCAACACAAATTGTTCATATCTTTTATACAATCTCTTATAATTTATTTCAACCAAATTATACCGTGGATACACCCTTCATCCCTCTGATAGGGTCAAACCAATAACACATGAATAGAATAACTCATATTTCTGGGATAGGGTATTCTACCTCTATAATTTCATCAAACAAATCATAAAAATCATTACTTGCACTTCCATTATTGGATGACTGAACATAAACCTCACTATTCATTGTAGTCTTACCCATTCCATATTCTTGAGTATGAAAATTATATTCATTTATGAAATATGTTGGCCAAGTGTGTACCAATACTTTTAGACCCCATGATAGATGGATTAACATATCATGTGTCATGCCCCGGAGGAGTCCCTGTCCGAAGAAATTTCGGCAGCATCTCCCCTGTACGGCGGACAATCTGAAACTTTCTACATATCCATATACCTCAGCCACATGCGGCTGGAATAATACCAGTAAATAAACAATCACCCACGCAGTTTGATAATAGACAAACAGAGCAGTAATAAGATGACTCGAAAACAACCTACTCCACTACACCCATAAAGCTCAAATCCGATTTTTCCTACTCCACTACACTCATAAAATACAAATCCAACAAACTCACCTCTTCTGCCGTCCAGGCAGGTATGTAGTAAAACATATCGAATAAAAATCCATTGACAAATACAATCCATACATTATCCAAGTATCAAAATAAACCAATTCTAAACATAGTCAAATAAGAAGAAAAACTAAAAGGTCAATAAATCCTCGTGGTCTGCAGGGGACCAGCAACTGGAACTCTCTCCTGACAGCATCAACCTGAAAAATAACAACAATGGAGGCGAGGTGAGTCCAACACTCAGCAGGTACAACTGATATGCAAAGTAGGGAAATAACATCTAGCACTAATCATGCGTACAGTCTCCTGATATAAAAGGATGAAATGCAACTGAAGTAAACTGGAGAAAAACTGTACTAACCAGGACCTGGGTATAAGGACAAACAGTCCGAGTGGCATAGAAATCCTGTATGCATGTCAAACATAGGCGCTCAAACAATATACAGCATATAAATGCAGCAAGCACAAACACAAGCAATAAATGCATCATGCATATGATGCCAATGATGCGTCCTGGTCACCCCTGACGTCAGTCGATCATCTCACACACAATAGTGAGGTCGAGTGGGTAGGGTCGTGACAACCGTGCACTCTGTCGTCACTACTCCTGATGAGTGACCGAGTGGACGGGATGCTGTTGGAGTACACCTATCCTCCTACCCCAAATCATAAATGGGGGAGCGCAATGCTCTCAACTCCCGGTACACGATGACGGGGAGGAATCCCTACCGGCTAACACGTTGCATCACGCTACCCATGAGCAGACCAACGGAGGCAAACAAAGTCCCTGCTGCAACACACACTGCCTGAATCGACCACTAACCCATGAGTGGTGGTGTGTGCAGATCCATGTAACTGGCGATGTGCTCAACAATAATGGAGCGGACTATCGCACAGCATGCAATCATGCAAATGGTGCATGGCACTAACCACAAAATATCCTGAGCTAATCCATATATATATAAAAGTGCACCATAGGTCAACGAATCAAATCAAAGGTACACTAAAGGTATAAAACCTAGGTCCTGAACATGGTGAAACATGGTATATCACTACCCCTATAAGCATGTATCAACAGGTAAGGAATACATGAGATGCAAAACAAGCAATCAACCAATCATATAACAGGTATCGGGTAGTGATTAACCGAAACAAATAAGAGAACATAATTATTGCTACTTGTTAAATTCACTACTATGCATATCAAAGACATAAAGTCCAAAAGTACCCGCCTCCAATATAGATCGAGCTAAATGACCTCTGTGTCGAAGTGCTCGTCCGCGTCAAAGTCCTGTAATAACCAACATATATATATATTTTATTTAGCTACATTCTCATTAATAGCTAAATAAAATCACTACCCTAAATTAGGGCAAAAACCCTAATTAGGTCATCAATTAACTTATCCAAATAGGATCCAACATGCTCATTTATCTAGCTAATATAAATTAATCCACTAGTACCATCCATCACTACTAATGAAATTCAATGTAAAAATGGGACCATTTCTAAACTCACCTGATGAATCACTGTTTGAAGTAGGGTCGTTTGCTGCTGGAATCTACCTGCTGCCGGAGATCAAACGATGCTGCAGGAAAACATTCACCACCACAGTGATCAGCCAAATCCGTTCAGCGCAAGACCCCAAATCAAAATCCAAATACCTAACATACCTTACCTAAATCTTCTTCCTCCAAGATCACTGCTAAACGACCCCGTGCTCACGCGTCAGCCAGGGGGAATGATCAGGAAACCGGCAGAGGCAGAGGAGAGTTGGCTTGATCGACACTGCTCAGGGCTTTGGCCGGCAGCAAGATGAGAGGAGATGGGTCAGCGGCGGTGCTAGGGCTCGGATGACGAAAGGAGAAGAGGAAGAGAGGTGCGGCATCGGCACCTAGGGCACTCCTCGGAGGAGTAGCCAGCGACACTGCTGCTCGGCGCAAGACGGCGACGTCGGGATCACTCCGTGAGGGCGGCTGTCGGCTTCATCGGCGGCGGCAGAGGGGGTGAGGGCGTGCGCACGAGGGAGAAAAGGAGAGGACGGGGGGAGAAGAAGGAGAAGGAGAGGAGGAGAAGAAACCGCCGGGGCGGCTGGTTAGGGCTTGAGTTCGGCGGTGTTGGGCGCGCGGGGAAAGGAAGAAGGTTTCAGCGAAAAACAAAGAAAAAAGAAAAGCAAGGAAATAAATAAATTCAACTTTTCCTCACTTAAATGGGGTAGCCTAAATAGGCTTTCCTGAGCCCCGTTTTTATCCCTGTAAACTCACTCATACGATCAATGAAAAATTCCAGAAAAATTTCTAAAAATTCCTTTATCATTATTGCTCATTTTTCCGGTATTTTACATTCTCCCCCACTAATAAAAAATTTGGTCCCCAAATTTCGTTATCTACCATCAGCAAGTACTAATAACAGGTAAAGAGTATAAATGCTGAATGGTAAATTAAATCATACCTCAAGTGAAAATGATGGGGATATCGGGCTCAGATAATATCCTCGAACTCCCAAGTAGCCTCCTCATCCGTATGCTGCTTCCATCCGACTATCAAGTTGGATAGTCTTGTTCCACAACTGACGCTCTTTCCGGTCTAGAATACGTACCGGAATCTCCTCATAAGTGACGTCAGGCTGAACAGGAACTGAGATATCTGTCAACATATGTGTCGGGTCAGATATGTATCTCCTCTGCATAGATACATGGCATACGTCGGGAACGCCTGCCAAGGACGACGATAGTGTCAGCCGATAAGCTACCGCTCCAATCCTCTCCATGATCTGGAAAGGGCCAATGTATCGCGGAGCTAGCTTACCTCTGAAGTCAAATCTCTTCACCCCTTTCGTGGGTGAAACTCGCAGAAATACATGGTCACCTGCAGAGAACTCTAAGAGTCTCCGACTCCGGTCTGCATAACCCTTTTGGCGGTCCTACGCCTCTGACATCCTCCGTCTGATAGTACGGACCAACTCTGCCTTATGCTGAGCTCTATGAGGTCCCAACAACTGGGCCTCCCCAACCTCATCCCAGAGGGTGGGTGTCCGACAAGACCTACCATACAACGCCTTAAACGGTGTCAACTGGATACCCGAATGAAAGCTGTTGTTGTAGACGAATTCTACCAATGGCAAGTGGTCCTCTCAACTGCCTCCAAAATCCAATACACAAAACCTTAGCTGAACCGGAGGTCTCTATTCAAAATAATACTCAATGGGACACCATGTTATCTGATGATCTCCCGGCAATACAGATCTGTCAATCGATCCAGGGAATCAGTCTTTCGGATCGCTAAGAAGTGCGCGGATTTGGTTAATCGATCAACGATTACCCAAATCACTTCATGACCTCGTCGTGTTCTAGGCAGACTCATCACAAAGTCCATGGTAATATATTCTCATTCCCACTCAGGAATAGGAACCCGCTAAAATAATCCGGCAGGTATCTGGTGCTCTGCCTTCACCTGCTGACAGACAAGACCTCTCGCTACAAATTATGCGATGTCTTTCTTCATGTCGTTCCACCAATAGAAACACCTCAAATCTTGGTACATACGGGTACCGCCTGGGTAGACAGCAAATCATGAGCGATGAGCCTCCGGAAGTAACTCCTATAAGACCGGATGAGACTGAAGTACGCAAAATCTGCCTCGGAAGTGTATAACACCCTCCTCGTCTCGTGTGAACTCGGTCTGCTGCCCGGAAGCTATCTGGCTGCAAATAAACTGCAAATACTGATCAGCAGCCTAGGGCTCTCGTATCCTCGTCCTGATCAACGACTGAGCAACCATGGTAACCAGAGTACCCTGCTCTGTCTGTCCTTACCCCTCAAGGCCCAAATCGGAGGAACCTTAAATCAAGTCTGTGACCACAACTCGGGGGCAAGCTAAAATCCCTCCGGACTTCCTGCTAAGCGCATCGGCAACCACATTAGCTCTCCCCGGGTGATAGCTAATGGTACAATCATAATCCTTCAGGAACTCCATCCATCTCCTCTGTTAGAGATTAAGTTCCTTCTAAGTAAACAGATATTCGAGACTCTTATGGTCAGTGAGAATCTCAAATGTAACGCCATATAAATAATGTCGTCAAATCTTCATAGCAAAAATAATGGCGACTTGCTCTAGATCATGTACAGGTAGTTCTTCTCATGATCCTTCAACCGACGAGAAGCATAGGAGACTACCATATCGTGCTGCATCAGAACAGCGCTCAAACCCTGAATAGATGTGTCGGTGTAGAGGACATATCCATCCTCTCCAGAAGGTAAAACCAAAAATCGGAGCCGACACTAGTCTACGCTTCAACTCCTAGAAGCTGGTCTTGCCATCCTCAGTCCAAGTGAACTTCACGCCTTTCCTAGTCAGGCGTGTCAGTGACATAGCTATTCGTGAGAAACCCTCAACGTATCTCCGGAAATATCGAGCCAAACAAAGGAAGTTGCGAGCCTCTTCTATAGACTCCGTCTACTCCCAACGGTAACAACCTCGATCTCCTGTGGAACCACGGTATACTCCTACTGGTGACCGTGTGTCTCAAACATCTCACAGAAGACAACCAAAATACGCACTACTGATCTTTACATCTAGACGTTTCCATCGAAACATCTCTAGAACTATGCAAAGATGATGTGTGTGACTCGCCGTGGATCCGAAATAGATCACAACATCGTCAACAAAGACAATGGAAACCGATCCAAACATCCTGGGAATACCAAAATCATCAAGTCTCTGAAAACATCTAAGGCTTCTCAAACCCTAATGGTAAAATCATGACATATAATGTCCATATCACAGACATTTCTAACCATAAGATCCCTGACAATAAGTCTGAAATATAATCACCAACAATACAAATCACCAAAGAATAGACCTACCAGTGTGAGAGCAACGCTCCATCATAAGAAATACCACATATGTGGGAGCAACGCTCTACCACAAACAATCCGTAATATGTGGGAGCAACGCTCCACCACAACAATCCAAAATATGTAAGAGCAATGCTCTATCACAAACCAACAATAATATGTGGGAGCTCCGCTCCACCACAAACGATCCTTAAGTGTCCAATGCATCTAACTATCCAACTAGAGGCTGCACGAGATCACTCAACCACATATCACTGTGGGCAGCCAAAGGTATAACAATCCAGCAATCAAATCAAACTCATCGTCAAATCTATCAATATCGTAGTGAGTCACCCACTGATTAGAATATGGATTAACAGGGTAATCCAACAAATGACATAATGCAGACACTCCACATCCTGCATTCAACATAAGTAGAATTATCATGTTGCTACCAACAATACACCTGGCACACTTGCTCACACAACATATGTATGATCGACATAATCCTCCAATTTGTACACACCACACATACTTACAACATAGGTATAATTCATCGTGATACCTCCAACAATGCATACCGAACCCGTGTGCATATATCAACATAGGTATAATCAACAATACACCTTAACAACACTCACATGACATATATACATCTATGCCAAGAGTATAATCAACGTAATACTTCCAATAAATCATAACCGACACGAGTATACTCTCAGAACAATCATATAATAAACAAGATACCTCAAATATTACACCGAACACATCTGCACATATCACAACTCAGATTAAATCGATAAGATACATCCAATAAAACACTCAAACATATGTGCACATTCCACAACATAGTTTTTAATTGACAAATACCTCTAATAAACAATCAGACATGTATGCCTAACCATTCGGGTATAATCTACTATAAACCCACAATAATCATATGTATAAATGTGTACGACCCAAAAGATAAAGTCAGAATTCAAGAACATCAAGACACTCTCATTTTTATCCTCAAAAATATCAGCCCACATGATACAGATGAATAAGTCTCTACTCCCCATGAGAGCAAGTTAGCATTCAAAACATCAAATCATTATTTATCCATATAGTCCAATATCAGAGGAAGCAAATATCAATTTTATCATCCTGTTAACTAACCATAACTAACCAGATTTATTAAAATCTCATATGCACACTCAACCGTAAACTCTTTAGCACCCGATTTATAATCTGATCACCAACTATAATCATCAAACCTGTGAATATCATACATGACACTCACTATGTCACCATCAACGACAACTCAAATAATAGATCATCAAAACAAATATCTAGTAATAGATCATCAGACAACCACATAACATTTACTCTCATAAATCATTAGAAATCAACATATCACAATATCCCTCAACCTCCAACCATTCTCAACAATGATCAAACATGATAACTCTCCAATGACCAATTTTCATTGTATCGGGTACCCTAATATCCAAAAGATATAAGTATAAAAACTCTACTAGCTAAATCCACAGGAATATGTAGGTATCACCAATTAGCCAGCTAACAATAGCAGAGGCTGGTATGTGCCTCCATCACCTACTAGTAGTAACAGAAGCTAAAACTACTGATGGTATGATATGAAAAATCACCAGAGACTATAATCCTTGATCTCTATTAAGGTCAACCATGCTCAATGGCTAACCCATCACATGTAATATGTGTTACAACAACCAAACAGGTACTAAATAAAGAATGCTAATACATGTCATAAACTATAAAATAAAACATCATACCTATATGCCGTCTGGAGATGTTCCATCGCTGTCAGTCCCCAACTTCTGACCTCAAAATTCCGAACATGAAAATCACCGGAAATCCATATAAATCCAAAACGGAAATCCATAACATATACATAATGGAAAATCCGTGCAATCCAAAATAACTACCCAGTTTGACTCGCAAATTTGGGCCAACCCAAATATCCAGAACACTAAAAGCAGGTAACATAACCCGCTTTGATACCAATAAATTGGTATCAGTTAAATCTCAAAAATTTGTAACACGAAAAACAAAAAGTATCGCCAAACTTGGCGCTCTTATACCAAATAAATTGGTATCAGGTTATCCCAAATATCCAAAATACGAAAACAAAGGATCGTAAAACTTAAGCTCTGATACCACTAAATTGTCACGCCCCGGAGGAGTCCCTGTCCGAAGAAATTTCAGCAGCATCTCCCCTGTACGGCGGACAATCTGAAACTTTCTACATATCCATATACCTCAGTCACATGCGGCTGGAATAATAATAGTAAATGAGCAATCACTCACGCAGTTTAATAGAAGACAAACAGAGCAATAATAAGATGACTCGAAAACAACCCTACTCCACTACACCCATAAAGCTCAAATCCGATTTTTCCTACTACACTACACTCATAAAACACAAATCCGACAAACTCACCTCTTCTGCCGTCCAGGCAGATATGTAGTAAAACATATCGAATAAAAATCCATCGACAAATACAATCCATACATTATCCAAGTATCAAAATAAACCAATTCTAAACATAGTCAAATAAGAAGAAAAACTAAAAGGTCAATAAATCCTCGTGGTCTGCAGGGGACCAGCAACTGGAACTCTCTCCTGACAGCATCAACCTGAAAAATAACAACAATGGAGGTGGGTGAGTCCAACACTCAGCAGGTACAACTGATATGCAAAGTAGGGAAATAACATCTAGCACTAATCATGCGTACAGTCTCCTGATATAAAAGGATGAAATGCAACTGAAGTAAACAGGAGAAAAACTGTACTAACCAGGACCTGGGTATAAGGACAAACAGTCCGAGTGGCATAGAAATCCTGTATGAATGTCAAGCATAGGCGCCCAAACAATATACAGCATATAAATGCAGCAAGCACAAACACAAGCAATAAATGCATCATGCATATGATGCCAATGATGCGTCCTGGTCACCCCTGATGCCAGTCGATCATCTCACACACAATAGTGAGGCCGAGTGGGTAGGGTTGTGACAACCGTGCACTCTGTCGTCACTACTCCTGATGAGTGACCGAGTGGACGGGATGCTGTCGGAGTACACCTATCCTCCTACCCCAAATCATAAATGGGAGAGCGCAATGCTCTCAACTCCCGGTACACGATGACGGGGAGGAATCCCTGCCAGCTAACACGTTGCATCACGCTACCCATGAGCGGACCAACGGAGCCAAACAAAGTCCCTGCTGCAACACACACTGCCTGAATCGACCACTAACCCATGAGTGGTGGTGTGTGCAGATCCATGTAACTGGCGATGTGCTCAACAATAATGGAGCGGACTATCGCACAGCATGCAATCATGCAAATGGTGCATGGCACTAACCACAAAATATCCTGAGCTAATCCATATATATATAAAAGTGCACCATAGGTCAACGAATCAAATCCAAGGTACACTAAAGGTATAAAACCTAGGTCCTGAACATGGTGAAACATGATATATCACTACCCCTATAAGCATGTATCAATAGGTAAGGAATATATGAGATGCAAAACAAACAATCAACCAATCATGTAACAGGTATCGGGTAGTGATTAATCAAAACAAATAAGAGAACATAATTATTGCTACTTGTTAAATTCACTACTATGCATATCAAAGACATAAAGTCCAAAAGTACCGACCTCCAATATAGATCGAGCTAAATGACCTCTGTGTCAAAGTGCTCGTCCGCGTCAAAGTCCTGTAATAACCAACATATATATATATTTTATTTAGCTACATTCTCATTAATAGCTAAATAAAATCACTACCCTAAATTAGGGCAAAAACCCTAATTAGGTCATCAATTAACTTATCCAAATAGGATCCAACATGCTCATTTATCTAGCTAATATAAATTAATCCACTGGTACCATCCATCACTACTAATGAAATTCAATGTAAAAATGGGACCATTTCTAAACTCACCTGATGAATCACTGTTTGAAGTAGGGTCGTTTGTTGCTGGAATCTACCTGCTGCCGGAGATCAAACGATGCTGCAGGAAAACATTTACCACCACAGTGATCAGCCAAATCCGTTCAGTGCAAGACCCCAAATCAAAATCCAAATACCTAACATACCTTACCTAAATCTTCTTCCTCCAAGATCACTGCTAAACGACCCCGTTCTCATGCGTCAGCCAGGGGGAATGATCAGGAAACCGGCAGAGGCAGAGGAGAGTTGGCTTGATCGGCACTGCTCAGGGCTTTGGCCGGCAGCAAGATGAGAGGAGATGGGTCAGCGGCACTCCTCGGAGGAGTAGCCAGCGACACTGCTGCTCGGCGCAAGACGGCGACGTCGGGATCACTCCGTGAGGGCGGCTGTCGGCAGAGGAGAGGAAACTTCTGTGGGCGTCAGCGCCGTCGACAAGGAAACTAGGGCACAACCGACGGCTTGACCAGCAGTGGCTCGCGCTCGCTTGCGCTTGGGTAGGCTCCGGGGAGGAAGAAGGAGAGGAGAAGAAGAAAAAGGAGAGAAAAGGATCGGGAGCAGGAACCACCGCGACGCCGGTTAAGGCTTGAGTTCGGCGGTGTTGGGCGCGCGGGGAAAGGAAGAAGGTTTCGGTGAAAAACAAAGAAAAAAGAAAAGCAAGGAAATAAATAAATTCAACTTTTCCTCGTTTAAATGGGGTAGCCTAAATAGGCTTTCCTGGGCCCCGTTTTTATCCTCGTAAACTCACTCATACGATTAATGAAAAATTCCAGAAAAATTTCTAAAAATTCCAGAAAATTCCCTTATCATTATTGCTCATTTTTCGGTATTTTACATCATGTTCAAGGTGAGCTTGATTAGCATGAACCTAAAGTCAAATATGCCAATTGTTAAAAGTTTACATATGTGTAAACCAAATTTAGATTATCTACTTACATACAATTTGAACCATAGTGCAAATTCTTCTTCGCATAAGTGATTAAACTCTTGTGTCAACAATTCATAATATAAGTTTTAGAAAATTCTACCATAAAAATAATAAATTATAACAAAAACAATTTACGACATAAGGAATATATGATTATAGAAAATATATACTAACTCGTAATATTACAATACTTCTGGATAATTTAGTAAAATATATGTTTAAGTTGCTCGTCATTCTTAACCAGTTAAGTATCTCTGCTTACATGGTCCATTTGGTCGACCAAGATAGTTAAAAATTAAAAATAATTTCAAATTGGAATCAATAGGATCCTCGTCATTTCTTCCCACTCTTCATCATTTGCTCGGAACATGAGACTCAAAATAATATGATGAAAAAGTTGTTACTTCCTCCATAATGTATGCATTAACAATAGAGGTTTCAACTTATGCCTTATTTTTCACTTTTTTTCTTCAAATGATATTAGGAATCTGATAGTAATAAAATAAATTGTATTAGATATTAATATATAATAAAATTAGTAAATTTTTATGCTTTCGGATTGTAGAAGTATATAAGATGAAAATTTTATCTTTCAAATGGATATATTCATCAAAAATGGAAAAGTCCTCCAACTTTAGCCTCGTATGGAAAGTGAACCAAAAGATGTTTCATGGAATCAAAAAAATAAGGGTGAAAATTTCCTTTTCAAATTACACAAAATGATTAAAATGTGTCTCTCTAATGTCTCCATGTGTGAATGTCTCAAAATTATTGAGCAAATATCAAATAGGAAAATGTTTAACTTCATAATGGCACCTCATACAAAATTTAGTAAGAGTTCCTTAAAAGCAATAGGAATGAGTCGTTGCATGAATATATGGCAGTCAAGACTTTTCAAACCAATCAATTTGTATTCCTTCATATCGGCACATCTTCCAAGATTAAAGACATAATTATCTGGAAATTTTAATAATTTCAACCATTCACAAAATAACATGTCTCTAATCTTTATTCAATATATAAATTGCCTTTGGTTTTGGTTTCCTACTACTTCCATCGACATCAAGAGTAGGTCTTTTACAAAAGAATCACATATCTTTTCTTGCATTTAGATTGTCTTTGATTTTTTCATTATATCTATCATTGTATTTATTATATTATACAAAATATATATTTTTCAATATGTATTATATCGCGATTATGATGAATTAAATGACTAAACCAATATAGTAAGTCCCAAAATATACTCCATTTAGTCCATTTATGTGTACTTCCATATTCATATGTTGTACTATATAACTCTTCAATAACAGATGAAAAGTTAAACACTCTGAACCAAATCTGTTTACCTATTAATCTCAATGGTAGAGATATTCTTTCAATTATATTCTTAGTGAATTCATCTATATTCTTTCTGAAATTATGATTTTATGGTAAAAATTATCTATGACAATAAAAAAACTCGGCTTCTTTCCATGTTTCCATTTAATTAACTTTGATCTCTTCATACATATCATAAGCAGTAAAGTCATTTATAGTCCAAAGAAGAGCAACCATTATTATAAATATCATATTAGTATAAACATTGTATGTAGGAAAACCTTCGTCTAATAGTTGTTTCAGCTTTGCAATCAGTGGTTGTATATAAATATCTATTAACTTCTTCAAATTTTACAGCTTAGGCACAACGAATGTCAAAAATATGTAGGATGTTTTCATGCATATCCCAAGTGGAAGATTATATGGAGTTATCTAATTGGCCAATAAGAATAATTTTTTCTGATTTACAAAATTGAGCAAATCCATCAACACAGAGACCTAATCTAATGTTTTAAGTCTCCTTTACAAATTTTGAATAGATTCTATCAAAATTTTTCCACGCCTCTACATTTGATGGATAGCACATTAGGCTATCTTTTGTTTGATGATTTGCATGTCAAGTCATATGTTCAACAATTGCCTTTGATGCATAAAGCCTTTGTAACCTAGGAGTTAAAGCTAAATAAAATAATTGACTGTATGATTTACATCACTATTGACTCCTTCTAGTGCTCTTATACTTAGCTTGATTAAAAAATTTACAAACATATGTATTTGCATCATCTCCCCAATATAGCATACAACCATCTCTGCAAACATCAATTCTTTCCATCAGAAGACCTAATTCTTTCATAAGATTTTTCAAACTGTAAAAATCATTAGGCAGTATGTGATCAATGGCAATGCCTCTCCAATAATTTGAACAAAATCATTAAAATAATCTTGTGACACATTATGCTCTACCTTGACATTCAACAATCTTACAATGAGAGATAATTCAACAGTCTTGCAGTGAGAGATAATTTAGTGTGATTATCACAACCAGTCCATAATGGTTCCTCTACATAACTCAACATTTCCTGAAATTAGAGATATGTTTCATCAATACCTGGTACTTCTACCTCCTCTAATGGTGATGTAGTAGTAAACATTTGTTCAACTGTTAGAGGACAACTAAAACTTGCACAATGTGTTTCGGGAATGAAATTCTGACCCACTACATCAATTAATATCCTCTAATATGAATGTTCCTGTCAGGAATCTGAGAAGACGGGTCTGCCGGAATGACGTGTCTGGAATGTTGACCGCATCTCCATGATCCGGATGGTGAGCTGTCTTCTATGTTGATCAAGTCATCGAAAGACCTCCAGTCAATGCTACCTGTAGCCAGCGACCGGGTTGCCCCAGTCCCTGATACCCCGATGCTCGAGGCGGGTCCCACGAATATATAAGGAATCGAATAATAGCAGAACAATGAAATAAATGTAGAACGAGTACGATGACGTACCCTGGCCCCGAGGGGCACCCTCGGATGGATCAGTAAGCTGGTCGCGCTGTTGATCGAGTCGTCACGACCCTGAAGGATAGATGAATATGTCAGCTGAGGAGCTACATCTGCCCGCCGAGAGTCGAGTGTGACCTGGATCCGGTGAACAATAGGCCGACCGAGAGATAATAGTGGCACGTCGGCCGAGAGATGACATCGGCACATAGGCCGGAATATAATATCGGCACACAGGCCGAACACACCACCATAGCACGTAGGTCGAAATACAACGGTGGCTCATAGGCCAGCACAGACCTAAACGGCGGCTGATCGAAGGATGGCGACGAACTACCGACGGATGATGGTGGTGGACTGCTGCCAGGAGGACTACGTTGTAGTCGTCGGCAACGGCCACTAGAAGTGGCGGCAGCGGTGGAGGAGGTGTCTGGGGCTACTGGAGCCGCCGAGGGAGACATTATAGTGGCCGGAAGTAGCAGTGACGGCGGGGGAAGCCGGCTGCAACTGGAGGAAGATGGAGTAGTGGCATCAGCGCGGAGAAAGGGGGAGATAGCCCAGAGATGGTCATTGCCGGCGGATCTCTCTGACGGCCACGGTGAGGGACCAAGAAGAAGCCTTTTCTTCGATCCATGGCAGCGGCGTCAGCGATCACATGGAGAGGGAGGTGGTTGCTGCTCGCCTCGCTAGTCATCCACATGAATGAGAGGGGGGAGGCGGCGGTCGCTGGCGTCACCGGCGATGCGCGTGAAGGAGAGGCAGTGGCGGTGTCGGAGGTGGGAGGCAACACGGTCGCATGGACAACCCTGGCAGCGTCGACTCGATGAGGGGTGACAGCCCCCCCCCCCCCCCCCCCGGCCCCGTCGGTATGCCCCACAGTAGAGAGAAGACGAACCTATCGGGGAAGAGAGGGGTGCATCGCAGCCCTCCACGATCGCGTCTGCCGGCGAGAGGAGGGGGAGAGAAGAGAGGAGGCAATCTCGCCGACCAAGGGTGGTCGGTGCCGGAGACGAGGAGGAGGAGCAGTGTCGAGGGCGGGGTCGGCGGCGAACTAGGCGGAGGCAGCAGCTCCCCATCTCTCTGCTCAATGGCGGCGGAAAAACAAAGCACCAAGCTCCTCTTCTTTTTGTTAGAGTGTATACTAAAAGCCTAGCTTTTGTAAACATTTATTTTTGAAATAAAAGAATCACAATTGGTCAATATCTACATTTATTTGTTAAATGTAATTGTTCAATTAATTTATATAGTAGATAACATGGAGTGTGATGTCACACTCAGAAGATCATGTTGTTGGTTCTTTATAAATTATAAATAGTTGCTCGCAACTAAGATGGAAAGGAACAAACCATTAGAATAGTTGTAGTGTAATTAAGTATTAGTTTATCTTAACTAATAAATTACACTGGTACACTCTAAGTGTATTGAGTAGGACCATTTTAGATAAGTTCTTTTTGTACTGACTTAATAAAAGAACTAGACCTTAGTTATTATGGAAGTGTGTGCTCTTAATCCTAATATAATAACAAGCATATATATTTAATATCTATTTCTTTGACTTATCAAAGGGTGAGGTTTAGCTCGATAAATCAATATGCCCGATAAGTTGAGAAATGATATTACTTATAGTGTGTGTTGTTGATTATAGAAGGAATCTGTGTCCTAGTTATCTAGGTTGAAAATGTCCCCAAGAGGAGCTCATAAGGATTGTCATGTTAAACCCTGCAGGTGGACTTAGTCCGATATGACAATGAAGTTGAGTGGTACTACTCTTGGAGCTAGATATTAATTAAGTGAGTTGTCAGTAACTTACTTAATTAGTGGACATTTGTTATCTTAAACACAGGGAGACTAACACACTCATAATAAGAAGGAGCCCATAATGTAATTTGGGATTGGTACGGTAGTGCGATAATAACTCTCTAGTGGAATGAATTATTATCGATGAACTTGAGTTGTGTGTTCAGGGCGAGCACGGGATACTCAAGCTCATCAGAAGGCCAAAACCAATTTCTCCTCTAGGTCCCTGTCGTAGCCTCATTATAGCCTTAAGTCCATCCAAATGTAAGGCTCTTCTTGGTGTACAAGAAGGGGGTCGGACTATTGCTTGGTGGCCAAGCAATGGCCGGCCACATCCTCTTCCGTAGGGGCCGACCCTATTGCTTGGTGACCAAGCTAGTAGGGGTCGGCCACAATAATTCAAACAAGGAGGGTTGTTTTGAATGTTTAAAATATTCTCTTTGTAGAAAACTATAAGTTTTAAAAGAGATATTTTAATTTTTTAAAACTTTCCTTATTTGAATTTGGCCACATGTTTTAATAAAAAGTTTTAAAACTTTCCTTTTTAACCATCCTCATGGTTTTAGAAAAAGGAAGAGAAGTTTTAAAAATTAAAATTTTCTATTCATGTTAAAAAATAAAATTTTTGAAGAGAAGTTTTAAATTTTAAAACATAGTTTTAATTTTTAAAAAGCTTTCCTTTTTAACATCTACTTTAGAAAAGAGAGCTTGTAAATTTTATAAGAGGATTTCTTCTTGTAAAATTTTAAAAAATATATTTCCTTCTTCTTGATGGGGTGGCCGGCCACCTTGCTTGGTGCCCAAGCAAGGGGCCGGCCAATAGGATTAAACCAAGTCAATGATTTGGTGATTGATTCAATCAAGAGGAAAGAAAAGGAAAAATAAAAAGGGAAAAGGAAAATTAGTGGAAGATTTTAATTTTTGTAAAAATTCTTCCCTTATTTGCCTTGGGCAACTAATATAAAAGAAGGGGTAAGGAGGTTTCATGAGACACAATTCTTATTCTCTTGGAGGAGTCTCTCTTGGTGGTGGTCGGCCCTCTCTCTTCTCCTTTTCCATTTGCTCTCTTCTCCTTGGTGGTGGTGGCCGCCGCAATTTAGAGGAGGAGGAAGGAAGCTTTTGGGTGGTGTTCATCTTGGAGGATCATCGCCCACACGACGTCCAAGACGAGGCGAGGAATACGGCAGAAGATCTCGAGGTCATTAATTTATAAAGAGAAAGTATAATTAGCAATTGTTTTCCGCATCATGCTAATTATTTCTTTTTGTAAGAATTCCAAACACAAGAGACATTAGATCTAGTTATTTGAATTAGTTTTTCGAGTTTGTGTTTTCTTCTTTTTCGAATTTGTGATTCGATTGTTCTTTTTGGTAGAGTTATTTAAGGAAATTAAATATTAGCTTTCCTTAAAAGGCTTTGTTTAGACGGTAGTGGTTGCTCCCATATCCAAGAAGGCCATGTGTCTCGCCATGCAGTCCTAGAGGCCAATTTTGGAAATTAATATTTAATGGAATTAATAACATAGGTAGATTTGAATCAATAGTGTTAAGTTCCGCTTGCGATTCAAATCTAAACCATTAAGAACAGATAAGTTAAATTTGGAATCAATGATGTTAAGTTCCGTCTGCGATTCCTAATTTAACTTCTAAAGAACACAATAGGTTATTTAAGGAAAGGTTCAACACTTGTACAAAAAAATTTTGTTCAGTGGAATCGGTACGTTTTCCTAGGACTAACCAACACTTCTAGTGTTGGTGTCCATGAGGCCAGCAATGGCAGAGGTGTGGTCCGAGGTGGTGGTGTTGGCTTTCGTGCGAGGATGGCGACGGAGAACCCTCCCCTTCGAACTGGCCTCCTCCTCCTCCTTTTGACGCATGAACAGGGCCCCCCTCAAGCCCTAAGCCATCAAATGCCAAAAATAGCCCTCTCTATCTCTATAATCTCCCTTATACACTCCTGCTACATCCGCATCAATGAATTTAATTAATTATTAATAACTCTGATTCCCACTAACTAAGGCTTGTATGTTCATTCATGATATGCATAGTAATTCAGGATAAAATCAAATCTATAAAGATGTTCTAAAACTTTATCGTAGTGTAAAAATTTATCATTGTGATACTTTTTGTACGGACACCATATCCTATTGTCAGCTATATACTCAACATTATTATATGCAAAATTTAAAAATTGGTTCAACCCAATCATAAACTCATCGGTTAAACCTCGACGGTCAGGTAAATTCTTTTTATACATCCAACTTTTTTTATTCTACATTTTACCTGTTTCTAATTTATTACGACATTAATAAAAACTAGACATAGACTAATGGTGAATATGTACTTAGTTCACATACAAATAAAGAGAAAATATAACAAATAAAATCAATAAGATGAGATGGTACACTAATACTATCATTATTAAAATAACGGGTGTAAGTATACTTAACAAAGGTCAACAAAGACGAGTGTCTCTCCAATCACATCAAATATAGATCTGCACAAATAATATTACAAAGTCAACAATCAATATAAAGGTTGACAAACAAATATTGCTTCGCGACCATCAACATACCATTTCACTTACGAGCACCTTGTAACCACCGACCAACCGGGGAAAGCCACAGACTGCTCTTGACAACCGTAGACAGCTCTGGCCAACCACGGCTAACGATCCCTACCAACACCGGGTGCAACCAGCCGAGGCTAACAAAGGCCTGCCAAGGCTGTGCGACGGCCAAGGCCAACCGCAGCCTCCCACGGACTCTTGATGTCACGCCCCGAGAGAGTCTCTGTCCGAAGAAATTTCGGCAGCACCTCCCCTGTACGGGTGCCAATCTGAAGCACATCTACAGGCATAATATACCTCAGCCACATGCGGCTGGAATCATAACAATAAAAGAAGACAAACACCACGCAGTTAATATCAAATTCAGCCTCTGGCTGACATAACCACGCAGTTAAAAGTAAAGCAGCCCACTCGGCTGTACCAAAACCAAAACACAACTAAAACTGACAGAAAGCAAATACAACCAAACACAAAACTGCTAGCCGGCTAGGCTTACACAACCAACAACAAATACAAAATACCACATAACAACATCAACACTCCAAAAACAAAACCGGAGTACAGAGCTAAACAAACTGATACATAAACAAACAAAACATACGTGAAACCGATAAGTCTTCTGATGTGACGTGGGGACCAGCAGACAGGATACTCCAAGCGACATCATAACAACCTAGTACCTGAAAAATATAGAGTCCACGGGGGTGAGTTCAACAACTCAGCAGATATCTAGTTGACATGTATAGTAACTATATCAAATAGTAATAACTATGGAGTACAGTCTCCTAAACAAAAGAAGGTAATGCATAATAGAAAAGGCTAAAGAGTACTGTACTCACCGGGGCCACCTACCAGAATAATCAAGTCGTCAGATCGGAAGTGTCATAAATCCTGTATGCATGTCAAACATATGCATCCATCCAAATGCAGCATATAAGTGCAGCAAACACAAGCAGTAAATGCATAAATGTGTATGATGCCAATGATGCGTCCTGGTCACCCCTGACGCCAGTCAGTCATCTCACACACAATGGTGAGACCGAGTGGGTAGGGCTGTGACAACCGTGCACTCTAGCATCACCATACCTGATGAGTGACTGAGTAGACGGGATGTTGTCGGAGTACTCCTGTCCTGTGACCCCAAATCATAAATGGGGGAGCTCAATGCTCTCATCTCCCAGTACACGATGATGGGGAGGTATCTCTGCCGGCTACCACGCTGAGTCACCTGACCAACGGAGCCAAACAGAGTCCACCGTCTGCCGGCTACTACGCTGCTACACTAAATGCCAGCGGAGCCAAACAGAAGGAATCGTTCACCGCTACCACGCTGAGTCCTCAGACCAACGGAGCCAAACAGCAGAACCGCCACACACCTGTCTGATATACCACTAACCCATGAGTGGTGGTGTGTGCAGTATATGTAACTGGCGATGTGCTCAACCATAGTGGAGCCGACAATCGCGCAGCATGCAATCATGATGCATGACACTAAGCATGGCATAAACTGATCAACATAACCATATCCATATCCATAAAATGAGTATCATAAGATCGATGGTCAAATACGAAGATCTAAAGTACACAGGTCAGATAGAATATCAAAAACCTAGGTCCTGAACATAACAAGCATGGTATGTCACTACTTCTCTGAGCATATATATATATATATATATATATATATATATATATATATATATATATATATATATATATATATATATATATATATATATATATATATATATATATATATATAATCATGTGGGTACTAGCATAAAATCCATATCAGGTGAGCAAACAAGTATGTTACAGGTATCCAAAAGTGATATACCGAAACAATGACGAACATAATTATTACTAAAAGCTATGATCTACTAGACATATCAACAAGACATATCAAAAAGATAAGTCAAGGTACCCGCCTCCAATAGGAAGGTCCCATCCAGTCCACACCCGACGTCAATACGCTTGTCTCGGATCAGAGTCCTGTAATACATAGTATCCAGATTTAGCTAATTAGATATAAATAAATTAGCTAAATCAAATCCTCGAGTGCTGACATAAATCCAGATCCAATTATAATCCATAATTGGATCATCTAACTCCTCAATCATTTCTTAACTAATCCATATGAATTAGAACTTGCAATAAGCATAATCCATCTAAAATAATCAAATCCAACCCTGATCTACATTTAAGATCAAAACCTACATTTAACTATTCAATCACACTAATCATGTATCAACTAGTGACATATTAACCATCTAGTGATCCATATCATTTCCAATTCAACACATACCTAATTCATCAAAAATACAAACCAATTTCCCTACTTCTTACCTTAATCCATAGCCCAACAAATCCATAGCAAAGACAACTTGCTGTCGGGACAGAGGTAGTTATTGGAAATCAAGAAACGCCCTGCAATGCACTGTCTGGATCAAAATGAAGCTCAAGAAATCGACATTCAAACAACAACTAAATTTCCAAAACAACCTGAGCACCTTACCTCTGCTTACTGCCACTGCATATCCACAGCTAGGGATCGTTACTGCTGGGAATCCTTGGAAGAACACCACTATAGGGCTGTCAACTCTCTACTCAGGGCTGGAGCAAGGTGAGCTGGACCAAGAACACCACAGCAAGCACTTCTCTTCTGGATTCCAGTACACGGTTCGGATCAAAGTGAGGTCAAGAGTGGAGATCACGGATCAACTTTAGGATTCAACCATAACATAGAATCAAATCCCTAATACCCAAACATGCTCTACCTGCAACGACGCCAAACTCTTCCTCTCTGCCTGAGACTTAACAGAAGATGAGACTAGGACTTGGAGGAGGCTCGGTCCCCTCTGGTGATCAACAACCGAATAATCTCTCCAACAACTCCCACAGGCAGTGGTGGAAGGCTAGGGCTCCAATGGTGTCGGCAGCAAGAAGAATAGAAGAATACGGCTTAGTCGTCGATGCTAGGGCAGAGGAGACAGTGGGCGGCGCTAGGGTTGAGGAAGAGCGACACCCGGCAGTGCTAGGGCAAGGGAGAACACCGGCAGTGATCGACCGTAGCAAGCAGCGGTGGAGACGATTAGGGCAAGAAGGAGACGGCGGCCAACAATCGGGTGGCACCCGACAATCAAATCAGCGTCGCGAGAGAGGAGAGGGAGGCAGGATCGGGAAGGAGGCTCGACCGACGGGTCGCTGGGTCGGCGTCGGCGCGCAGAGGAGAAGAGAAGAGGCGGCGCCAGCGCTAGGGCAACAGCTAAGAGGAAGAGGAAGAGGCAAAGGAGGAATCGGCGTGAAGTAGGGCACGGCTCGCGGGGGAAAAAGGAAGAAGGAAACGGCACAGTAGCGGAGGGAAAGAAAAATAAGAGAAAGAAATAGGAAAAGGAAAATAAAACTTTTCCTCACTAAAACAGGGTAGCCTAAACAGGCTTTCCCGGAGACCCGTTTTATCCCCGTAACCTAAGTCATACGGGCTCCGAAAAATTCCCAGAAAATTTCTAAAAATTCTGAAAAATTTCCTTATCGTTATTCGCCATTTTTCCGGTATTTTACATTCTCCCCCACTAATAAAAATTTGGTCCCCAAATTTCATTATCTACCATCAGCAAATACTAACAACAGGTCAAGAGTATAAATGCTGAACGGTAAATTAAATCACATATCTCAAGCGAAAAGATGGGGGTATCGAGCTCGGATAGTATCCTCGAGCCCCCAGTTAGCCTCCTCGTCCGTATGATGATGTCATCCGACTTAAACCAGCCGAATAGTCTTGTTCCGCAACTGATGCTCTTTCCGGTCCAGAATCCGTACCGGAATCTCCTCATAAGTGACGTCAGGCTGAACTGGAACTGAGATATCTGTCAAAACATATGTCGAGTCGGACATATACCTCCTCAGGATAGTCACATGGAATTCGTCGTGAACGCCCGCCAGGGACAGTGATAATGCCAGACGGTAAACTATGGCTCCAATCCTCTCCAAGATCTGGAAAGGTCCAATGTATCGCAGGCTAACTTACCTCTGAGGCCAATTTCTTCACCCCTTTCGTGGGTGAAATTCACAGAAATACCTGGTCGCAAATGGAGAACTTTAAAAGTCTCTGACTCCGGTCAGCATAACTCTTCTGGCAGTCTTATGCCTCTAACATCATCCGTCCGATAGTATGGACCAACTCTGTCTCAAGCTGAGCTCTATGAGGTCCTAATAACTGGGCCTCCCCAACCTCATCCCAGAGGATGGGTGTCCGACAAGGCCTACCTTACAACGCTTCAACGGTGGCATTTGGATAGCCGAATGCAAACCGTTGTTGTAGACGAACTCTACCAACGGCAAATGGTCCTCCCAACTGCCTCCAAAATCTAGTACACAAGACTTCAGCAAGTCCTCTAGAGTCTGAATGGTCCGCTGTGACTATCCATCTGTCTGAGGATGGAAAAACTGTACTGAAATAGAGCTGCGTGCCCAAGGTCTGCTGCAGATTCTGTCAAAAACGAAACATGAACCGGGGTCTCTATCCAAAATAATAGTCAACAGGACACCACGTGATCTAATGATCTCCCGACAAAACAGATCTACCAATCGATCCAGGAAATCAGTCTTCCGGATCACTAACGAGTGCGCGGATTTGGTTAATCGATCAACGATTACCCAAATCGCGTCATGGCCTCGTCGTGTCCTCGGCAAACCTACCACAAAGTCCATGGTAATGTGTTCCCACTTCAACTCAGGAATAGAAATCTGCTGAAATAAGCCGACAGATCTCTAATGCTCGGCCTTCTCTTGCTGACAGACAAGACATCTAGTTACAAAATCCACGATGTCTTCCGTCATGTCGTTCCACCAATAGAAACACCTCAAATCTCGGTATACACGGGTACCGCCTGGGTGGACAGCAAATCATGAGCGATGAGCCTCCGGAAGTAACTCCTATAAGAGCGGATGAGACTGAAGTACGCATAATCTGCCTCGGAAGTGTATAACACCCTCCTCATCTCGTGTGAACTCGGTCTGCTACCCGGAAGCTATCTAGCTGCAAATAAACTGCAAATACTGATCAGTAGCCTAGGGCTCTCGGATCCTCGTCCTGATCGACGACTGAGCAACCATGGTAACAAGAATACTCAGCTCTGTCTGTAACCACAACTCGGTGGCAAGCCAAAGTCACTCTAGACTTCCGGCTAAGTGCATCGACAACCACATTAGCTTTCCCTGGGCGATAGCTAATGGTACAATCAAAATCCTTCAGGAACTCCATCTATCTCCTCTGTTGGAGATTAGGTTCCTTCTAAGTAAAACAGATATTTGAGACTCTTATGCTCAATGAGAATCCCAAATGTAACGTCATATAAATAATGTCGCCAAATCTTCATGGCAAAAATAATGGCGACTAGCTCCAGATCATGTACAGGGTAGTCCATCTCATGCTCTTTCAACCGACGAGAAGCATAGGAGACTACTCTATCGTGCTGTATCAGAACAGCGCTCAAAATCCTGAATAGATGCGTCGGTGCAGAGGACATATCCGTCATCTCCAGAAGGTATAACCAACAATCGGAGCCGACACCAGTCTCCGCTTCACCTCCTGGAAGCTGGTCTTGCAATCCCCAGTCCAAGTGAACTTCACGCCTTTCCTGGTCAGGCGTGTAAGTAGCATAGCCATCCGTGAGAAACCCTCAACGTATCTCCGAAAATATCGAGCCAAACAAAGGAAGTTGCGAGTCTCCTGTATAGACTACGACTACTCCCAACGATAACAACCTCTATCTCCTATGGAACCATGGTACACTTCTACTGGTGCCCGTGTCTCAAACATCTCACAGGAGACTACCAAAATACGCACTACTGATCTTCACATATAGATGTTCCCGTCGAAACATCTCTAGATCTAAGCAAAGGTGGTGTACGTGACTCACCTCGGATCCGTAATAAATCGCAACATCATCAACAAAGACAATGGAAACCGATCCAAATATCCTCGGAATACCAGAATCATCGAGCCCCTGAAACATCTAAGGCTCCGCAAGCCCTAATGGTCAAACCAAGACACATAATGTCCGTATCACAGACATTCCTAACCATATGATCTCTGATAATAAATCGGAAATCTTATCACCAACAACATAAATCACCAAGGAATATATCCTCTAGTGTGAGAGCAACGCTCCATCACACGAAATACCACATAGGTGGGAGCAACGCTCTACCACAAGAAATCCTCCATATGTGGGAGCAACGCTCCACCACAAATAATCCGAAAATGTATCTGCAATAGATATAGGAGCAATGCTACGCTATAAGCAATCCGCAATAGGTGGGAGTAACGCTCCACCACAGACAATCCATAACATGTGTGGGAGCAACGCTCCACCACAACCAATACATAAGTGTTCAAGGCACCTAACTATCCAACTAGAGATTGCACGAGATCTCTCTACCACAGATCACTGTGGGTAGCCTAGGGTATAACCACCCAGTAAGCAAATCAAATCCATAGTCAACTCTATCATCCTCCTAGTGGTTCGGTCACCCACTAATGGGAGAATTAGTTGACAGCGTAAAACAACCAATAACATAATGTAGACATTTAACATTCTACATTTAACATAGGTAGAATCATCATGATGCTACCAACCATACATCTGACACACGTGCACACACAACATATGTATGATCGACATAATCCTCCAATTAGTACACACCAAAAATACTCACATCATAGGTATAAATCACTGTGATACCTCCAACAATGTATACCGAGCCCGTGTGCATATATCATCGTAGGTAAAATCAACAATACCCCTCAAACAACACTCACATGGCATACATACACCTATGCCAAGAATATAATCAATGTATACTTCCAATAAGGCATACTAAAACCAGGTGCACTCACAAATCACACATAATCAACAAGATACCTCAGATACCACACCAAACTCATATGTATATATCACAACACTGATGTAGTCGACAAGATACTTCCAACATGACGCTCACACTCATATGCATATACCACGACACAGATTTAAATCGATAAGAAACCTCCAATATGTCAATCAGGCACGTACAGCTAACTAAATAGCTATAATCCACAATGAACCTACAATAACCATATCTAGATGGGAATACCCTGTACCGACCCGCCTTCTGGGTACTAAGCTGTAAGGCGAATCGCTACAATACTGCTAAGCTATACTGCGTGGAAAGCTGGGCTAATTAAAATTTTTGCTAACTAATTGATTCTTATAAACTAATCGCCTTACAGACCGATCTACTGATACTGGTACGGTCACAAGACCCTGGATCGGTCTGCTGTCCGATCCTGAAGCTTCATTGTACATTCTGGTGGATCGGTCTGAGGCCGATCGAGTGCCTGATCGGTCGGTGAACCGATCGGTGGCTTCGGTGCTCTTGACCTGGATCGGTCGGTGACCGATCCTTAAACAAAATCCGGGTTCGCTCTTGTCGTCTTTGGATCGGTCGGCGAGCCGTCGGCAGCTGATCGATCGGCGAACCGATCCGGTATAAACTGATCGGTCGGTGGCCGATCGGTACTAATCTCTTGAGGTCTTGTATCAGTCTTTGGATCGGTCGGTGGCCGATCGGAGGATCTGATATGCTCTGTATCTCACTGGATCGGTCGGTGACCGATCCGCTACTCGAGCATCGATGCGGAGACCGTCGATGTCTCGATTCGACCGGAACTCGATTTGGGACTCGGTGTGCCAAAATACCATCCAACAACTACCTCGCGTAATAAACTATTCTAATAACGGTGGTGGCAATTCTAAAGCGGTTCATGGCATTTCACTCACTAAAACACATTTTAACAACTTAACGTGCATGAAAACGACAGTATCAAACTAATAAACTGAAAGTGCTGAAAGTAAATGCTAAAGAGTTCTAATGTATAAATGAAGCTCGTTAGATCCCTAAGATCTTTCATTCCAGTTCCTGCCACACACACCATCTTTGCATTGCCCTCCAGCTTCCTCTGCTAGTCCATCTTTCCTTTACCCTTATCTGCAGTATAAGGAAAAATAGAATCTGTAAGCTTAAAGCTTAGTAAGAAACCATCTACCTCACAAAAACATGCAACGATGCAATCATGGATTTAAATCATGCTATTTGAAAACATGCACTGAAAAGCTAAACCATGGCATACTGAAATCTAATGGCATAACATATAAGCATGGCATATACACTGGAATCATGGCATAGCAAGTAATAACACTAAGCTAATCATAAGTTAAGCTAACTGGAACTAAAGCTGTAACTGAAAACAAACTCCACTAGCATATCTGATTTTGAGTTTGAAACTAATACATAATAAGTGAAAATAATAAACATGCTGTTGGGCCCGGCAACTGTACTTGCTGTGCGCGCATCCCTACTAGACCCGGGGTTGCAAGTCCCGAATTTAGCAGGGTTTACTAGGTTGTCTGAACCTAGGGACGACTGTGGGAGTCCAACCCAATGGATATCTAATCCAGTACAGTGCCACTGAAAATAAAATACTAATATCTTTAGCTAACTGATATAACATGCTGATTCTAGGTTATCTGAACCTAGAGCTAGGTTATCTGAACCTAGAGGCGACTGTGGGAGCCTACCCATTGGACCATAGTCCCATATAAGTTGTAGTGAGCAAAGTTACTAATTTAAATGCTACTAATGCATTTAACTGGGCTAATAAACATAACTGAAGGGTAATTAGCTAAACTAACCCCTTTTTCGAACACTTGGTGTGCTTCAACCCCTCTCTGCATTAGGAAAGACACCTCTAGGCACCCAACCGCGTCTATGATCTCCAACTGAAGGAGAATAAACGTGTCCGGCCCATCTAAAGGTGCTAACTAAATTCCTAATCTTCGAGAAGGGTTAAAACACATCCTAGGTGCCGGAAACTACACATATAGCTAATAACTAATGCATATAAACGAACGGAGCTATTATACCGCAGGTGAGGGGTTTCTTACCTCCTGATCTTAATTTCTTACGATTCTATTCGCTAGAGTTCCGGTGGAGATGATCCTCTCGATGATCCGATCACGTCTTCGCGTTCCTCTCGCGGAGAAGAACCTCTTTCGTGTTGGAGTCGTCGCCGGAAAGTGAACCTATGGACCCTTGCCTTGGTGTGCCGTGCGTGAGGAAGAGGAAGAGGAAGAGGAGTGGGCGGCGGTGAGGGTTTGGAGAGGATCGGCGTGAGTTAGGGTGAGGAGAAGGAAGTTGCCGAACCAAAACTAAAATAAACCAAACCCCACTTAAACCCTCTATTTATATTAAGTGGGTAACCCGAACCAACTCTAATATAAATTTAATTGTCTCCCTTTCCTTTCAGCACGGCCCTGCTGGGTTCAACTGGTTACTAACATTATCCTCTACACGATAGGTCTCGGGTTCGATTCCCGCTTAGACCGTTTTCGTTTATATTTATTTTTGCTACTTCCGCTACTCGGAAATTCCGGAAAAATATCTAAAAATTCCAGAAAAATCATACTATATTTCTAAAACAGTTTTGAGAATTTTCGGGCGTTACAATTCCCCATACCTTATAAAAGTTCGTCCTCGAACTTAGAACAATCTGGGTACTTCTGTCTACCGGCTTCTCCCAAGTCTTCTGCTGTGTGATTTTGCCAGTGACTTTAACTAATGGTACTTCCTTGTTCATAATTTCTTTCTTGCTCGGTCTATTATCCGAATAGGCCGATCATGTCATGAGATCATCACGGACTGTACCAGGGGGCTCAATCACAGGTGGCGTCGGAATATGCTTCTTGACATGGAGCGTGAAATCGTTGTGGACGGTGACATCTCTGAGGTAGCTCTAGCTCATATGCTACCTTGCCCACTCTCCTCGTGATAAGGTATGGTCCCACATATCGGGGCTAGCTTGCCCTTCTTTCCAAAACATGACTCCCTTCATGGGAGCTACTCCGAGGAAGACTGTATCCCCGAAACTCTAGGGGTCTGCGGCGTGTATCGGCATAGCTCTTCTGGCGGTGCTGTCTCTATCCTCTGGCGAATCTGTGTATGGGCTGCTGTGGTAGCTGCTACTAGATCTGTCTGAAGCTCTAGTTCCTTCTGTTCACCACTCTCATACCAGTTGGTGATCTGCACCTCCGCCCATAGAGTGCCTCATAAGGTGCCATCCGATAGTGGCACGATAGCGTTGTTGTATGCAAATTCTGCTAGACTCGGATATTTGCACCAACTTCCTTGAAATCTAGGGCACAAGCTCGGAGCATATCTTGAGTACGATTTACTCGCTCAGTCGACCATCATGAGGATGGAAAGTCTTTGAATTTTAACCGTGCCCAATCTTGTTGTACACACTCCAAGTGTGATGTGAATCTATTGTCTCATCGAAATGATGGTTCGTGGGACTCCATGTAGTCCGACGATCTCCCGGAGATATAACCGAGCTAGCTTCTCCATGGAATAGGATACCTTGATAGCTAAGAAGTGGGCTGATTTAGTCAACTGTCGACTATTACCCGGATGGCGTCAAAACCATTCGTGGTTCGGGTAGTCCCACTATGAAATCCATGGAGATATCCTCCCACTTCCATTCTCGGAATCAGTATAATGCAGAACTCCCACAGTCGCTGATGTTCCGCCTTGACCCTCGGCGGTGAGGCGGATGCTAACATATCTGGCGATGTCTCGCTTCATCCCGGGCCACCAAAACGTTTCTTCAGGTCTTGATACATTTTGGTGGAGCCCGGATGCATAGGGAGTCCTGTGAGCCTCATCTAAAATCATCTCGTAGCTCCTCACGATCGGAACACGTGCATGCCGCCAAATACAACACCCATTATCGGACACTCAATTCTCTACTTTACGATTACGCTGGCCCTTGCTTGATTTTCGAATCTCGGGGTCCGATCTGACTGAATATCACCAAGCAAGGTAGACTCTAAGGTCATAGTAGAGAGCTGTCCTCGATGAGCTCGAGACCGAAATCCACGATCTCCTTCGTAGGGGCGACATGGCTGTAAGAGATAATAAGGTAGCACTGGATTTTCTGCTAAGTGCGTCTGCTACCTTATTGGCTTTCCCTGGATGGTAGAGGATGTCTATGTCGTAATCTTTGACCAACTCAAGTCACCTGCGCTGTCGCATATTCAGATCCTTCTGAGTGAAGAAGTACTTCAAACTCTGATGATCTGTATACACTCTGCACTGAGCTCCATATAAGTAGTGTCTCCAAATCTTGAGAGAGAAGACGACTGCTGCAAGCTCAAGGTCATGAGTAGGGTAGTTCTTCTCATAATCCTTGAGTTGTCTAGAGGCATAGGCGATCACCTTGCCATTTTGCATCAGTACGGCTCCTAGTCCCAACTTAGAGGCATCACTATAAATGTCAAAGCTGCTGGTGTCGTCTGGTAAAGCCAAAATGGGAGCACTGGTCAATCTCCTTTTTAGCTCGCTGAAGCTGTTCTCACAGTCCTCTGTCCACTGAAACTTTCTGTTCTTTCTGGTAAGAGCGGTCAGTGGGGAGGCTATCCTGGAGAAATCCTCTACAAACTTCCTGTAATATCCTGCTAATCCCAGAAAGCTCCTGATCTCGCTGGCGTTCTTAGGTCTCTTCCAGTTACTTACTGCTTCTATCTTGCTGGGGTCTACCATAATACCATCCTTGGAGATGATATGACCCAGAAAGGACACCTGATCTAGCCAAAATCCACATTTCGTGAACTTGGCGTAAAGCTGGTTCTGCTGAAGCGTCTGCAATACTAGTTTCAGGTGCTCTGCATGTTCTTCCTGAGTTCCTGAGTAGATAAGAATGTCATCGATAAACACAATAACAAACTTATCTAAATACTCCCTGAATACTCTGTTCATGAGATCCATGAATGTAGCTGGAGCATTGGTCACGCCAAAGGGCATGACCACGAACTCGTAGTGTCCGTATCTGGTTCTGAATGCTGTCTTCGGTATATCCCCTTCTTTAACCTTTACCTGATGATAACCTGATCTGAGATCTACCTTAGAGAACACTGATGCCCCTTCAGCTGATCGAATAGGTCATCTATTCTGGGAAGAGGATACCTGTTTTTGATTGTGACCTGGTTCAGTGATCTGTAGTCTATGCACAGTCGCATGCTTCCATCCTTCTTCTTCACGAACAACACAGGCGCTTCCCATGGTGAGTGACTCGGGCGTATGAAACCCTTGTCAAGGAGCTCCTGTAATTGCTCCTGAAGTTCCTTCAGTTCTGCTGGAGCCATGCGGTATGGTGCCTTGGAAATTGGATTTGTGCCGGGAATAAGCTCTATCTCAAACTCAATCTCCCTGTCTGGTGCTAAGCCTGGTAGCTCTTCAGGGAAGACTGCTGGGTAGTCACAAACGACTCGGACCTCTGCTAGCTGTTGGTCCCTGTCCCGACTGGTGCTGACTACGTGTGCTAGGAATCCCGTGCATCCTGAATCCAATAACTTCTGTGCCTTCATAGCTGAGAGAA
The DNA here is from genome assembly GCF_018446385.1 of Zingiber officinale. Taxonomy (NCBI): domain Eukaryota; kingdom Viridiplantae; phylum Streptophyta; class Magnoliopsida; order Zingiberales; family Zingiberaceae; genus Zingiber; species Zingiber officinale. The sequence goes on from NC_055990.1 coordinate 93,077,471, forward strand.
ACCTCTTGGCCTTTCTCCTTGGTTCCCCGACGAATTCGAACTGTGCTTCCGCTTCAGGTTGGAACGTGACTTTCTGTTTACGGCACTCGATAGAGACACCGTATTTGACCAAAAAGTCCATTCCGAAGATAACGTCATAGTCGGTCATTTCTAGCACTATCAGATCGCAAAAGAGTTCCCTGTCTGCTATAATGACCGGCACTGCTCTGAGCCAGTGCGTGGACGCCATGATCTCTCCTGAAGGTAGCGTCGTCAAAAACTGACCGCTGAGTATCTCTGGAGGTACCTCTAATTTTTCGGAGAACATCCTGGCTACATATGAATGGGTTGCCCCAGTATCAAATAGAACAGTAGCACTATCTTTGAAAATGCTAATCGACTGTGACAACCGTCGAGGCATTGGCTCGTCCTCTCGGTGAGTCGTAGATCCTCGCGTTCGCTAAAGCCGAGGGCTTCTAATGCCTCGGTGATAAGTGGACCTTCTAGAGCGGCTGCATCGATGTAATTGGTGGCTGCATCTGAATCTCTTGTGGTGAGGAAGGCGGTCTTGTTCGGGCCTTTGTTTGCCATGTGCCCTTCCCGTCACATTCAAAGCATCCTCGGCCCTTGCAACAAACTCCGGGGTGGAATTTCCCACAAGTGGCACACTTTGGATAACTGGGTCGCTTGCTAGATGGTCCTCCTTTTGAGTCACTCCCTGATTTGCGCTTGCTGTTGGAGTTCCCTTTCCAGTTAGAGCTGTGGCCCTGCTGCTTTTGAGTGTGAGAGTTTCCTTGGCCCTTGGCCTCTGAGAAGACTTGCCTCTGCTGCTTCATGCTGTTCTGGTAGTGCTCCGTGGTCAAGGCACTGCTCACCAACTCCTCTGTGGTTTGTGGCCTATGGATGCCACCAGCCACGTTCACTGCTATCTCTGGCCTCAGCATCTTGAGCATCAACCTGATCCGTTCCTTTTCTGTGCTGACTAGCTCTGGGCACAGACGAGCCAACCTGTTGAATTTCTTCACGGCTTCCTCCACTGAAAGGTTGCCCTGACGAAACTCCGTGAACTCATCGTAGTGGCGGTTGGTAACCCGCATGTGAAAGAACTCCTCAAAGAATTCCTTCTCGAAGTCCCCCCATGACATCTGATTCACTGGGCGCTTCGTTCTGATTCTTTCCCACCACATGCGTGCGTCTCCTGTCAGGCAGAAGGAGGCACACTTCACCTTCTCGTGTTCTGGCCAGTCCAGAAGCTCCATCGTGCTCTCCAGTGTTTTGAACCATGCTTGTGCATCCCATGGTTCACTAGTGCCTGAGAAGTTCTCTGGCTTGACTCGCTGCCACTGGATCAGATAGGCTTCCTTTCTTGGCTCAGCTGCTGGGGCTGCTGGTGCTGGTACTGGTGCTGGGGTTGGCGCTGTAGGCTGAGCAGGTGGAACCTCTAAGACTTCTGGAGTCGTCAGATTCGGTTCCGGGGTGACTGTGGGGGTACTCTGCTGGTTAGCCTTTAAGGTGGCTATTTCCTGTTGCTGTTCAGCTAGCTGCTGCTGTAACTGAGCCACTAATGCTGTAAGATCTGGAGGAGGCACTGAACTGCCTGCCTCTTGCTGGGGCTCAGTAGCTAGTGCCCTTCTAGCGGGGCGTCCTCGTGCCATTTCTAAAGACATAAGGAACATATGTATAACTAATACTATCACAGTTATATAGTTTCTGATATCATGTTTAAACTATCACATACTAACAAGCAATAAGCATATAACATGAACTGTAACTATAAACAAGAACAATAAAGAGAGTAGAGGTATTCTTACTTGGAAGCTGCAGGTACAATGCTGATGTGTGTGTAGGAAGTATGGAACACTGCTCTGATACCACTCTGTAACGACCCGCCTTCTGGGTACTAAGCTGTAAGGCGAATCGCTACAATACTGCTAAGCTATACTGCGTGGAAAGCTGGGCTAATTAAAATTTTTGCTAACTAATTGATTCTTATAAACTAATCGCCTTACGGGATCTCGTCTTGATACGGTCACAAGACCACGGATCGATCTGCATGTCCGATCTGACTTCATTGCTTACATTCTGGTGGATCGGTCTGACGCCGATCCGAGTGCCTGATCGGTCGGTGACCGATCGGTGGCTTCAGTGCTCTTGTTACGGATCGGTCGGTGACCGATCCTTAAACCCGCAAAATCTGGGTTCGCTCTTGTCGTCTTTGGATCGGTCGGCGGCCGATCCGAGCTGAATCGGTCGGCGACCGATCCGGTATAAGCTGGATCGGTCGGTGGCCGATCCGGTACTAATCTCTTGAGGCTCTTGTATCGTCTTTGGATCGGTCGGTGGCCGATCCGAGGAGGATCTGATATCTCTTATCTCAACTGGATCGGTCGGTGGCCGATCCGGTGCTTCTCGACAGCGATCGGTGCAGAGCCGATCGATGTCATTCGACAAGAACTCGATTTCGGGACTCGGTGTGCCAAAATACCATCCAACAACTACCTCGCATAATAAACTATTCTAATAACAGGTAGTGGCAATTCTAAACTGGTTCATGGCATTTCACTCACTAAAACACATTTTAACAACTTAACGTGCATGAAAACGACAGTATCAAACTAATAAACTGAAAGTGCTGAAAGTAAATGCTAAAGAGTTCTAATGTATAAATGAAGCTCGTTAGATCCCTAAGATCTTTCATTCCAGTTCCTGCCACACACACCATCTTTGCATTGCCCTCCAGCTTCCTCTGCTAGTCCATCTTTCCTTTACCCTTATCTGCAGTATAAGGAAAAATAGAATCTGTAAGCTTAAAGCTTAGTAAGAAACCATCTACCTCACAAAAACATGCAACGATGCAATCATGGATTTAAATCATGCTATTTGAAAACATGCACTGAAAAGCTAAACCATGGCATACTGAAATCTAATGGCATAACATATAAGCATGGCATATACACTGGAATCATGGCATAGCAAGTAATAACACTAAGCTAATCATAAGTTAAGCTAACTGGAACTAAAGCTGTAACTGAAAACAAACTCCACTAGCATATCTGATTTTGAGTTTGAAACTAATACATAATAAGTGAAAATAATAAACATGCTGTTGGGCCCGGCAACTGTACTTGCTGTGCGCGCATCCCTACTAGACCCGGGGTTGCAAGTCCCGAATTTAGCAGGGTTTACTAGGTTGTCTGAACCTAGGGACGACTGTGGGAGTCCAACCCAATGGATATCTAATCCAGTACAGTGCCACTGAAAATAAAATACTAATATCTTTAGCTAACTGATATAACATGCTGATTCTAGGTTATCTGAACCTAGAGCTAGGTTATCTGAACCTAGAGGCGACTGTGGGAGCCTACCCATTGGACCATAGTCCCATATAAGCTGTAGTGAGCAAAGTTACTAATTTAAATGCTACTAATGCATTTAACTGGGCTAATAAACATAACTGAAGGGTAATTAGCTAAACTAACCCCTTTTTCGAACACTTGGTGTGCTTCAACCCCTCTCTGCATTAGGAAAGACACCTCTAGGCACCCAACCGCGTCTATGATCTCCAACTGAAGGAGAATAAACGTGTCCGGCCCATCTAAAGGTGCTAACTAAATTCCTAATCTTCGAGAAGGGTTAAAACACATCCTAGGTGCCGGAAACTACACATATAGCTAATAACTAATGCATATAAACGAACGGAGCTATTATACCGCAGGTGAGGGGTTTCTTACCTCCTGATCTTAATTTCTTACGATTCTATTCGCTAGAGTTCCGGTGGAGATGATCCTCTCGATGATCCGATCACGTCTTCGCGTTCCTCTCGCGGAGAAGAACCTCTTTCGTGTTGGAGTCGTCGCCGGAAAGTGAACCTATGGACCCTTGCCTTGGTGTGCCGTGCGTGAGGAAGAGGAAGAGGAAGAGGAGTGGGCGGCGGTGAGGGTTTGGAGAGGATCGGCGTGAGTTAGGGTGAGGAGAAGGAAGTTGCCGAACCAAAACTAAAATAAACCAAACCCCACTTAAACCCTCTATTTATATTAAGTGGGTAACCCGAACCAACTCTAATATAAATTTAATTGTCTCCCTTTCCTTTCAGCACGGCCCTGCTGGGTTCAACTGGTTACTAACATTATCCTCTACACGATAGGTCTCGGGTTCGATTCCCGCTTAGACCGTTTTCGTTTATATTTATTTTTGCTACTTCCGCTACTCGGAAAATTCCGGAAAAATATCTAAAAATTCCAGAAAAATCATACTATATTTCTAAAACAGTTTTGAGAATTTTCGGGCGTTACATACCCACACTATTTACAAATGAACTATCCATCATAGAACTTCTTCAACTCATAACAATCATATGTACACTTCATATATATGCATAATCAGCATATTTAAAATCCAATCTACCACACAAACCCTACGCCACCTTCTAAGTTATCCTACAAGATACAAACAGTCTAAATTTAAGGTACCCACGGGATAAATCAATCCTCTAAAGACTGACCAAAATCGACAATGATATACGATCAACTCAGTCTTTTCCACGTCAGTACAAAACATGTACTCAAATGTGCTCTAGATACTAAACTAAGCACAAACAACCCAAAGATCAGCATCTCCATAAAAATAGGGTATGATGGTCCTCTACTGATCGGTCCAACAAAACTAAATCGGTCATCTACCAACTGATCAAGATTACATTAATCCCCTTTAAACAACTATGGTAAATCAAACTTCTACTGACCGATCTCACAAGAGTAGATCAATTATCTACTAATGAAATTAACTAAGATAACATGGTATACTACTGGCTAGGTCAACATAAAGATATAAATACTATCCACTACCCAGCTATTAAAAGCAGAGGCTAGTATGTGCCTCAATCTGCTAACCAACTAGTAATAACATAAGCTAAAAACTACTAGTGTATGATATGATAAATCACCAGAAACTGTAACCCTTAATCTCTATCAAGGTCGATCATCATCAGGGTTTTACCTAATACATAAAATATCTACTATCTCAACTAGACAGGTACTAGTAAAGAGTGCTAATACATGTCACAAACTATAATAGTCAACGGTGCATATACTAACAAAAATGTAGGATAACAATATACCAACATACCTCCTATAGCTTGGAGATGTCCTGCTGCTGCCAGGTCCCAAAACCCGAAAAGTCACATCAAGAAGACCAAAACAAAAAATCCGAAACACCGGGAAAATAAGACTCGTAAGTCGATCTCTGATACCAAATAAATTGGTATCAGATAAATCTCGAAAATCCAGAACATATAGCAAGTATCGTATACCTGCTCTGATACCACTAAATTGTCACGCCCCGAGGGAGTCTCTGTCCGAAGAAATTTCGACAGCACCTCCCCTGTACGGGTGACAATCTGAAGCACATCTACAGGCATAATATACCTCAGCCACATGCGGCTGGAATCATAACAATAAAAGAAGACAAACACCACGCAGTTAATATCAAATTCAGCCTCTGGCTGATATAACCACGCAGTTAAAAGTAAAGCAGCCCACTCGGCTGTACCAAAACCAAAACACAACTAAAACTGACAGAAACCAAATACAACCAAACACAAAACTGCTAGCCGGCTAGGCTTACACAACCAACAACAAATACAAAATACCACATAACAACATCAACACTCCAAAAATAAAATCGGAGTACAGAGCTAAACAAACTGATACATAAACAAACAAAACATACGTGAAACCGATAAGTCTTCTGATGTGACGTGGGGACCAGCAGACAGGATACTCCAAGCGACATCATAACAACCTGGTACCTGAAAAATATAGAGTCCACGGGGGTGAGTTCAACAACTCAGCAGATACCTAGTTGACATGTATAGTAAACTATATCAAATAGTAATAACTATGGAGTACAGTCTCCTGAACAAAAGAAGGTAATGCATAATAGAAAAGGCTAAAGAGTACTGTACTCACCAGGGCCACCTATCAAAATAATCAGGTCGTCAGATCGGAAGTGTCATAAATCATGTATGCATGTCAAACATATGCATCCATCCAAATGCAGCATATAAGTGCAGCAAACACAAGCAGTAAATACATAAATGTGTATGATGCCAATGATGCGTCCTGGTCACCCCTGACGCCAGTCAGTCATCTCACACACAATGGTGAGACCGAGTGGGTAGGGTTGTGACAACCGTGCACTCTAGCATCACCATACCTGATGAGTGACTGAGTGGACGGGATGCTGTCGGAGTACTCCTGTCCTGTGACCCCAAATCATAAATGGGGGAGCTCAATGCTCTCATCTCCCGGTACACGATGACGGGGAGGTATCTCTGCCGGCTACCACGCTGAGTCACCTGACCAACGGAGCCAAACAGAGTCCACCGTCTGCCGGCTACTACGCTGCTACACTAAATGCCAGCGGAGCCAAACAGAGCAGAACTGTCTGCCGGCTACCACGCTGAGTCCTCAGACCAACGGAGCCAAACAGCAGAACTGTCACACACCTGTCTGATATACCACTAATCCATGAGTGGTGGTGTGTGCAGTATATGTAACTGGCGATGTGCTCAACCATAGTGGAGCCGACAATCGCGCAGCATGCAATCATGATGCATGACACTAAGCATGACAATAAACTGATCAGCATAACCATATCCATATACATAAAATGAGTATCATAATATCGATGGTCAAATACGAAAATCTAAAGTACACAGGTCAGATAGGATATCAAAAACCTAGGTCCTGAACATAACAAGCATGGTATGTCACTACTTCTCTGAGCATATATATATATATATATATATAATCATGTGGGTACTAGCATAAAATGCATATCAGGTGAGCAAACAAGCATGTTACAGGTATCCAAAAGTGACATACCGAAACAATGACGAACATAATTATTACTAAAAGCTATGATCTACTAGACATATCAACAAGACATATCAAAAAGATAAGTCAAGGTACCCGCCTCCAATAGGAAGGTCCCATCCAGTCCACATCCGACGTCAATACGCTTGTCTCGGATCAGAGTCCTGTAATACATAGTATCCAGATTTAGCTAATTAGATATAAATAAATTAGCTAAATCAAATCCTCGAGTGCTGACATAAATCCAGATCCAATTATAATCCATAATTGGATCATCTAACTCCTCGATCATTTCTTAACTAATCCATATGAATTAGAACTTGCAATAAGCATAATCCATCTAAAATAATCAAATCCAACCCTGATCTACATTTAAGATCAAAACCTACATTTAACTATTCAATCACACTAATCATGTATCAACTAGTGACATACTAACCATCTAGTAATCCATATCATTTCCAATTCAACACATACCTAATTCATCAACAATACAAACCAATTTCCCTACTTCTTACCTTAATCCATAGCCCAACAAATCCATAGCAAAGACAACTTGCTATCGGGACAGAGGTAGTTATTGGAAATCAAGAAACGCCCTGCAATGCACTGTCTGGATCAAAATGAAGCTCAAGAAATCGACATTCAAACAACAACTAAATTTCCAAAACAACCTGAGCACCTTACCTCTGCTTACTGCCACTGCTTATCCACAGCTAGGGATCGTAACTGCTGGGAATCCTTGGAAGAACACCACTATAGGGCTGTCAACTCTCTACTCAGGGCTGGAGCAAGGTGAGCTGGACCAAGAACACCACAGCAAGCACTTCTCTTCTGGATTCCAGTACACGGTTCGGATCAAAGTGAGGTCAAGAGTGGAGATCAAGGATCAACTTTAGGATTCAACCATAACATAGAATCAAATCCCTAATACCCAAACATGCTCTACCTGCAACGACGCCAAACTCTTCCTCTCTGCCTGAGACTTAACAGAAGATGAGATTAGGACTTGGAGGAGGCTCGGTCCCCTCTGGTGATCAACAACCGAATAATCTCTCCAACAACTCCCACAGGCAGTGGTGGAAGGCTAGGGCTCCAATGGTGTCGGCAGCAAGAAGAATAGAAGAATACGGCTTAGTCGTCGATGCTAGGGCAGAGGAGACAGTGGGCGGCGCTAGGGTTGAGGAAGAGCGACACCCGGCAGTGCTAGGGCATGGGAGAACACCGGCAGTGATCGACCGTAGCAAGCGGCGGTGGAGACGATTAGGGCAAGAAGGAGACGGCAGCCAACAATCGGGTGGCACCCGACAATCAAATCAGCGTCGCGAGAGAGGAGAGGGAGGCAGGATCGGGAAGGAGGCTCGACCGACGGGGCGCTGGGTCGGCGTCGGCGCGCAGAGGAGAAGAGAAGAGGCGGCGCTGGCGCTAGGGCAGCGGCTAAGAGGAAGAGGCAAAGGAGGAATCGGCGTGAAGTAGGGCACGGCTCGCGGGGGAAAAAGGAAGAAGGAAACGGCACAGTAGCGGAGGGAAAAGAAAAATAAGAAAAAGAAATAGGAAAAGGAAAATAAAACTTTTCCTCACTAAAATAGGGTAGCCTAAACAGGCTTTCCCGGAGACCCGTTTTATCCCCGTAACCTAAGTCATACGGGCTCCGAAAAATTCTCAGAAAATTTCTAAAAATTCCAAAAAATTTCCTTATCGTTATTCGCCATTTTTCCGGTATTTTACACTTGAGGCTAGTCAAGGCTAGCCGGGTCGGTTGCCGCAAGCCAAGGATAGCCCGGTTGGTTGCCTATTGGAGAGGGAAGACATGGGTGAGGTAGGGAGCTTACCATCCGGAGATCGTTGTCGTAGGAGAGGAATCGCCGCCTCCATCACTAAAGGAAGACCTTAGGGCAACAAGGGGAGTCGGGTGGGTGGGGAACTCTTAGGATTTTTTTATGACAAAAACAACTTTGTCGCCAAATTTATGGCCAAATCTATGATGAATCCTTATTGGATTCATCATAGATATGGCAATGAATCCATGGATTCGTCATAGAATAACCATATTTTTTATAAAAAAAAATTATGTCCAAAGCTGGTTAATGAACCTAAAAGCTTGGAATGACAAGAAACGATTCTTATGTATCCATCTAGTTCTCATGATTATATTCATGCTTTTAAACATTAATTTGGCATAATATATTGAGATAGATGTTTTTTTGAACATGATTGTGTCTAAATAATATAATTCATGTTTAAAACATCATTGATCTCAATATATTAAGTCAAATTGATGTGTATATCAACATACTTCGGATATATTTATTTCTTAAAAAAATATGGGCATTCTACAATGAATCCATGGATTCGTTGCCAAATTGTCATTTAAAAATATATATATATATATATGTCTAAAATTGGTTGATGGACCTAGAGAATTCGGAATGACATGAAATTAGTTCATATGTATCTCTCTAGTTCTCATGATTATATCCATGTCTTTAAACATTAAATTTTGATCCAATATATTTTTTCATAGCTAAGTTAATTAAATAGACTTTAAACGACTGATGACTTAGCAAAAATACTAAAAAGAGTTATTGATTAAATATGTTAGAGTAATTTTGATGTTAAAAAATTATTGAACTCAATTATTTAGGTAATATTGATATTTGATGGTATGAATATAATCCTCCCTATTATATTCATACCTTAAAACATTAATTTGACTTAGTATATTGAGATAAGTGATTATTTGAACATGAATGTACTCGAAAAAATTAATTTGTGTTCAAAAAATCATTGATCTCAATATATTAGGTCAAATTAATATTTGAAGTCATGGATATAATCATGAGAACTAGAGGGACATATAAGAATCGATTTCATGTCATTCTAGGTTCTCTATGTCAATCAACCAACTTCGGACATATTTTTATAAAAAAAAATATGGAGATTTGGCGACGAATCCATGGATTTGTCGCAGAATGACCATTTTAAAAAATAAATAAATATGTTCACAGCTGATTGATAGACCTAGAGAGCTCGAAATTATATGAAACAAGTTCTTATGTGCCCATCAAGTTCTCATGATTATATTTATGCCTTCAAACATCAATTTGACCTAATATATTGAGATCAGTGATTTTTTGAATACGAATATACTTAAAAAATCTAATTTGTGTTTAAAAAATTCTTGATATCAATATATTAGGTTAAATTGATATTTGAATACATGAATATAATCATGAGAACTAGATGGACACATAGAAACTGGTTTCATGTCATTCTAAGCTCCCTAGATCCATTAACCGACTTCTAACATATTTATTTTTTAAAAAAAAAGTTGAAGATTCGGCGACAAATCCATAGATTCATCGCCAAATTTGTGACGAATCCAAAATGGTCAATTTTTTAAAAAAAATAATTATATTTGAAGTTGGTTGATGGATCTAGAGAGCTTAGAATGATATGAAACCAGTTCATATATCTAGTTCTTCTAATTATATTAATGTCTTCAAACATTAATTTGACCTAATATATTGAGATTAGTGATTTTTTGAACACAAATTAAATTTTTATGGTATATTTGTGTTTAAAAAATCACTAATCTCAATATATTAGGTCAAATCAATGTTTAAAGACATGGATATAATTATGAGAACTAGAATGATACATAAGAATTGGTTTTATGTCATTCCGAACTCTCTAAATCGATCTGATTTTGGACATTTTTTAAAAAAAAAAAAAATAGCTCATTCTACGACAAATTCTTAATTCGTCGCAGAGTTTACAACAAATATTATTTTTTTTGCAAATTTTACAACGAATTTCAATTTTGTTGGAAAATTTGCAACGAATCTAGAATTTCATCACAAAGTTTGCAATGAATATTAAATTACGTCGCTAATTGGAAACGAAGTTTGTGATGAAATAAAATTTGTTGTCAATTTGTGATAAAACTATTTTGTTGCTAAATTTATTATTAATTAACGATGATCTCTTATTTTATCACTAAATTTGTTACAAATTTGAAACAAAAATTTTTCGCCCCTAAATCCTTTTTTTTATAGTGGTCCTTGGATCCATGTCTCCATTTGTAATTATAAAATATTCATCATCTTTATAATTGTCATGACATAATTGTTCAAACTATTTAGAATTGATTAGTGAGTTTAGAGTCATTATCACTGTCATCATCTTTATATAGTTTTCATAATTGTTCTTATCCCAATATCATTATCATTGTCATTGAGTCATGTTAGTTCCAATTATTTAGACTTAGTTACATAAGTTTAATTCCTCCGTCAAACTATATGAAAAGATATCATTAGAGAAGTAAATGATATTTTTGTTCTTTGGGTTAAGTTTACTTAGTAGTAATCAAATTATGTACTAAATTGGGATTTATTAAATGATGTGATGAGAATCCTCATCTACTTCAGGTATTCGATATGTCATGTTGTTTGTAGTCATTAGGTTTGGTCTAATCGGGTGGAAGACGAGAGGGGGAAAGCATGAGGAAGAGGAAAAAGACGGGTTATGGAGTACAGAAATAGGAGCCTAAAAGTCTACAAGAAGTTTTGGTGAGTTTTGAAAACAAAGGTAAATGAAAATTTTCCTAAAGTTTGCCTCATGTTTCAGTTCTGTAGCAGGAGAGACCACACAGAGAGTGGGTATATATATTTGGCTTTAGCTCCCTTGCACACTGCTTGGCTTCACTTCTCCAGCTCCTATCGAAAACAAGACTTTGGTTTTGCAGAATCTTCTTTCTTTCTTTCTTTCATTCTTCTTCGAACTTGCTTCGATTTGGTTGTTCAATGTTCATGGAGGAACAACTGAATCCTTTAGCTGCGAGTCATCTCCTCCAACACACCCTCCGAAGCTTGTGCAGCACCAAGAACACCCAATGGATTTATGCTGTCTTCTGGAGGATCTTGCCAAGAAACTATCCACCGCCCAAGTAAACAGTACTGCGTTCATTTCATCTTTTGTTTCGATCTTACTTTTTGTGCAATTTATTTGCAGGTGGGATTTTGAAGGTGGCGTTTATAACAAGAACAGAGGAAACAGGAGAAATTGGTATGCATATAATACATAAGCCTGCTCGTGCTCAAACTTGAAAAAGGATATTTCATCTAGAGAATTTCTTTTCTTTTCAATTTCCAATATTTTTCATAGTGATTTTTTAATCTTATTTTTTGGAAAGCTCAAGCACCTTCCAATGTTAAAAAAATAAAATAGAGGAAATATATATAGAGAGAAAAAAAAAAGCTTGCTTGAATTTAAAATAATATTTCAGTTTAAATTTTCTGTTTACATTTTTTTAAGTCTTTTTTTATTTCTTGTAAAAAAAACAGGTTTTATTATATCAGTGTGAAGAATTATTGATATTTTTTTAATATTTTACTTAAATTTATATCACTAGGATTCTTGCATTGGAAGCCAAGTTATGTTTTTCCTTTTTTTTTTTCCTTTAATTTTTGGAAGGGAATCTTAACGCAGTCCTGGATGTGACGGTTTAAATTGTTAAAATAGTCTTTGCAAAATAAAAAAAACTATCCATATTGATGGAAATACAATTCTTTAAGTTTTTAAAGATGATTAATTTTTTCTCTCATTTATTTATTCATAAAATAAATAAAAATCCCTCTTAATTTCTTTAAAAATAATTATCTTTTTCTCAACTTAATCATCAGTCCCCCGAAAGGTAAATATAGAAAAAAAATATATTTAAAGATGTAGGAAATAAATTATTAAGTTTATAAAATATACTACTATGAATAAACGAAATATAAAATTAGTATATATATACACACAAAAAACTTGCTCATGTGTAAATTTGAAATAATATTTCAGTTTAAATTTTCTGTTTTCATTTTTCTTCAATATATATTTTTTAAAAAAAAACATGTTTTATAATATCAGTGAAAAAAAGAGAATTATTGATAATTTTTTTGCTTCTTTGACAATAAATTTAAATGAGTAGGATTCTTGCATGGGAAGATGGCTTCTGCAATTTTGCTGCTTCTTCCAGCTCCAGTTCTTCTTCAGCTTATGAAGAGTACTGCCAAGTTAAAGGCCTGCAACCTGAACTCTTCTTCAAGATGTCCCATGAAATCTACAACTACGGAGAAGGGTAAAATTATTTAATTAATTCAAACAAACTAAAATTTTATTATTTATTTATTTTTCTGTAATTTTTTGTACATTAATATATAAATTTTGATGAATTGATCATGGCAGATTCATTGGAAAAGTTGCAGCAGATGAGAGCCATAAATATGTGTTTAAGGAAGCTAAACAGCATGAGCTTACTTCCATCTCCACTTGGAACAATCCTTCTGATGATGATGCGGTAAGCAAAGCTCTACTGCTACCTCTTTCTCTCCTTTATTTCATTCTCTTGAGTTTTTTTTTTAATTATTATTATCAAAATTTATCTTTAATATTTCTAAATGGACAATAATCAATAGAGCTCTCCTAATTATTAGAATCATCAAAAGATTTTCTTTTGAAAATAGCATCTCATCATAGTTCTCCGGTATTATTATAGCAACTACAATGTAGTCATAATGTAATCATGATGCATCCAGAAATTAACAGATGGACTAGACTTTTGGGTGTGAAAGAGATAAATTTTAGTGGGCTAAATAAAAAAATTACATAGATGATTATATTTTTTTTAATTGTACTATTAAAGAAGTACAATTATGTATCTTAGCAGAGTTGAGCTAGAGCCCAAAACAATCATTATATGGATTCGTAACATAGATAGCTATTAGAATGTGTAAAAATAAATCGATGTAACTTAGTTAAACAAATCTATAGGTTAGGTATTTTTATATAAAAAATCTATCTCCGACGTACTATGAGCTAACTCCAATATCCACTTGGAACAACCCTTCTGAAGTAAAGCTCTAACGCTATCTCTTCCTCTCTTTTATTTCACCCGCCTTCTAGATTTTTTTTTTAATTATCAAAAATATCTTTAATATTTCTAAATGAGAAAAATTAAATTAATAAGACTCTCCTAATTATTAAAATAATAAAAAAGATGTTTTTTTAAAAATAACATCTAGTCATATTTATCTAAGGTTGTTATAGCAGCTAGAATGTAGCCATGATGAACTAGCCTTTGGATATGAAAGGAAAGAATTTTATGGATTAAATAAAAAATTATACATAGATGATTGTACTTCTTTAATAAAAATATAGATCCTCTATATTAAGGGTCCTCCTAGTGTCGATTTTACGGATATGAAAGGAGGTAAATACAGGTGCACAGGCGTTAGGCGCATGGTGGGGTAAACCCAAGTCGTCAATTCCCGAGAATTGACCCTTAGCCATTACGCTAAAGATATCATCCGCCCACCATCTACGTTATACCCTAGGAGCTGATTGTACTTCTTTAATTGTACTATTAAAGAAGTGAATATCTTAAGAAGAGTTGAGCTAGAGCATAAAGGAGGTCATTATATGGATTCATCCTTAGACGTAGCTGTTAGAATGTGTAAAAATAAATCTATTCAACTTAGTTAAAAAAAATCTATACTTGATCCTGGGGGTAATCAGAGAACGCTACGTAGATAAGGGAGGTTAGTAATCCTACAGAGGTAACGGCTCAAATCAAAGAAAAATCGAGTCGACCCCGACTCCTTGACATCTCTGACTCCTTGGCGCCCTCAACTCCGTAGTGCCCCCATCTCTTTGGCGCACTTCCCTTTGGAGCCTCAAATTAGGATTTTGGACTATTTCAGGAAAAAATAATGCTCACATAGATATAGATATTTCAGACTATTTCAAGAAAAGAATAATGTTCACGCAAATATAGAGATTTTTTACTATTTCAAGAAGAGGATAACAATCGTGTGGATCTTGAGATTTCAAACTGTTTCAGTAAGTGAATAACAAATCGCGCAGATTTCAGAACACACGGGAAACATAGGAATCAACCATCCTTTATAAAAGGAAGTATACCCCTATTGGCTGAGGTACATGTAAAAACACATCCAAAATCTTAGAACTACTCTTCTTTATTCTTCCTCCTCCACTACCGTCGAAAACTTACTAGAGCGTCAGAGTGGTTGCACCGGGGAACTCCTTGGCCGTCATTCTAACCCTCAAGCTCCTTGGTCTTCTTTTGTCTAGGCTCCAGCGGATCTACTTATTGATCCTTGTTGTCGATAGGTGATTGGCAGTAAGTCAGCGTCCACGCCGGTGGTTCGTTCAATGGCGTTCCCATGCCAGATCAAATTAGCGTCGTCTATGAGAAAACTGAGCTAAGATCTGAACTGGGATGTTTAGATGGATGACACCGAAAGACCCAACGTCATCATCGTGATAACAGAGGATTTTGATAAATTAGTAGCAGTAACGATGCAAACAGTATTGCAAGGGCAGCCCCAACTTTCCTTTTCGCCAGAAACCAATCTACCAACTGAGTCACCACCTCGGTCAGTTGAAACGATGCCAGTGCCTCACCAGAAGATGTCCTAGCCCGTGGAAACATCCCAGAACGCATTCCCTGCATTGATTGGTATGTCAATCATAAAGAAATCTTCCGTAGAATCTATGGGAGAAACCCCCTCCCAATCAAGATCCTCTGAAAGGAAAAGCCCCCATACCTGGAGGGGCCAAAGCACTTCGAGCTCCTCCATTCTCAAAGAGCATCCTCCAAGACGAGTTACTAAGATACTTTCGAGCATCATAAATCAGAGAATATAATAGTACAACCAATCCTGAAGATCATATATATAAATTTGAAAATGTCTCCCTGTTACATCAGTATATATATGACATCAAGGGTTGAGTCTTTTTAACGACGCTCTCGGGCTCAGCACAGAAGTGGTTCACTCGTCTTCCTGTCTCTTTTATTTGAACTTTTGAGGAGTTTAAGACAATATTCATGTAACACTTTACTGCCCGTGAAAGACATAAAAAAACCACATGATTTGTTTGCTCTCAAGCAAAAGCCTAAAGAACCCTTGAAAGAGTATTTACAATGACTCAATTGGATGGTCATGGGTCTCCTCTAGTTTCTCTCGAAGTGCAGGTCAATGCTTTCCAGCAAGATTTAATCAATGGAGATTTCTTCATATCGTTGGTGAAGAAGCTCGACTGACTTTGATGGGTTATAAGCCCAGACACTTAAGTATGTTCAAGTCGAGGAAGCTCAACCCGTAAAGAGAAAGGAAACACCGACTTCAGCTCTCGTTTCCACTCATCCAGATCATAGAGCCCCTCCTTCGCCCTTGCGATATTGGGAGTTCACAAATCAAAGGGAAGAAAAGGTGGTACAGGCAATGGAAGTAGCTTCGACTCGCTCTCGAATATGATTGAGGGTCTTTCGAGGTGACTCAATATTATGCCTATCATCAATCAAGCACTCACTTCACTCGGGATTGTCAGTAATATGTGAGGGCATTGAAACGAGTAGCTGATGAGCAAAATATCAATCGGAGTTAGCATAACAAAAGAAAATCTCATAAACTTTATATGCGTTATCGCCATCGCAATACTGATACCCATCAACCCTTAAGTCAACGATCTCATTCTCCCTCAAACTAACCCCAAGGTTCCTCCTAGTCTCATTAAGAGGTAGAAGAGAAAGGAAAAAAATACAAGAAAGAATAAGATCAATGCTCGTGAACATGATCTCAGGTAGTCTCACAGATAGGGACTTCACTTGAGCCCGAAAGGCTCACGGTAGAAGGCTAAAGAGTTACATCGTCAACACCAATTGGGAAAGAGGAAAAGGTTCTTCCATAAACTTCATACCCGAAGATTTGGCATGAATTAAGGCTTCTATGATGATGCTTTAGTGATCGAGGCTTTCATCTCCAATTATCGGATAATAAGAGTGTTTATCGATACTGACAATTCTGTCAATATTATTTTCAAAATAGCTTTCAATCAGATGCAGCTGGACGGGGAGGAATTTCATTATATATGTATCCCTGTACAGTTTCACAGAGCACAAAGTATAATCGACGACCAAATTAACCTCTCCCTTTCCTTGGGGGAGTAACTACTAATGCAGACTCGACAAGCATCCTTTATTATTGTAAGCACCATCTCCGTCTACAATGTTATACTTAAGAGGTTGACACTGAGTACCTTCCATATAGTAGTCTCCACTTTTCATCAAAAAATCAAGTTCCGGGTGGAAAGTCAAGTCAAGGAGGTAAAAGGTAACCTATTGGTGGCGAGGGAATGTTACGTTGATATAATATCCAGACCGACTCATGCAAAGCCTATTGAATTCAAGATACTGATGTCCAAGTTGTCCTAGAGGACATCCTGACCGGAGGAGAATTATGAAAGTGTGCAAGTTCATCCCGGTCATCCAAGCAGGGTCACTTGAAGAGCTCCCAACCACCCTTTAGAGCTCAAATAAGAATTAATTGCATGACTTCACGCAATCATAATATCTTCTCCAAGTCATTAAAGGACTTTACAAGCATTTCCCAACTATAATGGTTTACCGATTCAATATGCTACCAGAGGTTCGGCTCGTTCGACAAAAGAAGTGAAATGTCTTACCAGAGCAGGAGCAAGTGATTACAAGTTAATGGAAGTCGGACATATACAGCATGTTCAATTCCCAACTTTGCTGGCCAATGTGATACTAGTGTCCAAGCCAGGGAAAAATGGAGAGTTTATATTAACTTTTGTGACCTCAACAAAATTTACCCAAAAGATTACTTCCTTCTATGTTGTTATGCAACTGGTAGATGGTTATCAGGGCTATATCGATCAACTGGTAGATTTTATTTCCGACTATGAGCTCATATGCATGCTAGATGGTTATCAGGGATATATCAGATTCTCTTAACTTCTAAAAATCAAGAAAAAGTCAATTTCATCACCCCTAAAGGGACCTTTTGTTATACTATTATACCATTCGGCTTAAAGAATACATGGGTAGCTTATCAACGACTCATGGATCGGGTCTTTAAGTATCAAATCGAAAGAAACATCAAGATATATGTTGATAATATTTTAATCAAGTATGTCCTATTTGGAACTTTGATCTCAGATATTAAGGAAACATGTCGTACGCTCAGGCAATACGAGCTTAAATTTAACCCCCAATAAATGCTTATTCAGGATCAAAAGTGGGAAGATTTTTGAGTGACCAAGCGGGGAATTGAGGTGAACCCCAAGAAATGCAGACGCTCTAGAACATGCCCCTCCCCATTCATCTTCTGCTCAGTCAATTAAAGTTTATCCTTTTTAAAGGTATTGAGGAAACTTTTAAGTTTGAGTGGGGCATGAAGTGCGATAAAGCTTTTCTTGAGTTGAAGGAGTATTTATCCCGACTGTTGGACCCATTGCGGTCGATAAGAGGGGAGTAAATTGCCCTAAAATCAGAGTTAGAGAAAATCTCTTGCTATTGAACTTAGGCAAGGATACACAATTAGTTAATCATATAAAAATAACAACTCATAAAATTCAAAGAGGCACAAGAATTATTTAGTTGCAACCTAGATGGTTGTTAATCCAAGGCGGTTAAAAAGCTCACTAAAAGTACTCATTCATTGAAGGCAGAGTAACCTTTACACAAATTCAATGCTTAAAAAAGACTAGGAAGTGAATACAAGAGTTGTATTTAAGCTAGAGGATATCCCCTCTTTTTAAAGTGCTCAAAACACTTTTACTGTTAGTTGACGTGACACTTCAGGTGCTCAATTGAGCTTAAGGCGCCTCTAGATCAGTAAAACTTATCCGATCAAAATTGATCCATCCGACAAGTCGGGACGCATGGTGGCACCTTTGTTCCATTTGAGGTGTCTCCTGTGAGTAGCCATTATTGTGGCTGAGATTTACGCGAAGGTGCCTCTGTTCCACCTAAGGTGCCTCCCTGCCTTTTCAACTAAGGCGCCTCCAATCCATGGAGGTGCCTCTAAGCCTTTCTGTGGCAGAGGCGGTCCCACCCACCCGAGGCACCCCCATTCCATCATAACACCTTGGGTTTTCAAGGCATAACTCTTCACTCTCAAGGTCAACCTTCGAGTGAAGACTTTTGCTCCTATGGGTGATGCTTCCGACCGTCCGAAGTTGAGCTCACTCAAACCCAACTCCGATCTTCTCCTCAAGTAAGTTCCATCTGGCTTCTGATTCCTATAAATCATCGTGCATGCCCTTCTCTCTCCACCAGTATACTCTTCCGCAACTTTTCATCCCTCGGATGCATTGAGTCCGTCAACTAGCTTATCATGCCATCCTTCTCGTTTGTTTTATCTTCCGCTCGACTTCTTGTGTTTCTAAGTTCTTGCACACTTAAATACAAGACATCCTAAGTAGACAAGATCCAACTTAAGTTAGTTAGTCACATCAAAATCAACCCGAGATACTTACACTGACTACCTTTACTCTCTAAATTAGTAGTGGGAGAAATACTATGGGTATACCTATCAGCATTTGAAGGAGCAGTCACCACAATCCTGCTTCGACGGGAGGACATTATATAACACCCTATCTATTTTCTAGGCTACTTGCTGAAGGATACTAAAAGAAAATACACTAATCTAGAGAAATTGACTCTCAAATTGGCCCTCGTTGCTCGCCAACTAAGGCTATATTTTTTCACTCACCCGATCATAGTCCTTACCAATTGTACTCTGGGCAAAATGCTAATGAATCTTAAATCCTCTTAGAGGTTGATCAAGTGTACCACCAAGCTGAGCGAATACGATATCCAATATTAGTCTTGAATAATCATTAAAGTTCAAGGCCTAATGGATTTCGTAATAGAAGTTTTTGATTAGGAAGTAAAAGAGACTTGGAAGATTTACGTTGATGACTCTTCCACCCAGCAAGGTAGTGAGGTCGTGATATTATTAATCTCTCATCAAGAAAATATGCTTCAACTCTCTATTTGACTCGACTTCCAGGCATCCAATAATGAAATTGAGTATGAAGCCTTACTCATAGGACTTAAAGCAGTGAAATAAGTCGGGGTTTCCCGAGTGATCATCTATTCAGATTCCCAGTTAGTTGCTCAGTAACCATTGGATCAATCGCACGTGAGAGGGGGGTGAATCACGTGATTTTAAAAAACTCATCTTTTCAGTTTTAAAATCAAAGTATAAATGTAGTAGAAAGCTAAAAAGGACGAGAACACAAGAAGACAAGAGCGGTTTACTTGGTTCGAAGGCTTCGGTGACTCCTACTCCAAGACTCATGTCCCACGGATCTATCGACGGGTAATCCACTAAAGGTCTCTTCTGATACCTTCGGAAGAGGAAATTGAGTACAAAGAAAGTTGAACAAGTGCAACGTATTGCACTTATCCTTTTACAATAATTAATTACAAAAGAAAATTACCAACACTTAAAGATTAAAGTGGGAGCGCTCGTGTCGATATCGGTCTGTTGGTCACGATCGGAAGTCCTCGGAACAATCGTCGGGCACAGTAGCTTTGCAGCAAAGTCGTAGCAGGAGTCCAGAGCAATCGGAACTTCAAATGAATGCACAGTAACTCGTATAAGTGTCGTTCTTCAATGCCTTCTAGAGATAGCCTTATAAAAGGCATGGAAGACACCTTCCATAGCCATGGAAGGTGCCTCCAATGAGGCAAAATCGATCCCAAACAGCCCGGCACTTATCCACAACTTCGACCAAAATTTATCCTGCGGAAGGCGCCTTCCATAGCCATGGAGGGTGCCTTCTATGAACAATACGAAGGCACCTTCACTGCTTGAAGGCGCCTTTGACACTGTTCATCCGAAGGTAAATCAGCTCCTTTTATCCTACAAAACGACGTTAGTCCAAATAGCCTACAAAACAGGTATTAGGACAAATAATAAATGATAATAAAGGATAGTAATTCATTCATGTCCTCTCAAGACCAGGAACTAATCAAGGTCTCAGCTTAGGGATCCTAAATGGACTAAACTGGACCAACGTCTACTATCCCTTCAACCGGAACGCGTCCTCACTTGGTCACTCTACTCTAGTGACTTACCTTAACTTACCAGTTTGCCAGACATCCGGTCAGCCCGTTGACCTGTCTGGACTTCATGCCAGCTATCCGGTCGACCGTTGACCTAGTTGAACTCCCTCAGACTGTTAACTCCTACACACTGGGTTAGTACAATAGATAAAATAGTAAAGTAAAATAGTGTCAACATATTTCAGGATTCGTTGGTCCGTTCGACCGCGCGCGGTCGACCGAAAATTAATCGGTCACACATTACCTAGGGTTACCTCCCTAGGGTTGCCTAGCTTCACTCACTAAGACCCGATTTCACTCATCAGGACTTCCTCCACATAACTTCACTCACTAGGGTTCGGCTTCACTCACTAGAACCTCCACAACCTAGCTTCACTCACTAGGGTCCGACTTCACTCACCAGGACTTCTACCACCTAGCTTCAATCACTAGGGTCCAGCTTCACTTACCAAGACTTCGACCACCTAGCTTCACTCACTAGGGCCCAGCTTCACTCACCAGGACTTCCACTTGCCTAACCTCTAGTTAGAACTTATCACTTGCTAGTCATCTAGTTCTGACTAGACTACTCTCTTCCAAATATCAAGTCCTGTTTGGATTAACCCTTGGTCAAACTAACTAGACTTAGGTGTATTGTCAAATATCGAAATCCTAAAGGTCAATTGCACCAACAGTAACTAGAAAAAAGTTTTGAGATTAGAAATGATCGATTGTAGCGCTACAAAGACATTTTTAAATGTTAAAAGGTATTTTCCAAGAGGTTACTTTGACTTTACAAAAATTTTCTTGAGCGTATAATCAAAAGACAGACGAGCTGGCCAAACTAGTAAACACACTGACAGGTAGGAGAATGGATGACTACGTGTCTTAGACTCTACTGGTTTCATAGATCGACCAAACCTTAATCGGAATGAGTATAACAGTTGGAGTGCACCCATTATTGTTTATCTCAAGTAAGGAATTATACCTCCTAATCTGGAACAAGGTCGCCTGCTCAAAAGAAGAGCTTTCCATTTCACTTTAATTAGAAACATATTGTATCAGTGATACTTTTCACTCCCTCTCCTCAAGTGTCTTGGTCTTAATGATTTTGATTATGTTATGATGAAAATTCATGGAGGTATTTGTGGAAATCATAATGGAGGGAGGATACTTACTCGAAAGGCATTGCTGGCTAAGTATCTTTGGTCAATAATGCATGTATATATTGCCTGATTCGTCGTGGTCTGCATTCATTATCAAATGTACCAGAACCTCTCTCATCGTCGAACAGAGTTCTTGAAGCCTCCATTGTATCAACTCCATTTGACCAATGGAACATGGATATTATAGGTCCCTTTCTAGTTAAACCTCAACATAAAAAATTTCTCCTGGTTGTTGTCGACTACTTTTCTAAATGGGTCGATACTAAAGCCCTGGCCCAAATAATTGATGATACAGTCGAGAAGTTTCTATAGAAATATATTATCTACCGATATGACTTCCCTTACAAAC
Organism: Zingiber officinale; assembly: GCF_018446385.1. Lineage (NCBI taxonomy): Eukaryota > Viridiplantae > Streptophyta > Magnoliopsida > Zingiberales > Zingiberaceae > Zingiber > Zingiber officinale. The sequence goes on from NC_055990.1 coordinate 93,099,764, forward strand.
TTTTCAAGGCTGTAAATTAAAGAAGTGGTGTAAAAGATTCGGAATCCAGTAACTCTTCACCTTAGTAGCCTACCCATAGAGCAATGGGAAAATTGAGGTAGTCAATCAAGAAATACTTTGTGGGTTCAAAATCAAGCTAGACCATATCAAAAGCAGTTGGGTGGATGAGTTGCCGAGTATTCTATACACCTATCGAATAATATTTTGGGAAAGCATGGAAATTATTCATTTTCATCTTGTTTGTAGAGGGGATGCAATCATCCCAGTAGAAATTAGGGAAAAATCCATTCGACGAAGTACTTATGAACTGGATAATTTTGAACAATGACTCCTAGACCTTAACCTGATAAAAAAAACCCGAGAAAAGGTGGCTACCTGATCCATCGTGTATTAGCAGTGGATGTGCCTTAAGTACAATAAGCATGTTATTCCTCATGCTTTTTAAATTGGAGACCTAGTTTGGAAGAAAGTTAAGTCAGTTTGTGACATTAACAAATTGAAACCATAATGGGAGATCCTTATATATGATCTATAAGAATGTTTCTGGGGCATACTATTTGGAAGACGCTAGCGGCAAAAAGCTCGATCTCACGTGGAATGCCAACCACCTAAAGTCTTTCATATTAAATTGATTAAATTATCCTTTTAGCATTATGCTTTATTTTTTTCATTCTTTATCAATAAATAAGAATTTTTTGTGAAATTCGAATCCTCTTACCCTTGTCCTTTTCAGGATGCAAAACTCCCCACCCTCGACTCAGATATAGTCAAGGTCAAGATCTTTTAGCATGCAATAGCAACCTCCCCTTTGTACAAGGATCAAAAGCATATCATATCATCATGTCCTTTTTAGGGCACAAAACTCTCCTAATTTAGGCATAGTCAGAATCGAGATCCTTCAGGTTGCGATAACAATCTCACCTTCCCACAAGGGTCGAGTGCATATCTTATCGCCTTATCCTTTTTAGAGCCCAAAACAAAACTCTCCCGACTTGGACATAATCAAGGTCAAGATCCTTTAAGCTGTAATAGCAACCTCCCCTTTGCATAAGGTGTTGGGACCTTGATGTCCGACTAGAGGAAGTGAATAGTCGATCACCCAAACCGTCGCTTCCTACACTCGTTAGTACACTACGGAAATACAAAATAAAATACTAACAAGGAAGCTAAGCCCTAAACAATACAAAGATAAAAAACACATACCTAATGACTCGTTTATGCAATGTGATTCAAAGATTAGGGCTCTTACTCCATTGCTATTCATAAGGTGGACGATCTCAATCCATCAATGGATGACTCCTCAAAAAATTTTGACTAGCTCAAGTAGCTCCTTGTGGGTGGAGAAACCTCGTCACAACCCCGTGTAAGCACGCTTGATCACACGATAGCTTGGAAGACTTTAATAGGGGTTAACTACCTCTATTTTCGTCAACCTTAGTCAAGCACCTCGAACTCTCTTAAATAGAGCTCGGGAGGAAACACCTAACTCTGTTTCCCACCACCAGTCGACTTATAAAATCACTAGTCGACTGGTCCTCTATGGAATTCGATCTTTACATGTCAACGGCTCGATACCAATTAACTGATGGAAGTACCAGTCGACTGCTACAGTACTACTATAGTTCCAATTTATTATTTTCATAGTCGTTAGACACATAAATATTCTGTGCCCTCGCCCAATCGACTAGTAAAATTTAGCCCTAGGGTTTTGACCCTTAAGTACATTCACCTAACACTCATCCTTACCCGACCAACCTAAATCGAGTCTTCTAGCCTCCTCCATCAGCCTCGCGTCCCTCGGATGTCTCCCCATCCTTCACACCTTGCCTGCTGGAGATTCCTTTGGCCTTGTCATAGTTGTCAGGTCTTCCTTTGCCAAGAGACTCCTCACCTCCGAGACTTCTACCATTGCCAAGTCACATTTGGACTTATGTTGCCAATACTACATACTTAGATTTACACCGCCAAGACTCCTCTTGGACTTTTATCCTTTGCTAAGATCATACTTGGACTTTTCTTATTGTAGTTATATCCTACATACTCATAATGCATATTAAATATAACAATAAATTTAACTTAAACATTTATCCAAACATTAAAACCTAGGGCACCTAGAATGCTTCAACATAAGGGTCGAGCATTTATGATATCGCCTTATCATTTTCAGGGTCCAAACTCCCCCAACTCAAATATTATCAGGGTTGAGATCTTTCAATCTGCAATAGCAATCTTCTCTTCGCACAATAGTCGAGCGTGTAACGTATAATCTTGTCCTTTTCAAGGCCCCAAACTCCCTAACTCATATACATTTGAGGTCGAGATCCTTTAGTTTGTGATAGCAACCTCCCCTTTATATAAGGGTCGAGTGAGTATCATATCACTTTGTCTTTTTGAGAGTCAAAAACTCCCCCAACTCGGATTTAGTCAGGGTTGAGACCTATGATGTGATGCCCCCCTTGTACTCATGATTGAGTTCAATATTCCTCCTAGCCTTGGTGAAGTGTGCATCTCATTGGAGGCTAAACTCTCGATGACCTTTCAAGACAAATTTACATCTCTCGACTCTGCATTATAGAGCTCATCACAAAAGGGCAATTTGGAATAAACAAAAGTTTTTTCATTATATTCTTATTGATGTTCAGTAGCAAAAGACATTTCTAGATCGAATTAAGTTAAATCTACTATATCCTTGTCAGAGATGTTGTTGGTGATTCTGGATAAGTTAATAAGAGGAGGTGGCATACTAGTAGGGAGGTGTCCATTCTCCAATAGTTGTTGAATGGTGTCGTCTATTCTGTATCATACCATATGGATAAGGTGGGTACCAATTATATCATAAATTTCTTCGAACGAAGAATTTCTTTCTTCTTGGCGGCCTATCAATAGATCTCTCTATCCTGGAACTCGATCATTTTACCTTCTAGTTGGCCTTTTTGGACATCCGGTGCCACCTGAATCTTAAACTTGGAGGTTTCCAGGATCTCCATGACAGATTTGGCAGCCTCCACTTCAATATGCAAGGATTCCACCACCAAGGCCTTGGCCTACTCAGCTTCTTATCCAATGGCCCCCAATTCCACTTTTAGGAGCCCCATTTAGTGTGACTAGCTTCCAATGCGGTCCAATTTATCACCAACTCGGCCATAGCAGCCTTCGTCCCCGCCCGAGTGCCTTCTAAGGAGGTCTTTTATGCTTCTACCTCAGACTTCGTCTCCTCTATCTCCTTCCACAGCCACTCCCCCTCCTATTTCAACTTCTCATTCTCGGCCTTGAGGGATTCAACCTTCCACATCATCTTGTCTAGGTCATATGTGGTTTGGATCCTCTCCATCAACGCCTCTACTATTCCTCTCTTTAGTTGGGTGATCACTGTCTGATCATAAGCGAGGTCATCTTGTTGTTTCTTCAGACAGTCAATCTCCAACTGCGCAAGAGCCATTTCTTTTTGGGTTCTGGTCAATAACTCTTGGAAGGAGGTTGCGACTAGCCAAGACTCTAGTTCAGCCACTTGGACCCACAGTTCTCGTCGAGCCTGCCAAATCTCATGATACCATTGGTCAAACACTATTAACTGGGGCATGTGTTTGGCCTCATTTAGTAAAAACTCCTCTGACAAGGTATGGATGGTCATGTCCTTGGTCACTTCCTCAACATTTCTCCACCCAATAGCTGCCAAACCATAAAGGGTGAGATCCAGTTTATGCGCCACCTGGATTTGTTCTTGGGATGCTTCCAGGACAATCGGGGCATCATCATCACCTCAGAAATCTGCCTAGTTATCTATAAAACTTGGGTCCGCATGAGGGTGTGAAGAACCAACACCGGTGCAGAAATCCCTTGACTCTGTAAGGGACGTAGGAGCTAGGGTTGGGTGATTCCTTAACCCGACTAGCTTGCTTGATCTTTAAATAGGTGTAGCAATGAATGGACTTGGGGAGTTTGTAGGAGCTAATGGTGGACAGATTGACCCGAACGATTGGCAGAAGTTCCTGGCGTGCATTGCCTCTTCCTAGTGAACCTAAAAGGTGTTCCCAACTCCTAGGATGGAGTCGGTTCCATAGCCACTAGTCACAGAGCTAGAGGCTAGCTTGGTTCCCAGGGTAGAGGCAAATCTCCAGTCGTTGCTTGGGTTGACAATCTCCGTTGGAGCTGTAGTCGAGGCGGGGGTGCTCTTTCCTCAAGCATCACCTCATCTGAGGTGAGCTCGACAATTGTCACCCAGCGTGGCTCCAACTCCACCTCAATGAGCTTCAACAACTTGTTCATAGATACCTGCAACATAGTGGCAGCTGTAAAAAATGATATACCTTCAGTTAGACGACAAGACTTACTTGAATGAAAAATCTTACCAAATGAAATTCTAAGGGGAATGAAGATATGACTCAGCCCGAACATATGCAGCAATCCCTCCTCAAATAGAAGGTTGCTATCGAACTTCAAGTCCTTCAACTTCTGTGATGCACTGAAATAGCATGGGTAACTCGTGTTGTCACCAGGTCAGTTAGGACATTACACTCGGGGGTTTGCCAAAGAAAAATTAGGGTTCCACCCCTTGTGTGATGACGAGAGGCTCTTAATTAGTATAAGCCCAACTCAGGATGAGAAGAAGAAGACTCCATCATCCATCTTCTTCGAGTAAAAGAAGAAATGGAAGATGCGGGGAGAGAGGAAAGTGATACAAGCAGAAGAGGATTACTATACTAGTTAAGATGCGAAAGGAGTTAGGGCCAAGTTGTGATAATGGAATACGAAAATACTATGATACTTTGATAAAAAAAATATTGGAATAGGGAAACACGACCCACTCAATAGATGACTTCGAAAGAAGGTCACGAAACTAGGAGGAGATGATCTAGTCAGTCACTACCATTTGAAAGCCTTAGTAAAGATGAGAGATGAAGAACAGCGGATATGAAAACAACATTTGTGTGATTTAAAACAAGGAACGACAGAAAGGAACCCAGCAACTTACTAAGTGAGAAGATGCTAGAAGTTCAAAGAGAATGAAGATGAAGAATAACAAACGCAGAAGTAGCGAGTGCAAGGTTAAAGGTAAGGGCATCCTTATCTAACCTTATATATCTCGACTTAATTATCCAAGGCTGTCAGGTTTCTGATGTTACATGGGTGGGATAAATTTTCAACCATAGGATCAAACGCATGGAACAAATCAAATATCTAGTGAAGGACGCTTAACCTTCTCTGTTATGGATCACATCACATTAATGTGATGCAACCTTGGATATACACTGGTGCATTCTATGCTCAAAAACCAAGACAAATGATGCAGGCAGTGTGTTTAAAAGGAATGACTGTATTTAAAGATATAATGATAGAGGTGTGCTGACATGTAATTTGTAATCGCTTCAGAAATATGCAAAAAATCTACCACGTAGCTTGGGCAATCAAGGTAACTAGAATAAGCATGTTTTGTCATACAATATTTTAGTCAGTCGAACTCCTACCTTCTTTAACTAGATTTGAATGAGGGATTAGTGATCCAGGGGTAATTAGAGAACGTCACATGGATAAGAGAGGTTAGTAATCCTACAAAGGTGGCTATTCAAGTCAAGGGAAAACCGAGTCGACCTCGACTCTTTGACGCCCCTTGATTCTTTGGTGCTCCTTAGTTCTTGGCTCCCCCGACTCCATAGTTCCCCCTCCCCCCAGGTGTCCAACCCTTTAACGCCTCAAATTAGGATTTTATACTATTTTAGGAAAAGAATAATGCTTGCGTGGATATAGGGATTTTGGACTATTTCAAGAAAAGCTCACACGAATGTAGGTATTTTTAACTATTTCAAAAAGAGGATAGCGATCCCGTGGATCTCAGGATTTCAGACTATTTTAGGAAGCAAATAATAAATCATGTGGATTTTTAAACACATTGGAAACATAGGAATTAGTTATCGCTTTATAAAATGTAACCCGTCCCTATGGTTTGAGGTATGTATAAAAACTCATAAAAAAACTCTATAACTACTTTTCTTTATTCTTCCTCCTCCATCTCCACCGAAAACTGACTAGAACGTTGGAATGACTATGCTGAGGAACCCCTTGACCATCATTCTAAATGTCTTGCTCTTTAGTCTTCTTTTATCCAGGCTCCAGCGGATCTCCTCGTTGATCCTCATTGTCGATAGGCGATTAACGATAAGTCAACATCCATGCTAACTCACCAATGGTTTGTTTGACGATGTTCCTAGGTAGAATCAATACCCAAAGGATTTTTATGTAAAAAATCTATACCTAAAGCACTCTAAGCTCTCACTACCATCTCCACTTGGAACAACCCTTCTAATGAAGTAAAGCTCTAATGTTATACCTTCCTTTCCTTTATTACACCCTTCAGATTTTTTTTAAAAAAATTATCAAAAAATATCATTAATATTTCTAAATGGGCAAAATTAAATCAATAGGACTCTCCTAATTATTAGAATAATGAAAAAGATGCTCTTTTTAAAATAACATCTCGTTATATTTCTCCAATATTATTATAGTAGCTACAATGTAGCTATGGATGAATCCAAGAATTATAGATGGACTAAACTTCGGATATGAAAGGGATAAATTTTAATGGATTAAATAAAAAAATTTATATAAGTGAGTGTACTTCTTTAATTGTACTATTAAAGAAGTACAATTGAGTATCTTAAGTAGAGTTGAGCTAGAGCCCAAAATAGTCATTATAAGATTCATCTTTAGACATAGTTGTTGATCCGGGGTACTTACAATAACTAGCTGCTAAAATATGTAAAAATAAATTGATTCAACTTAGTTAAAAAATCTATACCCAAAGCATTATGAGCTTACTTCCATCTCCACTTAGAACAACCCTTCTGATGAATTAAAGCTAATGCTACCTTTTTATCTGCTTTATTTCACCATATTTCTTTTAATTATTAAAAAAATATCTTTAATATTTTTAAATGGATAAAATTAAATCAATAGGACTCTCTTAATTATTAAAATAATGATAAAAGATGCTCTTTTTAAAATAACATCTCGTTATATTTCTCCAATATTTGTTGGAGGCAGAAGAAGAAAAAAGGAAATTAAGAGAAGAGGTAAATATGTTTCTCTAACTTTTTTTCTTTCCCATTACTTTCATGGATATGTAGTACATGAATTTATAGAGAAATGTTTCAGAATTACATTGATTGCATGGAAAATATAAACTGTAGCTAAACTTTAATTAACCTAGGAAATAAACTTTGACTATCTAGGAAAAGATAAAGATACTTAATACTCAACCTGAACTTGACTCCTAAGAAACATAAACATAATTAATGCTTCATGTTAATTAGTTACAAATTACTATTTAACACCCCCCCCCTCTTAATTTATAATCTTCATCATATCCTTGAACCGTTGAAGCTTTTCAATAGATATTGCCTTGGTAAGAACATCTGCTAGCTGATCTGTGGTCTTGATAAAACCTAAATGAATTTCCTTCTTTTAAACCATATCACGAATATCATTATGTCTCAACTCTATATATTTTGATCTTCCATGAAAGACTGGATTTTTTATCATTCAAATTGCAAATTGGTTATCACAGTAAATTAGAGTAGGATTTGTATCTTTTTGCTGTAAATCAACCAAAATTCTTCTTAACCAAACTACTTCACGTACAGCTTCATTTGCTGCAATATATTCAACCTCTGCAGATGATAATGCAACTGAACTTTGTTTTTTTGAACTCCATGAAATGATTTTAGATCCCAAACAAAACATATATGCTGAAGTGCTTCTTCTATCATCAAGACTTCCGGCCCAATCACTATCACAAAAACCAACTAACTTGTTGTCCTCTTCTTTCAAATATTTGATTCCCAATGTTTTATCCCTTGAAGGTAACGAAGTATCCTCTTTGCTGCTACAAAATGAAGCTTACTTGGAGCATTCATAAATCTAGATATTAAGGCAACATGATATACAATATCAGGTCTTGTATTGGCCAAATAAATCAATAAACCAATAAGGCTTCTATAATATTTGGATCACACTTTTTTGCTTCATCATTCAGCTATAATTTTTCATTGAAGGCTATAGGAGTTGCTGTTGATTTACAATTTTCCATTTGAAATTTTTTGAGCAAATCTACTACATATTTTGCTTGAGAAATGAAAATCTCTCCTTTTGATTGCTTTACTTGAATTCCAAGAAAATACTTCATCAATCCAAGATCCGTCATTTCTTATTCGTTCATCATTACCTCTTTGAATGATTACACCATTCTAGCATTAGTTTCTGCATAAATAAGATCATCAACGTAGATACAAACTATTAAAAAATCACCTTCATATTTTTTCACATAAAGAGATGGTTCAAATTGACTTTTCACAAATCCATTTTGTAGGAAATAAGCGTCGATTTTGCTATTCCTTGCTCTTGGAGCTTGTTTAAGCCCATAAAGTGCTTTGTGTAGCTTATAAACTTTCTATTCCTTCCCTTTTATTTCATATCCTTGAGGTTGTTTCACATAAACCTCTTCTTCTAACTCTTCATTCAGAAAAGCTGATTTAACATCAAGTTGAAATACTTGTAACTCTAGTTGAGTTGCCAAGGCAAGAAAAATTCTAATAGTCTCCATTTGTACTATGGGAGCAAAAGTTTTATTTAAATCCACACCAGGTTGTTGAGAATACTCTTTTGCCACTAACCTTACCTTATGTTTTTGCACACTACCATCTTCATTATACTTGGTCTTCTAGATCCATTTTAAGCCAATTGCTTCTTTTTCTTCTAGAAGGTCTATTAACTGTCAAGTATGATTCTTCTCAATGTTCCTTACTTCTTCATTCATGGCTTTTCTCCAGACTTGTTCTTTTACAACATCCTCAAAATATTATGGCTCACAAGTAAAAAATACAACATTACAGGATTCACAAATATCTGCCAAGGAAGGATATCTTTTTGGAGGAGTTCCTGAATCTAAATCATCTTCATAATTACTCCTTAATGAACCAACATCTTTTAACTGATTGATTTGGTTCAAAAAATAAGTCTTCGATAGGTACTTCAGCAACTTCTTCAGTTTCCCATTCCATGTTGCAGTTTCATCAAAAATCACATCCCTTGAAAGCACTAATTGATTAGTTAATGAATTGAAAAGTAGATAACCTTTGGATTCATCGGCTATTTTGAACAAGAGCATAAGCAACACACCCAAAAACTTTAAATTGACTTACAATTGGTTTTCTGTCATGCCATGCTTCAAAAGGAATTTTATTTTAAACTACTTTGGTAGGAGAACGATTGAGAATATGCACAGTAGTATTTACAGCTTCAGCCCAGAATCTATTGGGAAGTCCTTTGCCTTTTAACATGCTTCTGGTCATTTCTACAATTGTTCTATTTTTCCTTTTGGCGACACTATTCTATTGCGGTGTATATCTGATTGTAAGTTGTCTTTGAATGCCTTCTTCTTTGCAATAATGGAGAAAAGGCTTGTAAATGAACTCTCCTCCACGATTTGTTCTTAAGGTCTTTATAAAACAACCACTTTGATTTTCAACTAGTGCTTTAAAGTGTAGAAACTTGGTGAAGGCTTCAGATTTCTTCTCAAGAATATAAACCCAAATCATTCTAGTGAAATCATCAAAAAAGAGTAGAAAATACCTTTTATTACTGAGAGGAGTTCTAGTTGGACCACAAATATCTGCATGTACTAGCTCAAGAGGAAAATAATCTCTCCAAGCTATTTTTGGAAATGGAAACCGATGTATTTTCCCATAAATGCAACCTTCACGAACCTCATGTTGTTGCTTAATTTCTGGAAGTCCAACAACCATATTCTTTTGTTTTAATAACTGTAGTCCTTTAAGATTCAAATGACTATATCTCAAATGTCAAAGATAAGATTTATCAACACTTTCACTTCTAAAAGTAGTTTTTTGAGATGATTTCATATGGAAGTGAAAAAATTATTGGAAGTCAACATCACGACAGTAATCTGTTCTTCAGATTTCTTGTCAAAAATTTCACATCTATCATTATCAAAGATTAGCTTGTGACCTTTTCTCATCATTTGTCCAATATTCAAAAGATTCTGGGAAATATTAGGAGAATAATGCACATCATGAATAAATTTTTTGTTACCTCCACTTGTATGAACTGCAATAACTCCTTTTCCTTTCATCTTAACTTACTTTTCGTCACCAAATTCAACATGAGAAGAGTAATTTTTATCCAGCTCTTCAAATGCTGACTGATATCTAAATACCACATTTCACCAGATTTCTCATCATCCATAGTAGAAAAGAACAATTTATTGTTATCATCTTTTGCTGAAAAATTACCTACCTTTTTCCCCTTTTGATTTTCTCCCTTTTCTTTATTCCAACAATCCTTATAAGAATGATTAAGAATTTTGCATCTAGTGCATCTTAAATAACAATTCTTGGACTCATGGCCAGCTTTCTTACAAATGAAACATGAGAATCATAGTTACCAGATTTTTGTTGCCATGAAGAATCTCTTCCACTTAAAGAATCTCTCCCTCCTCTTCCTCTACCTTGAAAATATCTTCCACGACTTCTAATGTCAAACTGTCCATGAAATGTGATCCCTTTACCTTTTTGTTCTGGTTTGGAATTTCTCGAGTTATTCACTTTTGCTTGAAAAGCATGCTCCATGGGTTGATTATTGTATCTGCTTACTCTTTTCTCATGTACTTCTAAAGATCCCATAAGTTAATATTGTGTAAACTTGGTGAGATCTTTTGTTTCTCCAATAACAGAAGTTATATGTTCAAATTTTTGAGGAAGCCTCTTAAGATTTCTCAACAACTTTCTTTTCAGGAATAGCATCTCTACAACTCTTGATTTGATTGATAATCTCAGCAACTCTAGAGAAAAAATCTTTAATAAGCTCTCCTTCTTTCATTGATAAAATTTTAAATTCACTCCATAAGCTTTGTAACTTGATGGAGATGACTTTTTCTAACCCTTGAACTCTATTTTTAGAGTTTCCTAAGCTTCTTTGGCCTTCTTGATGTCATAAGTTCCGGGATAAATGTTTTACTTACCCCTCGTTGGATGATCCTCAATGTTGTAGCATTTTTCTTCACATGCTTCTTGTGTTCCTTCTCTATTTCTCCTGTTTGAGAAGAAGAATCTTGCTGGTCTTGTCTCTCCATGTAACCTTCTTCAATCATGTCCCATAAATCTTGTGAAAGAAAGATGATTTCCATTTGAGAATTCTAATAATCATAATGCTCTCAATTGAAAATTGGAATCTGACTTGTTGTGTATGAGAAAATAGAGTTTGAATTTGATAGAGACATCTTTTCTAATAATTACTCTGATACCAAATTTGTTGGAGACCGAAGAAGAAGAAAGAAAATTAAGAGAAGAGGTAAATCTGCTTCCCTAACTTTTTATTTTTGCCATTACTTTCATGGATATACAGTATATGAATTTATAGAGAAATGCTTCAAAATTACATTAATTGCATGGAAAATATAAACTTTAGCTAAACTTTAATTAGCCTAGGAAATACAGTTTGACTAGCTAAGAAAAGATAAAGATACTTAATACTAAATATGAACTTGACTCCTAAAAAACATAAATATAATTAATGCTTTATGCTAATTAATTACAAATTATTATTTATCAATATTGTTATAGCAGCTATGATGTAGCCATGGGCAAATTCAAGAATTAGAGATGGACTAGACTTTGGATATGAATGGGATAAATTTTAGCTGATTAAATAAAAAATTTACATAGATTATTATATTATTTTAATTATACTATTAAAGAAGTATAATTGAGCATCTGAAGAAAAGCTGAGTTAAGCCCAGGACAGTCATTATATGGATATGCCCTTGGCATAGCTAGCTACTAGGATGTGTAAAAAAATTGATTCAACTTGGTTACAAAATTTGTAACCGAAATATTTTTATATAAAAAATCTATATCCAAAATAATATGAGCACGTTTCCATCTCCACTCGGAACAACCCTTCTAATGATGGAGCAAAGCTTTAATGCTGCCTCTTCCTCTCCTTTATTTCACCCTCTTTAATTATTAAAAAATATTTGTGATATTTTTAAATGGACAAAAATCAACAGATCTCTCCTAATTATTAGAATCATAAAAAAAAAAAATCTCTTTTTAAAATATTATTTCGTCATATATCTCCAATATTATTATAAAAAACATGATTAATCAGACTGCGTAACGTTGAGTTTGGGATGATCGATCTGGTAGCGGACAGCCCAGGAGCCCAGCATCCTTTAGTTATGTGCCCCATTTAGAGAAAAAATTCCTATAAATTCGTTATAACTGAGGCTCGAACCGTGGATATTTGAGTGACAGCTTGGATATCCTGTCGCTGCACCATAACTCCGGGGGCAAAAATTAAAATAAGATAAAGTTTTTATAGTGCATGGATGGATCTCAGAATTAGAGGTGGATTAGATTTTGGAAGTGAAAGGGATGAATTTTAATGGGTTCAATAGAAAATTTACATAGGTGATTATACTTCTTTAATTATATTATTAAAGAACCATTATTGAGCATCTTAAGCATAGCTAAGCTAAGCTCAGGACAGTCATTATAAGGATCCATATCGTTGCATAGCTAGCTGATAGAATGTATAAAAATAAATCGATTCTAACTTGGTTAAAAAAACTACATCCGAGACATTTTTATATAAAAAATATCTATACCCAAAACACTGAGATCACTTCCATCTCCACTTGGAACCACCATTCACTTGATGCTGTAAGCAAAGCTCTACTGCTCCCTTTTTCTCTCCTTTATTTCACCTTATTTTTAATTATAAAAAATTATCTTTAATATTTCTACTCTTATCATAGCCTTATAACGTAGGTGAGAGAATGTGTAAAAATAAACCAATTTAACTTGGTTAAAAAAAATCTATATCCATAGCATTTTTATATTAAAAACTTTTTATTGATTTGATTAAAAATATTTGTTGAATTTAATCAAAATCACTTTAGTATTCCCGAAATGATCATAATATTGTTGTCAAAATATTTTAATAGTTAATCAATGATTGGTACAATACTGTAATAGACATTAATATAATGACTGGTACAATAATACTATCATAATTTTGACTAAGTAAATTTATTTTATCTCTTAATTGCTACAATCGTTAGAACATAATTAGAGTATTTTCAGTACGAAAAATATGATAGGTGCTCTTTTATTTTTTAAACCGATTCAACTCCGTTAAAAAATCTATATGAAACATCTTTATGTAAAAAAAACATCTTTACTAAATTAAAAATGTTTAAATTAAATTAAATTAAAATTATTTTAATATGCTCAAAAGGAGCATAATATTGTTGTCAAAATTTTGTAATTGCTAATTAATGGTTGGTACTATGCTGTAGTAGACATTAATGGCCGTGAAGAATTTTTTTTAATATAAGTGTTCTGTGCGTAATTTTTTGATTTAGTTAAAATAGTGTTTTTGACGTTATAGCAGTTACTAACTACTACAATAACATTGAAATAAGAGTATTTTGTGTTCCTATGTGATAGATGGTAAAAGATAATTTATTTGCTCAGATGATTATTAGTTATTAGTATAGATAGTTAAAATATGAAGAAAAAAAAATATATTAAGATATGTTAAATTTTGATCTTAAAATTTTATATGAAAATATTCAATATCAAAATATTTTGTGCTCCTAGAAAGGAGTGACTGTTGGCATCTCCTGACAATGGCGGGAACGGCCTTCGGGCTTTACCGTTAACACATGCGGTTGAAATAAGAGTATTTTTCAGTACGAGAAATATAATAGGGCATTTTTTTTTATTTTGAAAAAGGGTGCTTTTTGACAATTTTAATAATTATGGGTGGCCTTTCTAAATCATTTAAGAGGTAAAACGACAAGAACACTGAAATATTTCCAGGACTTAAAAGTTTCAAAGAATATTGTTTTAAAACATATATATAAACTTCAGGAGTAAACAACAAATTTCCTACCAAAATTTCTAATGAAATTATTAATTCTACAATGTTTGTTGAATTTGATCCAGCAACCAAGAACATGGGAGGCTCAATTCCAATCAGGCATCAAGGTCACTGTATATATACATATTAATTCATTCTTATGATTATTTAGATTAAGCCATGATAATTTTGAGTAATTGTTATTAATGCTTTATTCATGCAGACTATTGCTCTGGTGGCAGTAAAGGAAGGTGTTGTGCAATTAGGATCCATCGACAAGGTTTATCTCTTTTTTTTCATCTCCTTTAATTTATATGATTTATAATAAATTTTGGAAAAAAATTAAATAAGCACCCTTTTTATTAAATCATAAAAAGCATCCTCTTTCATTTATTATTAAAACAATATCCCATTTTATCTTAATATATTTTTATTTTAAAAAATATCTTTATGTTCAACATTATCATAACTACCAAATCATAACGGAATACTTCAACTATAATCAAAACTAATAACATTAAGATGTAATAGTCACCGTTTATAGCTACTGCAATATAAACATTTCATGTAATCAATATTAATTGATATTATATTATAATAATTTTGAATCATAGCTTTTATAATATAGAGTTTGTTTTTAGTGAATACTAATTGACATTATGTTGTAGCTGTTAGATCGGGTAGACCAGTCAGAAGGGGTGAATAACTTACAATAAAAATTTAATATTTCTCTTGTTTTTGAGCTAGTAAAGACACATTAATTATTTAAAAACAAATAATAAACAATATAAAGTAAGAGACTCAGCTAATCTAAGACAATAACAGCTCACTAAAAGATCTCTTTCTTCGACAAGGTCAAAGGCAGAGAAATCCCTTATAACAGTTGGAAGCTTAAACTTCGACAAAATAGAAATAGAAATGAAAGTGCAAGTGTGATGTGAACTCCTAGCTTTGAGGCACTCTTTATAGCCCACTGATCAAAGTGATCATTTTGCTGACATGACAATTTGAGGCACCTCGATTAACTGGGGGCGCCTCTGGTCGGATGAAGCTTGCCCACATTCAATTGATCTGGCTGAATGGAGGTGCCTCGGTTCATCGGAGGCATCTTGATTCCAATAGAAGTACCTCAATTCAATCGAAGGAGCCTCAGATTGGCTGACATGGATTTCATTGCTTATCTTTTCATCAAAGGTCTCCAACTCTTTTAAGGTGCCTTAGATCATCCGAGGCGCCTAAGTCTGCTGCATGAGAGGTGCCTTAGACCCATTGGAGGCACCTTATATTTCACTTTAATAGGGTGCCTCTAGTCGATTGGAGGTACCTTGGATGGTTAACTTCCGAGTTTATCATCACTCTTCACACGCCTGAGTGATGATCCGGTCGTCCAGAGTTGAGCTCATTTGAACCCAACTCTAACCTTTTTCTTAAGTTGGCTTCCTCTCGGCTTCTCGTCCCTCAGATACATCGTGTGCGTACTTATCGCTCCATCGATGTATTCTTCCACATCTCTTTTTTCGTCGGATGCACTGAGCTCATTGACTCCCTTTCCATGTCATCCCTCTCACTCGTTGCATCTTCCGATTGATTTATTGTGTTCCTAAGTCTCTGCACACTGAGACACAATATATCAAATACACAAGGACTAACTTAACTTAGTTGATCAATATCAAAATTAACTCCGGAGTACTTACAATCTTCTTATTTTTGATGTATATCGATCCAAGTTAAAGATAGGATAAACAAACAATAAAAGATTTATGTTAACAATTTAAAATATTAAATTTTGTAATTAAGTATAAATAATAACATTGCAATATCCCCTTTAACTTAACTCTCATAATATCTTCTCGTTTGATCACATAAAAAAGCAAATAAAATGGAAAAATAGACCAAAAAAAACATGAAAACATTTCTAAGGGTTTTACTAATAGCATGATAGTATATATATATATATATAAATTATTTTTCATAGAAAATAATTTCTAAGAAGTATACGTTAAATTCTTAAAATAAAATTTAAAAATTATTTATAATTTTAAAAAAAATCTAGAAATTTTTGTCAATATTAAACAGTAATCTAACCATAGAAACAATTTCACAAGAAAATTTTTCTTACCACCAAAATAAATATTTTTGCACAGAAATAGTTATTTTTGAAATTAAATATTTAAAAATAGATTTTAACGTCAAAACATTTTACTTTTTTTTCTAACTATGCAAATTATAACTGATATCTATCGAAAAATTAGGTTTGTCCACAATCTATCTCTCAAAATTTTTAATTTAAAAAGTTCATGTAAAATTATTTAGTGGTTGGAAATTTTCAAAAAAAAAAATCTCTTAACAAATAACACATTTTTCTATCAAGGAAAATTTAAACAAAAAACAACCGAAGAGAAAATTTATGAAAAATAATTTTATCACTAATGTTAATAAATAACACAAATTTATTTTCTAACATGCACATAAAAATAGTTTAATAAGTTAGAACAACCCAAAATAAACTTCCACCTATTGGATTAATCAAATATTTTTTTAGAATATTATTTTTAATAATTTTTATAATTTGTCTCATATGATTTCTAACATATCAATTAAACTCTCTATAATTTCTAAAATTTAAAACTGATAAGAAATTTGAATTTGAGCATAAATAATTCTTTTCTAGTATCTATATTTGATTTTTTTTTAATTTTACATTTTTAATTTTAACTTTATCAAATTCTTCCTCTAAGCATACATTTTCTATCTTATTTTTTAAGGAAAAATGATATGCTCAAGGAAAAAATCTCAATGAAATACTCAAGGATAGATGCATAAAATGATGGGGCCTACAAAAAGTGAAATGGTGAGCCATGAATTTATGTGTCTATCCTTGAGCATTTCATTAAGATTTATCCTTGAGCGTATCATAGCTCTTTTTTAAGTAGTATTAATCCTTTTTAGATCTAGATACTTGGTTTGTAATTTGTATAAAGTTCTAGACAACATTTCATAGCATCTTAAAGTTGATCAAAGAGAATGTTACGTACCTCACTTACCGTGTCAAATTAGTAGGTTGAGGCTTCTGATCCTCTTCATTGTTGTTTTCTTCTAAAGAGCTTTCGTCATCTTTAGATAGGCGGTTGACCGTTAGTGCTAGTCCAGCATATTCCTCTGTCTTGGACTCTCCTGATGAAGACTAGCTCTAAGTTGCTTTGAGGTTCTTCTGTTTAGACTTTCTTGACCCTTTGTCCTTTTCTTTTTCTTTGTTCTTTAATCTATGGTGGTTGTTCTTGATATGTCTTTTTTCACTACAGTTATAGCACCTCATTTTCCTTCTTCCTCATAGAAGTTTTTTGGCCCATGTCTTATCAAAGTTGTTAGAATTAAAAAAACATTTTAAATTTTTTTACCATATAAGCCTCTTTATTTTTGTCGAGGGATGATTCTAAATCTGGTTCAATCTTTTTGGTTTTTAGCGCTAGGTTGTGTTTCAACTCCTTTTCTTTTCTGAGTTATGCACAACGAGATTCATGAAGTTCTAAAGTTAAAAATAAACTTTTTAAAGTACTTACCTCGAGATCCTTGGAGATATAGTAGGAGTCTATGATTGATGTCCATTCCAGGGTTCTTGGAAATACATTTAATGAGTACCTTAGTGAATCTATATTTGTTAGTATTAATGAGTACCTCTTTCAATTTTGCGTGCAGTTGTACTATCGTTTCCCCTTCTTTTAGTCATTGGTTGCTTAGTTGATTTCAGAACAAGTCTCGTCTTGCTAGTTTGGTCTCCAATGTGCATTCATGAAGCTCCAGGAACTTCTCTCAGAGTTCTTTAGAGGAGTCGTATGTCTCAATCTGGTTGACTTCTTGAGACGGTAGTACCAGGGATGGAGCCACACCCAAAGGGTGGGGTGGGATCCAACCCAGTTTTTTTTTTTAAGTTAGTAGTATATAATGGATTTTATTTTTATTGGGCTTAAGCCCTAGGTAAATTATTTTGGCCTTTAACCTATTACAATTTTTTGTCTATTAACTTTCTTTTAGCCCAATAAAACATAGGAAACTCAAATAACCGATCAGTTTTCTCTCTTTATGTCATAATCTAAAACTCGAGGGCTATTACTTGTTAGGAAATGTCGCACTTCCCTGGTGCAATCATGCAATCTCAAAATTGATTGAGCTTACAGTATAAAGTTCATTTTGATATCAAGTTTGGGATATAAAATGTGAACCAATTTGAAAGCCGAAATCCTAGCTTGTGGTTCCATTTCTACTAAGTTGTTCTTTGATTTTTCAAAGTATTTAGTCATTTAATTAATTAAATTAGTCAACCCAAGATTAATATATTTTCTGGCTACGCCCCTCGGTAGTACGCTCAGCAGATGAAATTCTACCTTGCCGTTAGCTACAAAATTAGTTTAGTGTTTCTTGTTCCATTAGTGCTCTTCATTTTTTTCTCCGGTCTCATCCATGGTTGCTTCAAAAACATATTTAATTGTTAGCAATATATCGCTATTTGTTTTGAAAAATACTTCCATTCGTCGCTTCTAAAGCGTAAACTCCCTCTTGATCTTTGGTGGATGGATGCTTGATCCGACCATCTTCACGTTTCTTTAGTCGGCAGTTAGTCTTTCAAAGATGATTGGGCTATGATACCACTTGTTGGATTGGATGGAGTGACAAGAGGGGGAGAGGGCGAATAGCTTGCAATAAAAGTTAACTATTTCTCTTACTTTTGAACTAGTAAGGACATACTAATTATTTAAAAACAAATAATAAAAATATAAAGTAAGAGACTCAAAATTTTTACTTGATTTACAACCGAGGAGGTTGCTAATCCAAGACAATAACAACTCACTAAAAGATCTCCTTATTCGATAAGGTCGAAGGCAAAGAAGCCCTTTACAGTAGTTGGAAGTTTAGACTTTAACAGAACACAAATGGAAATGAAAGTACAAGTGTGATATGAACTCCTAGCTTTGGGACATTATTTATAGCCTACTGGTCGAAGTGATCATTTTGTTGATGTGGCAATTCGGGAAGCCTCGGTTGA
Source organism: Zingiber officinale (assembly GCF_018446385.1). NCBI lineage: Eukaryota > Viridiplantae > Streptophyta > Magnoliopsida > Zingiberales > Zingiberaceae > Zingiber > Zingiber officinale. The sequence goes on from NC_055990.1 coordinate 93,118,743, forward strand.
CCGGGGGCACCTCTAATTAGATGAAGTTTACCAACACTCGATTGATCTTTCTAAATGGAAGCGCCTCGGTTCATCACCTTAGTTCCAATAGAGGCGTCTCAGTTGAATCAAAGGCGCCTCAGATCGGCTGACATGGATTCCGTGGCTTATCTCTCTGCCAACATTCTCCAACTATTCTGAGGCACCTTGAACCATCGGAGGCACCTCAAATCCACTACACGAGAGATGCATCAGACATGTCGAAGGCGCCTCAGATCTTCACTTCAACAGGGCATCTTCAGTCGATTCCTTGAATGGTCAACTTCATCACTTTCACACGCTTAGGTGATGATCTGATCGTCCAAAGTTGAGTTCACTTAAACCTAACTCTGATATTCTCCTTAAGCATACTTCCTTCCGACTTTTCATCCCTCCTATAAGTTGCGCACGTCCTTCTCGCTCCACCGGTGTACTCTTCTGTAGCTCCTCATCTCTCGGATGCAACAAGCCCATCGACTTCTTTCTCGTGCTATCATTCTCACTAGCTGCAACTTCTGCTCAACTTATTGTATTCCTGAGTCCCTACACATTCAAACACAAGACATCAAATACATAAAGACTAAGTTACCTCAGTTGATTAACATTAAAACTAACTCGAGATACTTACAGTAGCAATTATGATTTCATAATTATTTATCTTGTAATAGTTATGAGATTATAACTATTATAATTGTGTAGCAATTACAGGATTGTAGCTGCTATACAATCATGTAATAGTTATAATCTCATAAATATTACAACATTGTAAAAAAATAAAGGTATTTTGAAATAAAAATAGGATAAGACGACTGTAGGGGTGACAGTTTTCTCCGAATCCGATAAAGGATCCAATATCCGAACCAAATAGAGGAGGCTTATGAAGAAATTTTTTTTGACCTGATTAAATAATCAGATAATCAAATATCGCTATCGAGTAATCGAGTATAGAGACGAGTTTAATATAATCCTATCCATATTTGATACAGATATCTGATTAAATTATATATATTAAAGAAAATTTTCTTTTCCAAATCCACACATTATTTTTGTTTGTATTTAATATATTTTTATTGAATATGAATAAATTAGTAGTATATTGTTTGTATTTAATATGTTTTTATTGAATATGAATAAATTAGTAGTATAGTACATGTTTAATTTATTTTTTTATATGATATTCTACTATATTTTTAAAAATAATGATAATGGGATGAAATGAAGAAAAATATTTGTATAGAGAATGTTTGATTCGAAGATGGATGTAGATAGAGGATGAATATTTGATGAGGATGAATACTATAGGGATAAAGATAAAAATTAAAAATATCAGCATGCAATGGAAAAATATGTTTTGATAATAAATGAAAAGGAACATCTTTCTACTATTTCAGTAAAAAAACAAAGAAGATGTGTTTTGACTTTGACCATAAATTTTCAGGCACTCAAATATTAATTAAAAGATTTTTTTTTCTTCGTATTTATCACTTTAAAATCTTTTACAATACCAATTAGCAATATTATCTTTTTAATTTGAGTGTATATTTGTTTAATATCTGGAAATAATATTTGAATTCAATTAAAATAAAATTTAAACAAATAAATGTGGAATTAAATAATTATCAACATTATTATTTTAATCGATTATCATCATTGGAATTTTATAGAATTATAGATTTCGTATAATATGTATATAATTAATTTTTTTAATTAGGAAAAAATATGTTGTGGCAAAATCTTTAAATTGTTAAATTAAAATCTATAATCACAAATATACTATTTTGTAAAAAATTATAAATGCTAAATTCTATAATAAATTTATATAATACATGAATTTAATTTATGTATGTAATATAAAATGCATCAAATTAATAAATGAAGGTAATGGAGGATTTGAGCTTCATCTTGTTGCTTCGCGAGAAGTTTAACTACCTTGAGAGTATCCCCGGTGTGCTCCTCCCCCACCCATCCTCCATCGCCGCCCTTGCTGCTTTTTCGGTCATCGACAAGCCTCCTCCTTCGCAATGGGCCTCCTTGCCTTCGTCATCTATGCCATCGAAATTCTACGATCATTATTTGATCACACCATCGATCAACAACCTCGAGTTGTTACTCTCAAGTCTACCGGTCTTTAAGTCATTCCCTATGATGGGGGCAAAGGAGGAAGAGACCGGCAATCATGGTAATGATGGTAGTGATTGTCACCTTTAAATCCACTACTTCTAATTAGTAATTAATTTTGTAAAATAATTTAATCAGTCGAATTGTTCTCTATTTGATGGAATCATATGTATGCGAAATTAATTTTCTGTTATTAAAAAAAATTAGTTAGAAAATCAAATACTAAAAATTTTAAAAATCTAGAGATATTTTTAACGATTTAATTTTTTTGATAGCATCTTGAAAAAAAAAAAGTATAAAGGGTAAATTGATATAAATTTAAAAAGTCTATAATTATTTTTTAAACAACCGTCAATATATTCTTCATCCCGATCGAAGATACTTTTTATCTCAATATTATTGTATAGTTACTACAATATACTAAACTAAATGAGCTCAATTTAATTAAAATTATTATACATAAAATATTGATATATTAAAGTATTTAAAATAAGAGTATTTTGAAGATCATAAATATGATGAAATATTATTTTAATGTTTTTAAAAATAATAATACTAATACTGATAAATGGTGCCTTTTAATTTTTGTCTAGAATATTTTATGATCACATGAAAATGTAATGGTTGCTTGCAATACTACTTCCAATTTTTTAATTACTCGTAAAAGTTATTTAAAGGAAATTATTTTAGAAGTATATTTTTCCTTACCATCTATAAAAAATATATTAAAGTTTAATATTTATTTAATACAGGACCAGAGAGAAACGAGTCTGTTGGCCAGTTTTTGAATCGGCTTTAAAATATTTGATTTATACTCGAAATTATTGAATTGGAGTTAGAATTTGAAACGCGCTTGATAATTTTTTCTAACTAAATTTAAATTTATAATATTTTATTTAATTATTTATGAGTCATTTGCGAGACGAGTTGCACTCGAATCCGACTGTAATTATTTTTTCATAATTTATCTGAATAACTCGAAAGTGAGTTCGAATTTAAATTATTTTGAATTATAATTTGATTCTGATATAGATTCAATCAATTCGGACTGAACTTAAACTCAAATTTTATTATATTTCCGTGCAATTCTAATATTATATATATTTTTAAATTTAAATTCAAATATTAATATTTTCATACTATTCGTTTGATTAAGGGGGCAGATCCTCTAGTCAAGAAAATTTTGGATCATAAGAGACCCTGTCTAGGGGTGGATTTAGGATTTTAGGTTTGGGGGGCCGGGTTTATGCAGTTTTTAGTTGTGCGATGATTTATCCATGAAAATGTTGTAACGAGGTAGTGTGATCAATCTATCAACAGGGATGGATCTAGAATTTTATATTTGAGCACCGCATACTAAGTGATAAAAATAAGTGGTATATAATTTTCAATAATAAAAAAAATACAATAATTAAAATAATAAATAGAATACTCACAGTGATGTCTAACATCTCGTATTATTCATGTTGTGATTATTGTCTCATTGAGCAGGGAGTTGCTCCTAACCAATTGTGGCAAAGGTGAATACGCTCGCCCCTAGCGCTTCTGCCAACCCGTCCCAAGGTCAATACGGAGGAGGTAAATCACGGGACGACTACTAGCCTTTGGAATAGTGACTAGCACATAAGGAAGACATTTACCTCGGCTTTGCCGAGATTCGAATCCCAGACCTCATTGTGGTAACATCTCATGCGCTAGCCACTAGACCCAGAGTTGCTCCTAACCAAACTCTATATCCAATAGTCCTCTCCCTTCTCAAATAATTTTACGAGGAATCACGAGGAAATATATTATGAGAATCATCCTACATATACTTGCTAATGCTACAATAAGGAAATATATTATGACGCTCATTAATTTCTGAATCTGCTTCCATTCGCTACCCTCCAAAGAAAGGTTTGAGAAATTGAAATTGGTGTTAGAAATTAAGTGGTAGAGATGCGTCCCTAGGCTAGTCCTCCTGCATCGGTCTTGTTGAACTTCGTGCTACTTTTGCTCGCCAGTTGCCATGATGTTAGAGCACAATTTCGAAAGTGATGAATTTAGACTGAAACAAGTCGAGCTAATTAGAGAGATTCAATAAAAGGTATTTGCATTACCGATTGAGGCACAAAATAAAATATGAATGAAGATGGAGCATACACATTAGATTTCATGGCTGATGTGTCTTTTGTCACATGATTACACGACCTTTAAACATATAGGGAATCTAATATATGTGAACATGTCCCAAAGTTAGAGGGGGTCGTGGCCCCCCTAGTCATGCACTAGATTCACTCCTGGCCCTGCCCATTCATTGGTTAGATGAACTGGACCCCACCTGTTAAATAGTAGGGTCCAATTCATCCAACCAATGAATAAATAAGGGATCAGGGATGATCTAGAGATCCTGTACCAGAGGATCCCTACCCTTGATTAAGTTCGTTTGCTATCTCTATGTATAATGTGAATATAATCAAGTCCCACGTCTAAAATACATATAAAAAATCGACTTATAAAATGAAAAATATTTACATTTGTATCAGATTTATTTTTTTGGAATAAAGTTCTAAAATGAATGTATATCATACGAGAATTATTATAGAAAAATTATCACCCTCTCCTCAACCGGAGCCATGAGACAAGATTAGAGGGGAGTGACTTGTCCATTGGTCAACAATGTAGGAGGACATTCCTTATAAGGACATTAAAAATAATAAATACTATTTTTAATTTTTATTAATATTTATAAATACAAATACATTATTTTATCTAATTTAAATTAAAATTTAAACCAAACCACTTTACTTTCTTGTATTCCAACAGATTTCCAATTATGAACTAATTCGAAATCGAATCTCGGATTTGCCATTCTGGTCTCATCCTTTCTCCCCATTAATGGCAGATACCAGCCCGGCGGAGTTCGTACCTTTTTAGAGCATCTCCAATCCAAATAGTTTAAAAGATTTATAAAATTAAAAAAGCTTAAAAAAAAAAAAAACTCTAATGAATGGGAAGATAAACTTTGAGATTTTTATTTTAAGAGTACGATTTAATTTTTCAAATATATTTTTTTTTGAAAATGGAACTATTAATCATTAAAAATTAATGTTTGACTTTTTAAAATCATTAATTATTTTATTTAATAATTAAATTATACATTTTTTGACAATAAATATATTTGATAAATTAAAAAAATACAAATGACTATAATTAAATTAAAATTCATAAATTAATTAAATATTAAATAAAAATTATAAATTAAATTAAATTTAAAAATCATAAATTCATTAATTTATTAATTAAAAATTACAAATAAATTAAATGAGAATTAAATAAAATATTAAGTAAAAATTATATAGAAATATTAAATGAAAAAATAATAAATAAAGATGTGTGATTTGTAATGTATGCCCCACAAAAAAATTGTATGGAGGTTTTTTTTATTGTGGAGAGAATAATAGATTTTTTCACTTTTGATGTGACATTAATACGACATATTGAAAATTACAAAAAAGTTTATGATGAGATTTAACTATTGGAAATGCCCTTAAACCCTAAATCTATGTTTGGATGAGATGAACGAAGGTTCATTAATGGAAAAGAAAAGGGGGGAATGCAGTAAAAGGGAAGGAAAATAAACAACTTATATTCTCTTTATTTGGGAGGGAGGGAGGGAAAGAGGGAAAGTTCATTAACATAACATTGTTACTGTATGTGGGAGGAAAGTGAAGGTAACAAAGGTTAAATATATAAAGTTACGAAATTATACTCACTTTTATTAAAGACTTACACATTCAAGCAATTGTATCTCATTTGTTAAAATCAGTATCAGTATTGATGTCGACGTCGACGTCAAAATTGACATTGGCGTCAACGTCGAAGTCAGTGTCAGCGTCGACGTCGAAGTCGATGTCGGCGTCGACATCAAAGTTGGTGTTGGTATCAAAGCTGCCGTCGAAGTCGGTATCGGTGTTGAACTTGGCGTCGGCATCGGAGTCAGCATCGGTGTCGAAGTCGGTGTCATCATTAAAGTTGATGTCGGCATTGACGGAATGTGAGCGTTGGACGATGCGAGTATTTTTTATCGCGTCATAAAGAATATCTAAAATAATAAATTTTAAAATTAATATAATAAAATAAAGATAAAATTAAAACATAATTTTTTTTTAATTCTCTTTATATTTCTTTACACCTCAAATCAAATTACAAGAAGGTTAAAATTTACCATTCTTTACCTTTCAATAGCTCACTTCCTCTTAAACACGATTTCAATTTTTTTTTCTCCTTCTTGACCTTTTCCTTCCCTTTCCTCACCTCCTCCCAAAGTTGACCCTTTCCTCCCTTACCTGCTCTCAAACAATAATGCGTAATTGGGATTCAATCCAAACCCAGTTCGACGCGGACCTAACTCGATCCCGTTTCTGAGCCAATCAAAAAAGCAATGGCCGCCGCAGCTCCTCGCCTCATCATCTCATGGCTGCCGCGATGAACATATAGATAGGCCTCTTTTACTTCCCCGGTTCTCCTCTCCTTCCTAGCTCACTCTTCTCTCTCTGCATTTTTTCTCTTTGTCTTCGCTGCTTCGATCTAGGGTTCGGGTTGGCTTTTATTCGAGGGAAGAAGTGCGGCGGCAATGGCGGAGCCGAAGAACCGGTGGACTTGGGATTTGCCGGGGTTCGAGCCGAAAAGGTCGGCAGAGGACCAGCGCTCCCCACCATTGGTGCCACGGCTGTCGGTTTCGCAGTCGTCCCTGTCTCCCCGGCCGGACTCCTCGAAGAAACCGATCGCCGTCGGGCTCCAGAAGTTGGAGAAACAGGTCAAGGTTTGATTTTGCTTCTCCGCCCCTGTTTTATTAGGTGTTTACCTTACCTTACTTTACCTTCCTATTTTGTTCCCGAGGTGTTGGTCTCGCACGTCCTCCCTGCAGTAAAGATATCATTTTTATGCTATATGATATATAAACTGCAGCCACGAGATTGAGCATTTGTTGCAAACTCGATTGTGAGTTTGGTTTGTTGCTTGAAATCTTGAAAACTGTATGGATAACTTATTGGTATTGGGGACGAGAAAGGAAAACGGTTAAGTTTGGAGACGATTTGCTAAGAATTTTGAACACATGACACATCAAATTGGTAGTTAAAACGACCTGACGAACTCTTTGAATCGACTCTTCATCTTGGGATTAATCTGTGCAGACACTTCTAAAAAAGTCCATCATTTACTCCTGTTTGATGAAGGAGTGTTGGTTTGATTTTTTTTGCCTAATTTAATGCATTTTTTTTACTATATCCAGTGCACCGCTAATAATTGCTATCGATTTGGCTTCTTAGCACACAAGAGATTACTACTTGGAACTGAAGCAGGAAGCTGCCGATCTTAAAGAATATTCTCATGCCAAACTCGATCGAGTTACGCGTTACCTTGGTGTACTTGCAGACAGGGCTAGAAAATTAGGTAGGCCATGTAAACCTGATGTTTTCTTACATGTTCGAGGTTATCTATTTTTCCTTTTGCCATTTTTTCTTTCATGGTATGTTTGATTGTTTACCTCTCTTGCAGGGTCTTGTAACCATAAAGTGATTTCTTGATTAGAATGGCTGTTTACTATACATGCTCCTCTATATGGGAGTAAATGATGTTTGTTTTTAAAAACCTCATCATAGAGTAGGTTATTATCTCAGTTGAATAATCCCATGTGTGCCTCTTTGGAGAATGCTACATGCTAGTGCATTTTGCAAGCATGACCTAGGAATGGCATGAAGAAGAAACTAGGAGAAAGTCAGTAAGATTCCTTTTGTTCAAAGAACATGGAAGCAACGTACTCTCTGTAGAAACTCATTATTAAGGTTCCATAAAAAACAAATCGGATTTTATCTCTCGAAAACATTTTTGTTCATAATTGTCTGCAGAAAAACTTTGTTTAAAACACTGTTCCAGGAGCATTTTGGCCGTTTTGTTCTATTGAGGCCTTATAGGGAATTTTAAAATTGATGGTCTTGTTTGGATTTTTTTTATCACAGGGGAGGGAGGGATCTTGTTTAAGCATTTTCCTAACTATTACTATACAACATGATAGTTAACAGTTAAAGTGAATACTTGAGTCTGATAGTTACATATGTAAAAAAATTTAACAGTATGCTTAGTTAATGTAGAATAGGTGGTTGGTTGAAGCTATTCTGTGACTTTTCACTTTTGTTTTTGACAATGAGCTATCATTTCTCTACCTTTGAATTATTTATATCTTGTTTAATCAATTTCATTTTATTTACATCTGTTAACTTATTATTTTTGCCTCAATATAACAAATAAAATGTAGAAGAAGTATTTTAAACAAATAATCTTTTATTGCCGTAATATCCTGTTATGCCCTTCCTCTGTTGAATATTATAATTCTGTTGTCAATTTTATTAATTATCTAGATACTTCTGTTGGATTCTCATATCATTAGCTGTGTTATATATTGCTTTCTAAATAGCTTCTTTGTTACAATATGTGGCTATTTCTTAATACTCCACTTGGCATGATTTTGAAATAAATGTCATATCCAGCTAACTTGACCCATTGTTTGAAATTTGTATTCTATTTCAGATCAAGCTGCTCTTGAAAGTGAGGCTAGAATAATTCCTCTAATCAATGAAAAGAAAAAAGTTTTCAATGATTTGTTGATGGCCAAAGGTATATAAAATATCCATGATATCACTTCCACTGAATGTATGCTCGTTGTTTTTAGATTTGGCAATCTTTTGTTGCAATCCTCTTATGTTTTGAGGTTTTTGTTATTTCAGGAAGCATTAAAGTATACTGTCGTATAAGGCCACCTTTCGAAGATGAAGGCCCTTCTATAATTGAGCTTCCAGATGAATTCATAGTTCGAGTAAACATCAGTGATGATTCTCTTGCCAATCCTAAGAAGGATTATGAATTTGATCGAGTATATGGCCCTCATGTTGGGCAAGGTAAAATGATGTTACTATTCTATACATTTACCAGGTTCCAACTTCTAATTGCTCACATTTTTGAACCTGCATAAACAACTGGTTGTATGAACTGTGGTTTCACTTGCTTTTTTTCTTCTCAGATGCTAATTTTGATTCTTTGTTCATCTTGTTTTACCATGTATGTGAACGACATTTACCTGACTTCTCATCACTATCTTGTTATATGCATATTTATAGGGGAATTCTTTTGCGATGTTCAACCGTTTGTACAGTCGGCTTTGGATGGATATAATGTATCTATATTTGCATATGGCCAAAGCGGCTCTGGGAAGACGCACACAATGGTTTCCTCCTTTCATTGGATCCTCCTGATCTTATTACTTCTCTCTTTTAGTTTCCTACTAATACACTTCGAAGTTTCGGTAGTTGTATGCATTGAATTTGTTATGACACCAACCACCATTTGTGGACATCCATTTGGACTTCTTGTATATGTGTTAGTAAATTGCTTCTTAATCAACTATGAATTTTTTTTTGATACATTCTTTGCAAGTCCTTCTATACTTATATTCAATCATTATTTACTAAGTTTTTTAATCACTTAAAGCTGGAGTTTCCATTCAGTTTTTCTTCTCAAGTTCCATAGTGCCCTAGTTAAGTTTTCTAAAATAAAAAACTTAAGTTAAGCTATGATTCAGCAATCAAGTATTGCCATGTTGATCAACATTAGTTGTCTCAAGCCAAAAATAAGTTAGGCTAGGTGGGTTAACCATGTTCCTTGCTAAATTATGCTAAAGATTTTTGACATATAGTTGTAGATGTTTTGATTTGTGCTGGTCAGCAACGGCTGAAACAACATTGTGAATCATGCTATGTGGAAATGGAATCAGCATACCAGCGTGTCCTGATTTTATGTGCATTATATATCATTGGTTTCTCTACTTCCCCTGATTCTTGCCCTGCTATAGTTTTGCAAACTGGCCATTCTATGGACTGATACATATTGCATGTACTGGAGGATCCATTGAATTATTCTTCGGAGAAGTTAATGATTTTTAGAAGAAACAAATAATTAATATATGCATTCTCAAAGAAAGAAACAATTGATTCATAACTCTCGACTATAAATTCTTCATTTGATATTGAGAATGGATAGCATGGTCAGTCTATTATGCATAGCTGAAACCTTACTTTTGTCTTGGAGAAATAGGAAAATTACAAATCTTCCCAACCATCATCACAATGCTCTTCACTATGGAGGTTTAATTGTATGTCTTATTAATTGTTTGTGTGACAATTAGTTCGTGCATCTTTTTAGGTTGAGGATAATCAAAGTAATTAACTGAAGGAAATGGTGCTTGCATAAGGAAACTTGAACGCATTGTAAAAATGATGTTCTCAACACATTTTGGATTGGATGCTTGATGATCACCCAACCATTGAGGCATTTCATAAATTTTATATTCTTTCTTTTTATTGCTCTTAATATCAAATATTCAATATTTCATTACCTTATGGGGCTTAAAATTGTTATTTAGCAGGTTTGTGTTAATTTTTCTTGCTACCTTTATGTCCTTTACTTTCAAATTCTAGGTATCCATAGTGATTGCAGGATATCATTGACTTGTTACTTTGAAAGGATATTCTTTATGTTGAATAAATTGTTTGTCATTGCTCGTATGCACTCATAGCTCTCTAATTCAGATCCTGTTTTCAGGAAGGATCTAGTCATGAACGTGGTTTATACCTTCGCAGCTTTGAGGAGCTTTTTGATCTGTCTAATTCAGATACCACTTCATCATCTCAGTATACTTTCTATGTTACTGTCTTTGAGCTTCATAATGAACAGGTTGTACCAGACTTCCAATTTATAATCTTTTCATTTGCTTTCTAGTTATCTCTTAAGATGTGTTTCCTTTGAGAGAATGGGATAAAACAAGGTGTCACAACCTACATAGATGAGAGGATTCACCCATTAACTTGTCAAACCCAACTAATGACCCAAAATACATAAATGCAAGGTAATAGCTGCTAACTCAACTAAGCTTATAAAGCTTCTTTATTAGCCCACAACTTTCTCTTTGGACTAAATCGAGGTGATTCATGATCAAGGTTTAAAATTTCGACCCATGCCGAGGTTTCGGTCCTGGATCGGAATGATACAATTTCAGTACCGTATCGTACCGTGCCGATATAGTTTCAAAATTTGTAAATATAAAATATATTAATTAAAAACTAAATATTTAACATAAATATTAAAAAAATAAACAAGATAAAATATAATCTTTTAAAAAAGGAAAAGATATGAAAATAGATAAATAAATAAATAAAAATTTTATTACAATTTTTAAATTAAAATAAATGAAATATTAAATTAATTAGATAATTTTATTAGGGTTTAATAAAGTATCTTTAGATTATCTCCACCATAACTAGGAGTTGATTAAAAAAATTAACCTAAGTTTAATTAAAAAAAATCTGAAATCCGACACCACTTGCGAGCCCGCACGACTTCGGTGCTGTCATAGGGTTGCGTGATCAGCCATGGTCGCGGGGATTGCATGACTCCTTCAGTGCGACCATGTTGGTCGTGCGACCCTCTACAGTGACCACAGGGTCGCACGATGCCTCCACGACGGCAGCGGAAGGGTTATGCGACCTCTCCGCTACTGTTGCAGGGTCAAGTCATCCCTTTGCTGTGACTACGGGGTCGTGTAACACGTCGCACCTGTCGTGGGTCTGGTGCCGGGTCGTGCCGGTGCCGATCGTCGAGCAGAACGAGACGTTTTGTCCGTTTCGACCGTTTTGGCACGACACTTTAAACCATGTTCATGATATCCTCACTTAATAGATTTAGATTCTTGACAATACTTAAAATTCTAACTCATAGTTGAGATTCGAGAATCATCCTTAATCAACTTGCAAGGTCCAATGGTCACTACACCATAAGGAAGCCTTTTCCAACACCTCAACATGTGTTGAATTAACTTTGTTTTAATATCAATTGTCACAACATACTTGAATAAGAAAATTAACCTATGAATTTGTCATGCCTAACCATTATAGCAAAATGCTTAAACCCTCAATGGTAGCTCATTCATCTAAGCATCTTCTTTATTAACCCGTAACACATCATGTGAGACTAAACTCGCGTGAAACAAGGAGGGAAGCTAAAGAGGCAAGCCAATTCTTTACTATTTGGTAGGATGATAAGTGAGAACTACAAAGTTAGGGATATTTTTCTCTCAAAAAGAAACAACCCAACTTGGATGGAAAGCCCCTTCTAGTGCCTATGATCCTTGTGCCCTTGCTCAATGCAGCCATCTGTCTCGGCGTCATCCTTTTGTGTCTTTGCATCCTCATCTTTGCCATTTGACTCTCGAGTCAGAATTTGTGGCCTCTGCCAGCGATAACGTTAAGAGCCATGCAAATCTGACAACATGAGGGTGCAGGGAATGATTTTTGTCTGTTTTGACACTATTCAAGCAACAATCTTGGGTCAATGGTGGAGGGTGGTTAGGGAGATAGCGGAAGATAGGCAGAAATTGTTAGCAACAACAATTCATGTATTTGGCCATGTTTAGGATAGGGATGGAGATGGGTGAGTGCCATGCCTGTACAATAGAAGTTGAGTGTATTTTAGGGATTTTTATTTTTTCTGCCTTTTTTCATTGAGGTGATAACATAAAAGGAAGTTCTTTCTCTTTCTCCCCTTATTTTTATGCCCATATCTCTCATTCCTTGTATATAGCCTTCTAAGGAAGCACAGCATTTGTTTCCAGTTCCTAGAATCTGCATGCATGTATTTCTCAAATGAGATTAATTTATCTTGTTGTTTTCACTTTTTATATTGTGCTAGGTTCAAGATTTGCTGGTAAAATCTTTAAGCACCTCATCAAGCAATCAGTTCAGCAACCAAGATTCATCCTTGGAACTAGTGCAGGAGAAAGTAGACAACCCTTTGGAATTTACTAAAGTACTTAAAGTTGCACTGCAGAATCGAGGGACAGATTCTTCAAAAGCCATCATGTCACATTTGTATGTATAAACACTGTCTTGGATGGGGATTCTTTAAGATAGTTGTCGCAGATCCACAGTTGAGCAATTTTATATGCACTAAAAATAGGCTGGATTAATTGTGAATCTGTGAAGAAATGAGCAGCATGTTTTAGTTGGATTTGTTTTGGAACTGGTTGATATTTGACTATACTCTGCAAGAACTGTTTCCTGGTTGGCATTGTTGCTAGGGTTTATTGTTGAATTTGGTTCATATTTGTCCATATCAGCATAACATCTGCAAAATCTGACACAACCTTAAAAAATTATATTTAATTGTGTCGATAGTATATAGTCTGAGGCTGCTGCATGCCGACCCTATCCTGTTGCTTTCTTGAGTAAAACTACACACGCCACTCCTGTCTTGTAATTAACTTGTCTTTTTTCTCTCCATTGGCCATATCAAGAGGTTTGATTGTTGCAATTTATACCAAAGACTCAAGTTTTACTGATCCCTCACATGGTAGTAGACCACTCACCGAAGGCAACACTGCTTTCAGAAATGCTTTACAATGTCGATATGACAGCATCTAGCAGACAGCTAGAGGTAGCTCTTTCTTGAATACTTGCAGCTTTCCTTGCGGGGATGGAAATGTTAGAGAATTTGATATCTTTTCATAGGGTTCAGTTCTTACTGTTGAGAAGCTGGATGGTAACACCAATTCTGTTTTTTGTTCATAATGGAACTCATGCAAGATGGAGGTTATATATGAGTTGAGCCCATAAGGATTGTCCTCTTCTTCTAGTTACACCTGCAATTTTGTGGCATTGTCATTTTAATTGCCATTGAGCCAACCTCAAATAGTTCCGACAAAAACTTGTTGACGATCTGTTAAAGAATTAACATTCATTATATCCAAGATTCTCTTATTTGCACTATGTTGTATCTGGACATATTGAACTTCAAGATTGTAGCTTGTATGGCGTAGTTGCTGGCATCAGACTTCCAACTGATTCAGTAAATATGGTAAACACTGTTGAGAGTAATCCCAGTTTCATTCATGAAAATCAATTAGATTAGCTGTTAAACTAAGAAAATGCTGATCTTATATGTTGTAGTTTGGTTGGAGAAAATATTTTTTTTGGTTAATCTCACAGTAGCATTTCATTTCAAACAAAATTTGTCAACTTTCTAGTTCTCTTGATTGTTCGATCGTTGATACTTCTTTGCATTTGTTGGATAGTCATTTAAATTGCAATCAAATGGTCAATCACGAAACTTGCCTGCATATAATTGTCATGTTTTTATCTGAGACATGCATTGTATCTTTTTCCCAGGATTGTTACCATTCATATTCATTATTCCAATTGGGTCACTGGAGAAAGTCTTTACAGCAAACTCTCTCTTGTTGATTTACCTGGAAGTGAATGCTTTATGGTGAAAGATGCTACACGAGATCATTTAACAAACTTTTTACATGTTTCAAAGTCACTTTCTGCGTAAGTTTGAAATGCATGTTGCTCTTACGTTTTGTTGTTAGTTAGAATTTTGAAGAATGCTGATTCATGATATTTTTTTATTCTCAAATATCTTTTTCCTTTGTATACTGATTAGGTTGGGTGATGTTTTGAATTCATTGACTACAAAGAAAGAGTCTATACCATTTGAAAATTCAAGGATGACTCAAATTCTTTCTGATTCCCTGGGTAACTCCTATTTCATCAAATTTTTACATGATGTTTCATGCCATTAAAATATATATTGCAATTTTGATCCCTATGGTTTTTGTGCAGTTTGTTTAATGACTTAGGAGCACATAATGTTGCTTGAAGCCTAGGAGTTTCTGTGTGGAATTGTCTTCCACTGATTAACAAATATGCATTTTTTTTATTTTTATTTTTTATTTTTGTTGAATGGGTTTTAGGTCTATGAAACCCTGCTTAACAGGCCTTATAATGGGTTAATTGTTTGGGTCCTGTGGGATAGGCTCAATTTTCACTCATAGCTCATTGGCAAAGTGATTTAGGTTGAAGAGCATGGCTAGGTTCACTTCTGTTTCTAGGCATCATAGCATGGGTGGTAGGGGTCTCAGTCCAATAAGATATGCATAATACAAATTATGAATAAGTCACTTGCAGAAATTGCAATAAAATCATTCCTCATGCTTGAGAAGTCAATGTTTCTCTACCTTCTCTCTCTCTTTTTTGTTTTCAGTTCTGATTGATTATGGTGCTGATATATCTACAATTTTGATTGATGATATGACAATGATATGGTAGAACATTTGGATTTCAGTAGGTTGACAATATTCCATTTATATCCTTATTGCTGGTCTTTTGAGTTTTGACGAATAACAAATAACTTTAGTCAGCAGTCTATGCTTACCATTTGGTTAACGGGATGTCCACTGAACAACTTATGAACTCAGGACGGCTTCTATTTCCTTGAGAAAGCATTCACCATTCATATTATGATGCCTCAACATTTATTTGTGACTCTTTGTTTTTTTTTGTATTATCTTGAGAATTTTTCTATGGTAGGGGAGGATCTACTGAAAAGTGGGCATTTTTTATCTCTTTTTTTTTTAATTATTATTTTATATTATACTTTGATTAAGCCTGTTGAAGGCAGTACCATTGTGTTATGTCTTCTTTGAGTTAGGATTAATCCTATTGGATGCTTCACTTCTTGGTTGAGGTGTCATATCCTATTCAAATATTTCCTGCTGTTATGACTCCATAAAAAGATGGTCGTTCTTAATTTATTTAATAGCAGGTTTCATTGATGACAACTACTTTATTAATCATGAGTATTTTGTGACAATGTCCCCTCGGGACGGTCTAGTGGCTAGCACATAAGGTGTTGCCATAGTGTCTAGCAGTGTTGCCATCATGAGGTCTGGGGTTCAAATCTCGGCAAAGCCGAGGTAAATACCTCTCTTATGTGCTATGTTAGTAATTAGTCCTAAGAGCCAATTATGAGATGATTAGCCTTTTTGGGTTATTCATAGAGTTAGACTCAAATGAACCCACTCATTGGATTGGATTGAGTCCAATCCGAATTAGACACATTGGATTAATGGGTTAGACTTATTGGGTTATTGGATTAATGGTTAATCCAATATAATAATCTAACCCATTAAGAGGAATACAAAGAGACAAAAAACCCTTGGTATTCATGGGATGAATATAAATAGGTTTTTTGGACTGAATTTTTCATTAGATGAAGATGAGTTGAGAAAGTGATGAGAAAAGTGACTCTTGATCTTCCCTCTTCTTTCTCCTCCTTCCTCCTTGGCCGAATCTTCAAGTTTGGCCGAACCATTTTTCTTGCTAGCACAAGAAGATGGTTCTTCTCCGAAGGCTTCGTTCATGTGATGAACGAAGGATGTGTTCATGTGGATACCGTAGAGGCGCGGATGCTTGATCGCATTAAGATCTGCATCTAAAGAAAAAAGGGATGTTGTCGGGATAGCGAAGGGCATGCAACAAAGGTATATCTCTCATGTAAACTTAATATATGATTGTTTTCTCCTTCGTATGGATCTTCTGGAGAGGATCTAGTTAATTTTCCGTTGCACTTAAGCGTGTTTAGCGCGCTAGATCCCTACATGCTAGTCATTATTCCAAAGGCTAGTAGCCGCCCGTGATTTACCTCCTCCGTGTTGGCCCTGAGACGGGTTGGTAGGGGCGCTGGGGGCGAGCGTATTCGCCTTTTGCCATCATGAGTATTTTGTGACAATGAGTATGATGAATTAGAGTACACTGCATTTGCACTTTAATTTAACCAATTCTGTTTGCTAAATTCTTCAATGTAATACTAGACGGTTTATGCCTTTTAACTGTGGCAGGTGGTAGCTCAAAGACCTTGCTGATTGCCCATGTTTGCTCAGATGCTTCAAATCTTTCTGAAACATTGACTACACTTAACTTTTGTGCTAGAGCTAGAAATGCAGAATTGAGCCTTGGTAACCGTGATACAATTAAGAAATATAAAGATGTGGTAAGAACATTATATAATAATTTCCATAATTTTCTTGCTCAATAATTATAGGGTTGATAAGCTATATGATGAAATTGTTATTTTATTTTCTAGGCAAATGATTCACGAAAGGAACTTTATGAGAAAGAAAAAGAAATCCTTGATCTTAGGAATGAAGTGATGGAGCTTAAGCTTGCTCTTAAAGATGCTAATGATCAATGCAGTCAGTTGTTTAATGAAGTACAAAAAGCTCAGAAAGCTTCTTTTACACTTCAGGCAGATTTAAAGGTCCTATTCTGGCTTTTCTCTATGAATGTTTATATCTCCATTTTAAAAGATTGATCTCCAAAACCAATGGCGGTCCGAAGTTCAAATTGGGTTAAATTCCACACAGTCACAGTTGACTTTTGATCCACCTGAAGTTTGGAAGTATGTATACCCACCAAGCACGCTGAAGTATGGAAGTTTTGTTCAAAGCATTTTATGACCTCTAAGTTGATGTTTGATCTGTACCTTAAACCATGGTTTTTGTTGTTAGCATTATACTGGGAGTTAACGTTACAAATTTAGCATTTCTATGCAAGGGCCCTCCTTCGGTATGGAAGCTTTATTTTCTGTGCCTTAGGATTTGGTTAACAGCCAACAAAATCCATGTTTGGTTGGTTATGGATTTGATAGGACTATAAAACCTATACGGGGTGGGATCTAAAAAATCCATATTAAGAGATGAGAGTATGAGACCGTAATTTTCACATAATAATTATGGAATCATATGAAGGTTAATAGTTTTGAAAACTAATAAATTAAGCTTTATTCATATTCATTTTGATAGACAAAATGTTTCATGAATATTGAGGGTTTTTTTTCTTCTAAATATTATTTTTCCAGGATTAATCTTTTTTAGTCTATACTGTACTAACCTAAAGCAATTCTACTATCATGATGTTCATAGGGTTTTATGATTACTGTCAAGTCCTAATGTGCCGCACAATCAACCTTTTTCCTTTCAAACTTGGGACCAACATTAGTAGCCTAAAATAATTTATAGAAGCTTAAAAAATTCACACCCTGCCATGCATTTTAGACTTATTCATGCCTGATGGCATTTACATGCATGCATTTGAGTAGATCTACCTGTGTTCATTTGTACAAGTTCTTGATTACTATGGTTAATGCTAGAATGTTAATCGAGTATGAGGTCACTGGTAAGGATCTACTGAAGGTTTCCATTTGTAGGCAGAAAATTTAACACTGATAGAAAAACAAAACGTTGAAGAACAGAATGTTCAGCTTCAGAATCAAGTTGCTCGCATATTGCAATCTGAGCAGGAACAGAAAACCCAGATCCATGAACGTGATCAAGTCATTCAAAAGCTGCAGGTTAAACCTTGAAGCAAGATTGGTTTTTCTATGATCTTGTATTTTATTTCCTTTTTTTTATCTTGGTTTAGATGATAATATAAGTTGGGGAGCTTCGTTCACCTATCTTTTATTTTTTTCAATAAGATCTTTGATCATTGATGCTACTTTAATTCAGTTTGGATATATTGAATGATTATTATAGTAAAAGATGATTACACTCACCCCTAAACTCCTCTCACAGCCTGTTCCTAAGTTATGTGAAGGGAGGTAAATCACGGGGTCAACTCGTAGCAAACTTGTCACCCTCTAGCCAACTGGGCACTCCCGTGGGGACATATTGAACGATTATTGAAAATTGAAACAATTCTGTCATATTACCTTGATTGCAGTTTTGAGCATTTAGCTCTGTTCTTGAGTCCTTTGGTATCCACATCTTCTGTCTTCTTATCTCTTGCAAAAAGAATATTTCTTGGACTCCCATTGGTACCTATTCCACTTCCCACTAGTGTTTTCTACATGTTAAACATTGGGTGAAATTGTCATTGTGGGAAAGTAGTGAGTGACCTTACTGACTCAAATAAGAGACTTGAAAGTACAAAATCTAACAGTCTTTTTTTTACGAATTGCAAATGCTTCTGCTACTTATACTCATTTTATTTTGTGCCTATATATATATTTGCTTTTACCATTCAGCATGTTTTTTCATAGAATCATACTTTCCACTTCTTTGAAATGCACTGTAGCCTTAAACATTCCCAAGGTTATTGCAATAAGTTTCATATTGGAGCTTGTTCAAAATTGAGAATTTACTAGATCAACTAAACATGTCTAGGCACAGTTGTTCATATTAATGACAGAGCACATACCTAGGAATTATGATTCTCCAATAATTCGTTTCTTGTAATGGCAATAAATTAAAAATGGTTTAGTATAGTTTACAATTTACCTAAGGAAAACAGACTTTGTTTCTAGGCCACATTATATTAATACCTGATACTATATCTTTGAATGATTTCCTGCAAAGAGTATTTTGGTCATAGTAATTGTTTAAGTTTTATATAAAACTGGAAGAGAAATATCATTCGATACAACTTTGAAGTTGTTGAGCCTTAATGGTCCCTTTATTCTTGTTGACATTAGTATGACATGTCTTGCATCAGGAACTTTTGGTGATAAGCATCTTGGAAATTTCAAGTACTAGTTAATGTTGTAATATAATAACATTTAAATGCTAAGGTATCATTTCTCTTTTCTCCATAGTTTTCCAATCAAGAATCTTAAAAAGTTTGTGATGAAATTGTGCATATTTTCTAAAATGATGCTTTTGATTGAATGTCTTTGTTTTCACTCGGTAGGCCAAACTAAAGGGGATTGAGTCTCAACTTAATGAGGCCCTCCAATCAAGTGATGCCCGCATAACTAGCAGATATGAGGCAGGGTCTACTGGAGTTCTTTCAACTGCTAAGGTAACAGAGGATACTGTTGATTCTTCACAGGTCATAAAGAAACTTGAAGAGGAACTGTCAAAGAGGGATGCTCTTATTGAGGTTACTGAACTATTTCAACTTATTCACCTCAGTTATACTTCTCATGCTTACATCACAGATTTTTTCAGTTTATGTAGGATAAATGCTGATGAGAATTGCTTTGGAATCAGTTTTTTGATAGAAAAATATATTTTGGATATAATTTTTTGATGCATTATTTGGTATTTGAACTTCTCTTTTGGAATATGCTTTATGCTAATTCAGATTGGTTTCTTTTTTATTTATTGTGTTGCTTTGTTTTCCAATAACCTGTTGAATTCTGATTTGAATTTGTTTTGAATGCAGAAATTGCACCAAGAGAATGAGAAGCTAGTTGATAGGCTTACAGAAAAATCATCACTTGCTTCATCACCTCAGGTTATCTTTGAATCTTTTTGTACTTCTTATAGCTTGTAGTGATGCTTGGTTCATCTATTTGACAACTAATTGGGTATTGTATCTATACTTATTGCCAATTAGGCTTTGGTCTAAAGTTGCTGTCATGTTTGATATAGTCGCGTGAAGTTTGATTAATAGATTTCAACTGGAATTTGAGATAGTTGGTAGTATTCAAACTTGGTTATGGTCAGGCACCAAAATTCAGGACATAAAGCATGCTGTGAACTAACATGTCTAAGTGCTACCCGTGTCTGTTGTTGCTAAGAGTGAATTCTTTGAGTACCTATTCATTTAATGTCCTCACATTAATGCTCCTAGCAGATCATATCTATTAAGAATATAAATATACGGAGTGGTCACTTTTCTAGCAGATCAAGCTTTTGAATCACAAGTAATTAGCCAATCAATTTTAGTGTGGTATTTTAATAGGAGGTACTTCGTGAATCTTCAAATATGTTTGTGACAATAATATTGTCTAATTGAATTCATTGGGTTTGGGTTATTGTATCCGACCCCAAAGAGTTGGGACAAATATAGGTTGTTGATGGTGACAACAATGATGATAACATCTTACTTTGATATTGCAAAAAATTATTGTTGCTTCATTGTATGATCTTACATTTATGCTCCTATCCTATGAACCTCTCATTGTATTTGAGATCTCGTTCTTGACAAGCTTGGGAGTAAGCAATATATCAATGCTTGGAACTATAAATATTGTTCAAGCTGAATAAACTCAAAAGAAACATTCTTCTTGGTTGTTCATTCCATCTCAAATTCCTTCAATTTTTCTATCCCCTAGATTGTGTCGAGCCCTGCTGCTGGAAGAAATGTGGACATGCAGAGAAGAGACTTAAACAGGTACATTTTACATTTGAATGCTTTTCTAGTTTTTAAGATTGCAATATATATGTCTTCTTTCTATTTTGGGCAGGGGTGACAACAACAGAGTACCTTCACTCAATGCCCTAGCATGGCCTGGTTCACAGGACAAGAATGAAAACACAGGAGCTCTTGTGAAATCAAGTAATGAGATGAGAAAGACAACACCTGCTGGAGAGTATCTTACTGCTGCACTTGCTGATTTTGATCCGGACCAGTTTGAGAGCTTTGCTGCAATATCTGATAGTGCTAATAAACTTTTGATGCTGGTATATATTTTTGATTGTATAGATCAAGTTTGTTAATAAAGATTTATCTCATTATGGTAGATATTAATGTTTATTTAATCTAGTTGCATGGTGCTATTTTTGCAAAACACAATGTGCATAGTCTTTATTTGACAACAGGGAAGATGCAGGTAATTGTATTTGCACTTACAAAACATTGTCTACTAGGTAAAGCACTCAGTGATCTGACAAATGTTAATGTTAAATCTTGGTATCATTACAGATCTTGTTCTTGATTTGGATATCTACTTATTTTATGCCTACACGATGCATTTCAACACCAATCAAAATCAAACGTGATGACCTAATCTCTGATATCCTTTTTTTCAGTCCCATTTCCCTTCTTGTTCTTTTTGTGCTGCCTCCCTTGTTTCCTGCTTATACCGTCTCTTGCTTCTTGATTTTCTCCCACCTTTGTCTTCTTATTCATCTTTCATACTCCCCTATCCCTAGCCAATAGAAGATGTGAAGAGGAAGAATAAAAGAAAAAACAAATGAGATGAAAACCACTTATTCTTCCTGTTCTTGTTGGCTTCCTCCACGCTTGTGGACTTTAAAAACCCTAGAATTTCTAGAGTAGGTTTTTTTTTTTAATTAATTTTTTATCTCCACTACCTATATGAAATTGTAGCCGTGACTCTTACATTGGACAATAAAGAGCATGCTGGTTGTCTCGGATGACATGAGGGAGTTAACTATGTTTAGTTTTTTCTTGGTTCCATGTCAAGCTTGTATTTATTGCTATCCTTGTTACTCATTCAGCATGTGTCATCATTTCTTGTGAATTATATGGTGAATTGTGTCCTTCCATTGCAGGATGATAGTCTGATGCTTAGTATAAATTGTGTAGTCCTCCAAAGTTTCATTGTAAAGCATATAGTTTAAATTGCTCTCATTATTACTTAACAAAGTTGGTTCTTTATGAAAAATACAAAGTGATATACTTTTCAATTTTGGTGATACAATTGACACTTTAAAAGCAGTTTGTAGATGAATAAATTCAATGAGTTAATTAATTGAACTTTTGATACTGCTATTCTAGGGTTGGTATTTCCAAGAATTTTTTCCCTCAAATTTGCAACAACCTACAACTTCTTAAAAGATTTGTTTGGTTCAAATCTCTGGTTTTGGTAAGTTGGGAATTAGTTATAGTTACGGAATTATATCAATTGGGCACATAATGTTTAGAATAATCATAAATGTTCTTTTTGTGTGTGATAATGGTATTTTTTTTGGTTGGTACTTCATAGTCCTTATGACATCTAGAGTGTCTTACTTATAAAATGTAAATCGTGTTGCAGATTTTGGCTGCAGTCATCAAAGCAGGTGCTGCTAGGGAACACGAAATACTTGCTGAGATCAGAGATGCTGTTTTTTCATTTATTCGTAAAATTGAACCAAAGAAGGTTATGGATACTATGCTAGTTTCACGTGTCAGAATATTATACATAAGATCTCTGCTTGCTCGATCACCTGAGCTGCAATTGATCAAGGTAATGTATCCCACTCGCTGCTACCTTCTAAGAGTTTCTTACTGAACTGGTTTCATTTCTTGCTAGCTGTGAAATCCTTTAATCTTGTTCCACTCCTTTTTAGTAGGTTTCTTCAGTAGAACGGTTCCTTGAAAAAGCTAATGATGGCCATAGCAGATGCTCTAGCCGTGGTAGTAGTCCTAGTAGATCTCTGGTTCACTATGATTCAGTTCATGGTTTTAAGGTGAACATAAAACCAGAAAAAAAAAGTCTAAATTGTCATCCATAGTCTTAAAGCTTCGAGGGATTGATCATGTATAAACCTTTTTCAAGACAGGGAAAAAGTACTACTTAGACTATTGGCTAACACATATGTTACTTGTGTCCTAAGTATTCTTTGGTTTGTAAGCGTAGGAGACGTGGAGGCATCATGTTACTGGATGAAAGCTCCGAGAAATAACTGAGGAGGCTAAAGCTTTTGCCATTGGAAATGAGGCACTTGCCGCACTCTTTGTTCATACACCAGCTGGTGAGTTGCAGTGCCAAATTCGGTCATGGCTCGCAGAGAATTATGATTTCCTCTCTGTCGTGGGTGCTGATTCTATCAGTGGAAATTCTACCAACCAACTAGAACTTCTGTCAACTGCCATTATGGATGGATGGATGGCTGGTCTAGGTACTGCACAGTTTCCGAGTACTGATGCTTTGGGCCAACTTTTGTCTGAGTACACCAAACGGGTTTATTCATCACAATTGCAACATTTAAAGGTGCTACTATTGTTATTATTCTACTATTGGTTGTAAGTTCTTGAAGTTTACATTCCTTTACCTCTTTTTCTTATTTCAAATGGAGTGTTGTATTTTTACAACAGATTATAATTGGTTTGCTTCAGTCCAAGCAGGTGGGTGGGGGTGAGTTGAATGAATTGATTAGGTGGTTGGATTGATTGACTCATCAAGACATGGTGAGCCAGATGATTCAGAAGGTGTGATTAGGCCAGGTGGCCCGATAGGTACTGCTGGATTGAATGATCCTGACTGCATGTCGGGTTGCATGTGTTGGACGGTGTAAGACTGAGCAGGCTGAGCAATTTGGGTGGGTCAAGTGTACTATATGGTTTGGGTGTAACTACTAACGAATGGGCAGAACAAGTTGGGGAGGGTAAGGGATAAGTTGGGCTGGATGGATTATTCAATCTGAAAATGCATATTAATTGGCCAGTTTGCTTAGTCTGGGAGGCAGGGTGGATCAATCACACCGGACTAGGCAAATTGTGTGAGCTAGATGAATTAGACAATATTTCTTGTAAAACATTTAATCATTGTAAAAACAACTTTGTATCTATTTCTTATAATATTTCAATTCCATGAGTCAAACACTAGAATAGTATTTCTTATTTCCTTCTATGAATCAAAGGAATATTTATTTTATTTTATTTTATTCCTTGTCTATTTTATTCCTTCTATGATTCAATTCCATGAATCACACTCCATTAGTATGCCTTCTTTTCTACTTAAGCTCACATGTATGATGAACTGGGAATCAGAAACATTCTTGACTGCATATCTCCATTCTTATCCTGTTATCTGTATTAACAGTCTATTTCTAATATTCCATTGGATGTACTTATTTTAGTAATTTGAAAATGCTAATCTATAAAACCTATTTTAAGTACTTCCCATTTTTCTGTTAATTTCTAAATTTTGTACTTGGAGCTTTCCTCATATTTGGGTTAAACAGGATATAGCAGGTACTTTGGCAACAGAGGAAGCTGAGGATGTAGCCCATGTCAACAAGCTGCGATCAGCTCTGGAATCTGTCGATCATAAGAGAAAAAAGGTAATGAAATACAAACTGTCCTATCTTAATTAAAATTTGGGGGTTCATTGATGGACTTTTCCTCTATTAAAAGTTTCATTAATGGATACCAATAGGTGTTAAAAATTCATTCTTGTGTTTATGCAATTAGTTCAGTGGAGAATTAATTACTTGTGTCCAATAATAAAAAGATATGAAAATAATTTCTGCTGAGATTTAAAGCATTGCACCAAATTGGAGTTTTGTTGTCTGGTCGTACAGTTAGGTACTGTGCCAATACTCTGGAATCTTCCTATTACAGTTGATCCCGATGGTACCAACCAAGATGAGTGTGATTTCAGTTGATACTTCCTAAATGTGTCAGCATATTTACCTATGCACA
Organism: Zingiber officinale; assembly: GCF_018446385.1. Taxonomy (NCBI): domain Eukaryota; kingdom Viridiplantae; phylum Streptophyta; class Magnoliopsida; order Zingiberales; family Zingiberaceae; genus Zingiber; species Zingiber officinale. Next base: position 93,143,906 of record NC_055990.1, read on the forward strand.
ATACATTTATCAGTTGGTGGCTAGAAGATACACTTTAGCCTTGCTAACCAATATCAATGGACACTTGAATCCATGGTTTCTTTTATTATATCATGGTTTATGATATTAATAGTGATATAAGCTTGCATAGAGCTCAAAACCGATTCATATTGCCAACTCTAAATTATTGGGAGAAACATGACTCGATGATTATGTGGTTCATATTTATTGTTGAGAAGTGTGCCTTTGGTGCTCTATATATCATGTTTAATGAGCTACATAATTTGTTTGGTTTTCTTAATTACAAACTACCTTTTCTTTTTGAAATATTCCTTCCCTACATAAATATGGTTCCTTTGCTGCTGCTCTATTACAGATTTTACAACAAATGAGAAGTGATTCAGCGTTATTAACAAAAGAGCAAGGCGGTTCGCCCATCCGAAATCCATCTACGGCTGCTGAAGATGCACGATTGGCATCTCTCATATCATTGGATACCATCTTAAAAGAAGTCAAGGTATCTTGTCTCCTTGCTTTCTGTTACCTCTTGAAAGAGTACTCCATGTTTGTCCTGCAGAGCACTAACATATAGCTTTCATCTTGCAGGAAATTCTGAGACAAACATCCACAAGTTTGCTTACTAAATCCAAGAAGAAAGCGATGCTTGCAAATCTGGATGAACTTTTGGAGAGGATGCCATCGCTTCTTGACATTGATCATCCATGTGCTAAAAAGGAAATCTTAGGTGCTCGTAAAGTTGTTGAGGTAAGTTGAGCACAATATTTTTTCATACGTATTTTGTCGTGCCTTGCTTTCTAGTTTTGGTTAAATAAGATTTAAGTTCAATCTGCTAGCTCTCATTTCAAAATTTAGTCGTTAACATTCTCCAATTGGTTTAATGTATCCAACAGTTTAATAGCAAATGTTCATTAGCTGTGATTGGAAATGATTGACATATCTATAAAATTTTCATATAGGTCATAGTTCATTTAACATACGTGACACAAACAGTGAAGATAAATGATTCAGTTTACTGAGTTCAATGTATTTTTGTACTATTTTTTTGCAGACAATACCAGAAAGAGATGATCCCCATGATGATGAAACACGAACATTACAACCACAAGCAGATTCGACTTCCAGTGCAGAGGTTGTATCGCAGTGGAATGTCCTGCAATTCAACACTGGTTCTACGACCCCCTTCATCGTGAAATGTGGCGCGAATTCTAGCTCTGAGTTGGTCATTAAAGCGGATGCACGCATGGAGGAACCCAAGGGTGGTGAGATCATCAGAGTTGTTCCCAGACCTTTGATTCTCGCTGATATGAGCTTTGAGGAGATCAAGAAGGTGTTTGACCAATTGCCCGAAGCAATTAGCTTGCTAGCCCTCGCACGAACAGCAGATGGTACGAGAGCCAGGTACTCGAGATTGTACAGGACCTTGGCCAGTAAAGTTCCGTCACTGAAAGATCTAGTTGCAGAGCTGGACAAAGGTGGAATGTTGAAAGATGTGAGAACATAAATGCAACAACAGAATAATCTCACCGTAATGTGCTTATGCACTATTTTTCATCTTGTTAACTTAAACAGCTATTTTAGTCATCCTACAGAAGGTTCCTAAGGATGTATCTGAAGGAGTTCCACATATTAAGCAACTCATCACCGCTTCCACAATTCTTGATGAAGCAAAAGTTGCTGCTGTTTATTATCGGTGTCTTCATGTACACCTTGTCCTCTTTGTCTGAGAAAACGAGGAGCAATGAAAATGTAAGAACACTTGAATTGATCAGAATGTATATGTGATTTCAATCTCTTTTGCTGTTTAAGAATGACAGTTTATGCCACAAACCAATCTTATTTATGCTTTTTTTTTTGTTTATTATCAGCAATGTGAATGTTCTAGCACTCAAAACTTGCTGGATTTTGTTTCATTTTTTTTTTTTGGTTTTGTAACATTGATTTGTATAGTTCGCAAGTATTTCCTCCGATAATATTTGGTTGAATTGTCCTAAGAAACTATCAAGATATTCTTGGAGCTTGAATTGAATGGTGAGGCAGTTCAAATTAAGTGCTTTCTTTTGTAGCTTGCTCGCCTATTGCCTGTCTGTTTTTTTATTCCCCCCTTTTAGAGTACTTTGGCAGGTTTTGGTGCACTGGCCTAGCACTATTACTCATCGGCATCCCACGGAAGCCTGATACTTCACAAAAGAAACGACAAGTTAGGGGTGTCAAAAAATGACACGTTAAGGTGTCAAAAATGAATCTAATTTAATTTGAGGGAATTTGAAAAAAAATCAGATAGGAGGATTTTCGAGTTAAAAAACTCTAAATTTAGATTTTAGTGATTTTCTAGGGTAAATTAAATTTTATTTTAAAAATTAAGATATTTTTATGTATATCAATATTAATGATGAATTATTTAGATAAAAATAAAAAATTATAAAGAAAATAGTTAAAAAAGTTATTTTTAAATTAGGATTGGGTTGGTCGGATTCTGGATTAAGGGTTTTGGATTATATTTTTATTCAGGCCGAATTTGGGTTAAGATTTTTTTTTTAATTTATTTTTGAACCTGATCCGAATATGATCTGATCCATCGGAATTGATATTCCTATCTGAATTGATATCCTTATGACAAATGCTAAGCTCATGAAAAAAAAGAAATTAAGTCAAATTTCAACCATTATTTCAACTACTCGATTTATTTTAGGTTCGATTTAATTTGCCACGGTTGTTTTTTCAAATAAGTTTAAATATTAGTCTCTGATTCATTTATAACCCTATTATCCTCGGTCACCAACTTCCACCAATGTTGACCCTTTAGCTAGCCCTAGCCTAGCCACTACTCAAATGAGCACCCCTCAAACCAATACACCCGTCTATCTCCTCTTTGGCTTCAGTAGTTACCTTGTAAATCGGCATGCACAGGAGCTCGAGCAAACAAAGGTGGTTAGGGATTGACACCATGGGGGTGCGAGCAGACAAGCAAGGATCAACGTGCAGCAACTTCACGGACAAGCAGTTGCTGGTGGTGCGAGCAGACAAGCAAGGAATGGAAGGGAAATGTTTCTTTGTATATAGCCAAACAAGGGAACAAATCTCATAAAATATTTTACATAAATATGTTCTTTTTTTTGAAGAAATGAACCTTACGAGCAAATATAAATGTCTAATGACCCATACAAGAACAAATGCATAAATTATTGTCCTTATATGAAGCATATGTATAGTACGTTTTTTGGTTAAGATATATAATGATACATGATATCAAAAGATGAAAGGATAATAATACTAAAAATATTATAACTTAATTATAGCATATATATTGATGTGTTTTTTTGGGTCAAGATAAATAATGACACTTGATATCAACAAGATACAGGGATAATAATAGTGAAAATATTAATGGAACATACTTGGGAGCAAACACTAAATCCATTTGAGTTGACCTTCAATATCCTAGCCTCAGTGTCCGTTGACCTGCAAAATAAATGGTGTAAACTAGAAAACATGAGTCAAAAATAATAAAATAATTGCACACAAGGTGACAGGATCTTAGAAGACTAAAGAGAGCATTCAAAATTGAGACGAGGAATGAGCACTTGTTAAGACATGCAATTGTGAAAATGTATAGAAAGTAGAAAACAAAATAGAGAAGAGCCACTAGCGGAGCAATAAAAAACAGAAAAAGGAAGAAAACCAAACGGACAGATAGAACATTATGAGCATAACAATGCCGTGAAAATAAAAATAGCATAGTGATTCAATGAGTCAAAATTTAAATTAGACTCATTGAACACATGAATCAACTTGAGTCGAACTGAAGTTAGATCAATTAGGATTACTCTTAATCCAATTTGATTCATTAAATGAATCTAATCCTCTTGGTTCATCATATGAACCTAATCTCCATCTAATTGTCCTAAGTGTGTGACCCTATAGGTTCTTGTAACGTTGGCAATGCCCTAAACCCATTTAGGAGCATAAGTAATGAGCGGTATCTAGCAACACATCATTACTACCCAAGTTACAAGAATGTCGAGATCCGACATCACCTTGTGACTACTAATTGTGACTCCTCACAATATTCTTGATTGATCAATGTGAGGCATAGACCGTGTCATCCTCTAATCAATCTAAATCTTGAACTCCAAGTAGACTCACTCAATCAAATGAGTTCAACATCTAATGTTGACTCATTTGGGCATGACCATGCACTTCGTGGTCTAACTCTATTAAGAATATTGATGTCGCTCCCGTCATATGGGAGGGATAGATCCCATCTACATCACTCACATCCCTCTGCATAATTCGTTATATACCCAGTAATCGCCTTTATAGTCCACCCAGTTACGGGTGACGTTTGACGAAACCAAAGTACATAACTCCTTATGTAGGGATCCATGGTGACTTCAGGTCTAAAGACTAATAGTCATACTAATAGCCACATGAGAAAGTATATGACACTCATATAACGATCCATGATACTTTCTCATGGCGGGTTATTCAGTATACATTCTCCAATGTATACCCATGTGTCAGCTTGATATCTCTATATCCATGACTTGTGAGATCAAGTCATCGAGCTGACCTACATGCTAGTCTTATTGCATTAACATTGTCCCTGAATGTTAATACTCGACTAGGAATGATTTAGAGTAGTGTTCCCTATATCATCTCACTATCGATTCAACTAATCGATTGATATAGGTATGAACCTTCTACTCAAGGACGCTATTATACTTAGTCTATTTGACACTAATACAAATAAGTATAATAACCAAACAAATGCCTTTATTAATATACAAGAATATGATACAATGAGTCCATACAATTATCAAATGATTGGCTCTAGGGCTCTAACTAACAAAACGGTCAAAATATATCATCCCGAAATCAAAAATTGATACCACTCAGCACAGACAATATTCTTCCTTTGCCTTGTCTCCTTCCTTCAACATTCAATTTGTCACCAACATTATACATTAGGCCGACACAATACTGAAGTAGTATCTTTTCAATCAAAGACTAAAACTACAACATGGTTCGAGATTTTGAACTTTGGTGTTGAGTGATCGAATTTTGGTAATTTACTATAATCATATGTTTCGACTGTTTCATCGGTACGAGATTTCAAACCATGTCTAGAATAAAATTTTAGTTTTAGAAATATTCTGTAAAAATAAAATTTAGTCATAATTTATTTTATGAAATTTTTATAATTTTATTATGAATTTTCTTTTATGGAAAAGTTTTTCAATTTGTTAGAAAATTTTATTTTGGAAAGTTTCTTAAAAATTTGAAAAATTTAGGTTTTGGAAATATTCTTAAAATAAATTTAGTCATAATTTATTTTTTGAAAATTTTTAATTTTATTACGAATTTCTATTTTTTTTTTGAAGGTTTACTAATTTGTTAGAAAGTTCTATTTTTTGAAAAGTTTCTTAAAAATTTAAAAAATTTTATTTTTAGAAATATTTTGTAAAATAAATTTATAAAATTTAAATTTTAGAAAGATTCTAAATTTATTAAAAAAATTCTAATTTTAAATAGTTTCCTAGTTATTAGGAAATTTTAAATTTTGTAAAATTTCTAAAATAAATTTGAAAATTTCCAAATTTAAAAGTTTCTCCATTAATTAAGAAATTCTAATTACATATTTCCTAATTTTTTAGTAAATTTAAATTTAGTAAATTGTTTCCTAATTAATTATATTTTCTTAATAGAGAATTACTTCTAAATAAAATATGTAATTAAATTTTAAAAATTTGTTTTCTAATTTAATTAAAGAAATATTTATTTTTAAAATCAGATTTTATGATATATTTTATTTCCTAATAATATTATGACAACTATGAAATTATTCACTCTACGCTTGTATGTGATATAGATGTATTAGATGCGTATCATCATTTTGCCATACGCGTGATTTATCATGTCATTTTTATGCATTTTGATGCGGCGATAAGGAGGAGCTGACCTTGCATGAGTCAATTGTCACGGTGTAGGTCAAAGTCAAGATGGTCAACGCCAGGGCATAAGCAAGGCTTGACCGCACCTGAGCGGGAAGCGGTTCATCGGCCGATCAGAGGGATCATTGTCTGGTCGGCCATCTGAGTAAATCAGTGTGGTCTACCCGGTCGACAGGAGAGTAAGCTGAGCAGGCCAGGAGCCCGAGCCGAGCGGACCACCTGTCCGACTTAAGGTATGACGTTGACATTGTACACATAATGAACCGATAAAATAATAAATAAAAAAGGAAAAGATACATAATTAATAAGGGAAAGAGATGAGAAGAAGCCAAGACAAAAATGTCTTCTGTTGGTAATTAATATTATTAAACAGGGAAAGATGGAGAGTGAAAAAAAAGGTATAAAAGAGTATGTCAGGTATGAAGAAAGGAAAGTTGAATCTCTGTCCCTAGTACTTTCACTTTCTCTTCTTTTTCTATTCCTAACTTAAGCGTAGGAGGGCCAACGCCAGGGACCCCTTCCCTGGTCTTGGTTTTGTTTTGCAGAGAGGGCCAACGCCAGAGAGGTCTTCATCCAGTCAGTAGAACTGCCACCTCTTCAGCTTTCCAGCTTCACACCTTCAGACAAGATCACGTGTGATGTGTTATATCATTTTATATGCCATGTGTGATGTGACATATTATCATTTATATCATACGTGTGATGCCATATAGGTAAATCATATGAATGATGACGATGAGACCTAAATCCTTTACAAAATATTAAAATTTATACATTCTGTTAATATGGTAAGAACCAGAGTTTAATTATTTGTTTGAGTTGTTGTGCCAAAGCCAAGCTTAACCTAAAATTAAAGATGTTTGAATCATTGAGATACGATCTCATGATTAATGGGTTAGTTTTAACTTGAAGCGTTGATTTATTGTACCAAAGCCAAGGTCAACGTGGATAGAGGTGAAGTTGGATGATATGAATTTGATGTATATTTGTTAATGTGTTAGCAATCCGATGTTTATGCAAATATCAATTAGTTGATAGCATAATGTGATAGTTGCATATATGTGATATGTAATCGGTATATTTGATACCAACCACTATATTTAAGAATGACTTGTTGTGTCAAAGCCAAGATTATTCTTATCTGAAGAGGATATCAACCCACTTGGAGAAAACCTACAATCTCCCAAATTCAAAATAAGAGCTCTTGAATTTAATAAATAAATGGAAATTTTATTCTATGTAAATTGTATACATAATAGAATCATCTCTCATATATTCTCATTTTTATATTTTTAGGTTAATCATTTAATTATGACATCTTTGAATTTGTGTTCATTGATGGACTCGAACAAACTAACTAGGCCAAACTTCTTGGATTGGTTTTGAAACATGAGAAATGTTCTCAAGACTAAAAAACTAGTATATGTCCTTGAAAAGGCACTTTCCATAAGTATAGCAGATGATGCAACACTAGATCAAATATTGTTTTTTTTTAAAAGCATATGACTGATTCTGAGCTTACAAGTTGCATCATGCTGACCTTGATGTCTCATGAACTACAAAAACTATATAGGCATATGGATGCTTATATAATTATTTTTCATCTGTGTGAGTTATTTGATAGCAAGCTAGATCTGAATAGTTCAAGGTCACCAAACTACTCTTTTGCTCAAAGATATAGGAGGGTTCATCTACGGTACAATTTATGCTGAAGATGAATGAGTAAATTAAGTGTTTGGGATCACTTGGATTTGCATTGGATTATTAATTAAGTATTAACTTAATTCTACATAGTTTACTCGGTAGCTATTCACAGTTTGTGATGAACAACCGGATGAACTACATTGAATCTACAATTCCGGAATTGATCAACATGCTCAAAGATGTGGAACCTTTTGTGAAGAAAGAATAGAAGACATTGATATTAGTAGACTCCTTGAAGAAAAGTTCTAAGAAGAAACTAAAGCATCTGGGCACTGGAAAGAAGAAAAAGAACAAAATAGTAAAACTGACAATAAAAGGCCCATACTATCATTGTGGCAAGATGGGACACGGACGAAGAAACTATAAGATTTATCTTGAGTCTGTGAAGAAGAAGAAGACATCCGATGTCACATCTACTTCAGGTATTTTCTGTTAGTTAGAGCCCTAGAGTCAATCATTTGATGATTGTATGGACTCATGTATATCATATTCTTGTATATTAATAAAGGCATTTGTTTGGTTATTATACTTATTTATATTAGTGCCAAATAGACTAAGTATAATAGCGTCCTTGAGTAGAAGGTTCATACCTATATCAATCGATTAGTTGAATCGATAGTGAGATGATATAGGGAACACTACTCTAAATCATTCCTAGTCGAGTATTAGCATTCAGGGACAATGTTAATACAATAAGACTAGCATGTAGGTCAGCTCGATGACTTGATTTCACAAGTCATGGATATAGAGATATCAAGCTGACACATGGGTATGCATTAGAGAATGTATACTGAATGACCCGCCATGAGAAAGTATCATAGATCGTTATATGAGTGTCATATACTTTCTCATGTGGCTATTAGTATGACTATTAGTCCTTAGACCTGAAGTCACCATGGATCCCTACATAAGGAGTTATGTACTTTAGTTTCGTCAAACGTCACCCGTAACTGGGTGGATTATAAAGGCGATTACTGGGTATGTAACGAATTATGCAGAGGGATGTGAGTGATGTAGATGGGATCTATCCCTCCCATATGACGGGAGCGACATCGCTATTCTTGATAGAGTGAGACCACTAAGTGCATGGCCATGCCCAAATGAGTCAACATTAGATGTTGAGCTCATTTGATCGAGTGAGTCTACTTGGAGTTCAAGATTTAGATTGATTAGAGGATGACACGGTCTATGCCTCACATTGATCAATCTAGATGTCTAGGATAGAAGGACACTTGTCATTATTTTGTGAGTAGTCACAATTGGTAGTCACAAGGTGATGTCGGATCTCGACATTCTTGTAACTTGGGTAGTAATGATGTGTTGCTAGATACCGCCCATTACTTATGCTCCTAAATGGGTTTAGGGCATTGCCAACGTTACAAGAACCTATAGGGTCACACACTTAGGACAATTAGGTGGAGATTAGGTTCATATGATGAACCAAGAGGATTAGATTCATTTGATGAATCAAATTGGATTAAGAGTAATCCTAATTGGGCTAACTTGAGTTCGACTCAAGTTGATTCATGTGTTAAATGAGTCTAATTTAGATTTTGACTCATTGAATCAATTTAATTTAATGAATTAGATTCATTATATTAAGTTGGCTCGAATCAAATGGTTGGATTAGATCCACCATGGTAGAGATGGAGTCAAGTTTGACTTGACTTGAGAAGGAAGACCAAAGGTCAATTTTGACTTGACCTTTTTGCCACCTCATTGGTGAGTTGGCATTAGGTGGACCAATAATGATGTTCCACATCATCATGGGTGCCACCTCATGGAAGTAACAAAGCCACTCTCTTAATGGTTTCATATTAATTGCAATTAATGCAATTAATGTGATTTTATGGTTTCATATTAATTGCAATTAATGCAATTAATGTGAATTTTGAAATGTGGCCGGCCACTTGGTTTTTGGGTGAAAAAATTCATTTTTTTCATTCACTTGTGTGCATCTTCCTCCTTCTTCCTCTCAAGCTCTCCCTCTCCTCCCTTGGCCGAACCACATAGGTGCTAGCACACCTTGGTTTTTGGTCATCTCCATCTAGTGTGTCTGTGTGGATACTTCTAGAGGACCGGCGCTTGACGGTCTTGAGATCCGGCATCATTTGGACGAGCGGGAACGCGAAGGGCATCGCATCAAGGGTAATCATTTTTCCTCATAGATCTAAGTAGTAGATCAGTTTTTGAACTCGTACAAGAAATAGTTTTTCGAATTTTTATACGAATCTTTGCACGGATCTACGGCTTTGGGTCCTTCGGGGTTTCCGCGACGCGAAAAAGCGGTTTTCGCGGCTCGAAGAACCCAACAGTGGTATCAGAGCCACGTGCAAAGACTTGTACGAGTTAGTTTTTGGTTTTTGGAAAACAAAAAGCTTCTGTGATTTTCTGTAAAAATTCAATTTTTATGTTTTTATGGGTAATTTTTCCTTATAGGCGAAGCACAAGTGTCTCGGCACTTGTAGGCTTCGGCTATCGGGAAGAATTTTCCCAAACGGCTTCGTTTCGACCCAAAATCTTTTGGGACAGAGGACTTGGGTGCCTTTAGATCGCAACGGAGCAACTCACGATGGTTAGATCGTGGGTAGGGGCGTTGCCCCTAACCCCGCAAGGGGATTTGCTCCGCGATCGCACCCGAAATCGCTAAAAACGAATCCGTCGGGAAGATTTTTCCGAAACGGTAATGTCTCGGCCCAAATCGTTTTGGGACAGTGGGTTTAGGTGCTGTTGGATCGTCAAGGAACCCTCGCGATGGTTAGATCGCGGGTAGGGGCGCTGCCCCTGGGCCCCGCAAGGGGATCCGTTCCGCGATTGCGCCCGAAACCGCTAAACGGGACCGCCGGGAAATTTTACTTGTAAAATTGTAAAAATTAATTTTAAAATTATAGAAAATTATGAAAATATATAATTTTGAATTATATATATTAATTTGTGATAGTCATGGCCCAAAGCCCAATATGATTGGTTGTGTTGTAATTCATAATACGGCCTGCGTGCCGTGATGTGTTTTCGCGTGTTGTATTTATTTTATTATTCGCGACCTGCGCGTCGTGCCTCGTCTTTTATTCTTGTTGTAAATTAGATTTAGACTCGAATGTAACTCGAGTTTCAAATTGTAATGTACAAATTGGAGCGGTGGAGGGTCCACACGAGACGGAGTTCCGAGGCAGGGACGAGCAACACAAGGTGGTCAAAGGGAGGCGCTTGGAGAAGCTGTTGACCCTAGGTTGACCAATCGATCTTCTCATTGGTTTGAGAAGATCGTAGTAGGGCCATGACTAAATCACAAATAGATTAATTAATTAATTATTATGTATCTGATGCATGTTTAATAGTTAATTAATTAATTAGTGCCTTAACGATTAGATTAGATCTAAGTCGTGCACATGATGCACCCTTGCGATTAGATTAGATCTAAGTCATGCACAAGATGCATCCTTCTCAATTAGATTAGATCTAGATCGAACCAACTCTAAATGCCTAACCGTGCCGTGATACCTATCACTACCTCGATCACATGTATTGTTGAATCTGCCAAAGCAGAGCAATACATATTATCTTGGTAGGGTACGGAGGGACAATCTTGGTCCCGCCTATCAACGCATGAGTGAATACAAACTCAATTAGATTGAGTATTCCTAGTTACTCGGTTGGATCGAGTCAACTATAGGCATTATTCCAACGGTTGGAAAAGATAGGTCAAAATCACATCTATATTAACTCTCGGGCGAATTAGCCAAAGCTAACTCGAGTTTTAATATAAATACGGATATTGATTCTATAAACAAGAGTTGCATAGAGATGTAATTGGTAATCGTTACCTACCGATCATACTAAGCCTTGGGCGTATTAGCCAAAGCTAACTCAAGGGTTAGTATGATGTGGATCTTGTCCCACAAGAATTATAGAATTCAGTGGGAGCATCATTTAATTAAAGGCCTAATTAAATGATTTTAAAGAATATGATACTTATTTCTGCATTTATTTCTGTTGTAGAATTGCCATGACGTCGAATACGAACATTTTCTCCCTGCGATTTGTCCTTAAGAAGGACAAGCTCAACGGAGCAAATTTCCTGGACTGGTACAGGAATCTGAGAATAGTTCTCACCCAAGAACGTAAACTGAACGTTCTGGAGCAGCCCATTCCGGAGGCCCCTCCTGCCACTGCCACGCGAGCAGACCGAGATGCTTACAAGAAGCATCAAGATGACGCATTAGATGTGTCTTGTCTTATGCTCGCAACCATGAACTTTGAGCTTCAGAAGCAACATGAGTTTATGAGCGCTTACGATATGGTTGAACATCTTTGTCACCTATATCAAGGACAAGCAAGGCACTGGAAGAGGAACTCCAAAGAATACCTGGAAGATCTTAAGAAGAAGAGAAATAAGATTTCTACTTCAGGTATAAATGTTATAGAAGTCAACCTCTCTATTTCTTCATCGTGGGTATTAGATACCGGATGTGCTTCGCACATTTGTACTAATGTACAAGCGCTGAGGAATAGCAGAGCATTGACGAAGGGTGAGATAGACCTACGAGTAGGCAATGGAGCACGAGTTGCTGCTATTGCTATAGGAACTTATCATCTATCTCTGCCCTCTGGGCTAGTACTAGAATTACACGATTGTTGTTATGTGTCTGCCTTGACAAAGAACATAATATCAGTTTCTTGTTTGGACAAGAGAGGATACTCGTTTATAATAAAGAACAAATGTTGTTCCGTCTTTTTAAACGATATGTTCTATTGTAGTGCACCTCTGATAAACGGACTCTACATTCTAGACCTTGAGAGCCCTATCTATAACATTAGTACCAAGAGGTTCAAGTCAAATGACATGAACCAAACATACCTCTGGCACTGTCGCTTAGGTCATATAAATGACAAGCGCTTATCCCAGCTCCATAAGGATGGTTTGCTGGACTCATTTGATTTAGAATCATATGAGATATGCGAGTCATGCCTACGAGGCAAGATGACCAAGACCCCCTTTAGTGGGCATAGCGAGAGAGCAACTGATTTGTTAGGACTCATACATAGTGATGTATGTGGCCCTTTCAATGTTGCTGCTAGAGGCGGTTATAGATACTTCATCACATTTACTGATGATTTTAGTAGATACGGTTATGTGTACTTGATGACACATAAGTCTGAATCCTTTGAAAAGTTCAAAGAATTCAAGAATGAAGTACAGAACCAGCTTGGCAAGAGTATTAAGGTATTTCGATCAGATCGAGGTGGTGAATACTTAAGCCATGAGTTTCGTGACTACTTAGCTGAGTGTGGGATTTTATCTCAACTCACTCCTCCTGGAACACCACAGTGGAATGGTGTATCCGAAAGGAGGAATCGTACCTTATTAGATATGGTACGATCTATGATGAGTCACACAGATCTTCCGACATATCTATGGGGATATGCTCTAGACACGGCAGCTTTCATACTCAACCGAGTTCCATCAAAGGCCGTGATAAAGACACCATATAGGATATGGACCGGGAGAGATGCCCAGGTGTCTTTCATGAGGATTTGTGGTTGTGAGGCTTACGTTAGACGTCAAGTCTCAGACAAGTTAGGACCCAAATCCGACAAGTGCTATTTCATCGGATATCCCAAGGAAACTAAGGGATATTACTTCTACATTCCCAGTCAGCACAAGGTAGTTATGGCAAAGACTGGGGTCTTTCTAGAAAGGGACTTTGTTTCTAGAAAGACTAGTGGGAGCACGTTCGATCTTGAAGAAGTTCAAGATGCGAACAATAGCACTGATGCCTCGATGGAAATTGAACTGGAACCACAAAGTGTTGTGGATGATGTTGTTCCACAAGGAGTTGAGGAACAACAACCAGTTCAAGTAGACATACCTCTTCGCAGGTCTGATAGGGTACGTCGTCAGCCTGAGAGATACTCATTTCTCTTGTCTGACCATGATGACATTGTGCTCATAGAGGATGAGCCTACCACCTATCAGGAAGCTGTGATGAGACCAGATTCTGAGAAATGGCTAGAAGCCATGAGATCCGAGATAGAATCCATGTACACCAACCAAGTATGGACTTTGGTTGATCCACCTGAAGGGGTAAAACCCATTGGGTGCAAGTGGGTCTTTAAGAGAAAGACTGACATGGATGGACTTATCTATAAGGGTCGCTTGGTAGCTAAAGGTTTCAAGCAGATTCATGGTATTGACTATGATGAAACCTTTTCTCCAGTGGCGATGTTTAAGTCCATTCGGATCATGCTTGCTATTGCAGCCTACCATGACTATGAGATATGGCAGATGGATGTCAAAACCGTGTTTCTGAATGGAAACCTACTCGAGGATGTGTACATGACACAACCTGAGGGTTTTGTAGATCCACAACATACTAGTAGAGTATGCAAGCTGCATAGGTCCATTTATGGACTAAAGCAAGCTTCTCGGAGCTGGAATCTTCGATTCGATGATGCGATCAAACAGTTTGGTTTCATCAAGAATGAAGATGAGCCTTGTGTCTACAAGAAGGTTGTAGGGGACATAGTTGTCTTCCTCATACTGTATGTGGATGACATACTACTCATTGGGAAGGACATCAGTCTGTCAAGACATGGCTAGGGAGTTGCTTCTCAATGAAGGACTTAGGTGAGGCATCTCGTATTCTTGGGATACAGATCTATAGAGATAGATCTAAGAGATTGCTTGGCCTAAGTCAGAGTACATATATTGACAAGGTACTCCTTCGGTTTGCCATGCAGAATTCCAAGAAGGGATTTCTGCCGATGTCACATGGCGTGAGTCTTTCGAAGACTCAAGGTCCCTCTTCTAGAGAGGAGAGAGACCGCATGGATCAGATCCCTTATGCCTCAGCCATAGGATCTATCATGTACGCCATGCTATGTACTCGACCAGATGTCTCGTATGCTTTGAGCATGACGAGCAGATACCAGTCGATCCAAGTCATCGATAGCGGTCAAGAATATTCTTAAGTACTTACGAAGGACTAAAGAATATTTCTTGATATATGGAGGCAATGATGAGCTAACCGTAAAGGGTTACAGTGATGCTAGCTTCCAGACCGATCGGATGATTATCGATCGTGGTTCGTATTTTGCATTAATGGTGGTGCTATCACCGGAAGAGTTCAAGCGGATACGATGGTGATTCTACAACGAGTATATTCTTGCATCGAGGCGCAAAGGAGGCGCTTGGATCCGCAAGTTCATCATCACTTGGGGTGGTTCCTAGCATCGCGACCCATTGAGCTCTATTGTGACAACAATGGAGCTATAACAGCGAAGGAACCTCGCTCACACCAGCGGACCAAGCACATACTACGGCGCTTCCATCTCATTCGAGAGATTATCGATAGAGGAGATGTGAAGATTTGCAGAGTACCTACAGAGGCTAACATCGCAGATCCCTTGACCAAGGCTTTGTCACAAAGGAAGCATGTGGTCACACTAGGTCTTTAGGCCTTAGAGCCTATACTGATTGGCACTAGTGCTAGTGGGAGATTGTTAGTTAGAGCCCTAGAGCCAATCATTTGATGATTGTATGGACTCATGTATATCATATTCTTGTATATTAATAAAGACATTTGTTTGGTTATTATACTTATTTATATTAGTGCCAAATAGACTAAGTATAATAGCGTCCTTGAGTAGAAGGTTCATACCTATATCAATCGATTAGTTGAATCGATAGTGAGATGATATAGGGAACACTACTCTAAATCATTCCTAGTCGAGTATTAGCATTCATGGACAATGTTAATACAATAAGACTAGCATGTAGGTCAGCTCGATGACTTGATCTCACAAGTCATGGATATAGAGATATCAAGCTGACACATGGGTATGCATTAGAGAATGTATACTGAATGACCCGCCATGAGAAAGTATCATGGATCGTTATATGAGTGTCATATACTTTCTCATGTGGCTATTAGTATGACTATTAGTCCTTAGACCTGAAGTCACCATGGATCCCTACATAAGGAGTTATGTACTTTAGTTTCGTCAAACGTCACCCGTAACTGGGTGGACTATAAAGGCGATTACTGGGTATGTAACGAATTATGCAGAGGGATGTGAGTGATGTAGATGGGATCTATCCCTTTCATATGACGGGAGCGACATCGCTATTCTTGATAGAGTGAGACCACTAAGCGCATGGCCATGCCCAAATGAGTCAACATTAGATGTTGAGCTCATTTGATCGAGTGAGTCTACTTGGAGTTCAAGATTTAGATTGATTAGAGGATGACACAGTCTATGCCTCACATTGATCAATCTAGATGTCTAGGATAGAAGGACACTTGTCATTATTTTGTGAGTAGACACAATTGGTAGTCACAAGGTGATGTCGGATCTCGACATTCTTGTAACTTGGGTAGTAATGATGTGTTGCTAGATACCGCTCATTACTTATGCTCCTAAATGGGTTTAGGGCATTGCCAACGTTACAAGAACCTATAGGGTCACACACTTAGGACAATTAGGTGGAGATTAGGTTCATATGATGAACCAAGAGGATTAGATTCATTTGATGAATCAAATTGGATTAAGAGTAATCCTAATTGGGCTAACTTGAGTTCGACTCAAGTTGATTCATGTGTTAAATGAGTCTAATTTAGATTTTGACTCATTGAATCAATTTAATTTAATGAATTAGATTCATTATATTAAGTTGGCTCGAATCAAATGGTTGGATTAGATCCACCATGGTAGAGATGGAGTCAAGTTTGACTTGACTTGAGAAGGAAGACCAAAGGTCAATTGTGACTTGAACCTCTTGCCACCTCATTGGAGAGTTGGCATTAGGTGGACCAATACTGATGTTCCACATCATCATGGGTGCCACCTCATGGAAGTAACAAAGCCACTCTCTTAATGGTTTCATATTAATTGCAATTAATGCAATTAATGCAATTAATGTGATTTTATGGTTTCATATTAATTGCAATTAATGCAATTAATGTGAATTTTGAAATGTGGCCGGCCACTTGGTTTTTGGGTGAAAAATTCATTTTTCATTCACTTGTGTGCATCTTCCTCCTTCTCCCTCTCAAGCTCTCCCTCTCCCTCTCCTCCCTTGGCCGAACCACATAGGTGCTAGCACACCTTGGTTTTTGGTCATCTCCATCTAGTGTGTCCGTGTGGATACTTCTAGAGGACCGGCGCTTGACGGTCTTGAGATCCGGCATCATTTGGACGAGCGGGAACGCGAAGGGCATCGCATCAAGGGTAAACACTTTTTCCTCATAGATCTAAGTAGTAGATCAGTTTTTGAACTCGTACAAGAAATAGTTTTTCAAATTTTTATACGAATCTTTGCACGGATCTACGGCTTTGGGTCCTTCGGGGTTTCCACGACGCGAAAAAGCGGTTTTCGCGGCTCGAAGAACCCAACATTTTCGTTATTGTTTATTATGTTATTTCCTTTGACACTTGGATATTAGATACCGGATGTGACTTATGTAATGACATACATGGGCTAAGTAATAGCAGAAGACTCGTTAAGGGAGAAACAAATATGTGAGTTGCCAATGGAGCAAAGGTTGTAGCTGTTGCCATCGAACATATTTGTTGAAGTTTCCTAATGGGCTTGTCTGAGAATTGGATAACTGTTATTTCGTTCTTGCATTAATAAAAAAATATTATTTCTATTTCTTGTTTAAATAGAAAGGGTTTTCATTTGATTTTAATAACAATTATTGTTATATAACTTTAAATTATACTGGAACTTTATGCAATAACATCTACGCATTAGATATGCCCGACGACATATTCAATATCGAAACGAGCAACAAATGTGCTTAAAAAGATGATCCGTAACCTTCTACTCATGGCATTGTCGCCTTGGCTTATAAATAAGAAATGCATGTTCAAATTGCTAAGACTTGTAATTTTGGAATCATTTAAATTAGGTTCATTTAGTACATGTGATTCATGTTTAAAAGGCAAATGATAAAGTTACCTTTTATTGAAAAGGGTAAACTAGTCAAGGAGTTACTTGGTCTCATACATACCTATGTATGTGGATCAATGTCAACTCATGCACTAGGTAGTTATAACTACTTCCTCACCTTTATCGATGATCATTCATGATTTGGTTATATGTATCTTATGAAACACAAATATGAAACCTTTAAAAAGTTCAAACAATTCAAAAATAAAGTAGAGAAACAACTTGATAAAAGTATTAAAATATTTCGATCCGATTGAGGTGGTGAATACTTAAGCAAAGAGTTTCAAGATTATCTAAAAAACAATGAAATATTGTCTCAATGAACTCCGCCTTATAGCCACAACATAATGGTGTATTTGAAAGGTAAAATCGAACATTGTTGGACATGATTAGGTCAATGATGAATCATACAATTCTTTCCAAAGTCTTTTGGGGCTATACACTCGAGATAACTATTTACTTGCTAAACAGAGTCCCGACTAAGGCAATCTTTGCTACCTCATTTGAACTATGGGCTAATAAGATGTTGGACCCCGTGGCTGTTTTGATGTGATCAACCAAGTTGGTTAGGTCCTACTTTGTGTTTGATCCCTGTGTCTGAGTGTGCAGGAGCTTAGGAGCACAGGATGTTGAGCGGAAGACGCAGCTAGCGAGAAGGACGGCACGGGAAGAGAGCGGACGGGCTCGGTGCGTCCGAAGGACGAGAGAGTTGTGGAAGAGTACACCGGTGGGCGAGAAGAGCGGCGTTCGAGGGACGTTAAGCCGGGGAGGAAGGCTGCTCGAGGAGGAGGCCAGAAATTGGGTTCGGGTGAGCCCTATTTTGGTTGGTCGAAATCATCTAAAAGAACGGAGCTTCGGAAGTCAAAGCGAAGGAAATAGCAAGTTGGAATTCAAGCTCAAGGCGCCTTGAACAAAGCATGGAGGCGCCTTCATGGGCTCGTTGAAGGCGCCTTCATGACTCATTGAAGGCGCCTTGAGCTCGTCAAAACTGACCGTTTGCGCTGCGAATAAAGTTTTATCCACCCAATCAATGGAGGCGCCTTGGACCTTAGTTGGAGGCGCCTTGGACCTTAGTTGGAGGTGCCTTGGACCTCCGAGATAGAATTTTTAGAGGCTATTTAAAGGTCCCTAGAACTAGGAATTAGAAATCAACTCAGTATTCAACTCTGTAATCAATTTCTAGCAGCTTGTGAGCTTTCTCAGTGTGTAAAAAGGCTTCTCCACCTACAGTAATGGAGACTTTCTTAGTGCGCGCTTTTCATCGTCCTAGATTAACAACTTTCTTGGTTGTAATCAGGTTAACTCCCGAGTCTTTAGTTTATTTCTGCTTGCTTTTTGTTTTAGTCTTATTATAGTTTCTTTTATTTTGAGTTGAAAATTCCGAGAAGCGTATACTTTATTTTTTCATGCAATTCACCCCCCTCTTGCCGGCCTCCGCTGCACCAACAATTGGTATCAGAGTCAGACCGCCTCAGAAGGACTAACCGCGGAGTGAAGCACAATGATCAAGACGATGGCTGAAGCAAATATTCATCCCCTGAAGTTCGACGGACACTTCGCGACGTGGAAACGCCGGATGGAGGTATTTTTCAAGACAGAATTTGATATTTGTATAACCATGAAATATGACTGTGTAGTTCCAAAAGACAAAGAAGAATTCAACTGGACAAAGAAGGAGCAGGCAGAATTTGGGGCCAACGGAAAGACGGAATTCCACCTACTCAGCTTGTTGCCGCCCCAGGAGGTAAGTCGGATCAGGAGCTACGATTCCGCTAAAGACCTCTGGGTCAAATTCCTAGAGCTTCACGAAGGTACCTCGGAAGCTAAGCTAGCGAGGTGCGACATCCTTCGGTCCCAGTTAACGAATCTTCGGATGAACAGCGGCGAGAAGGTAGCGCAACTCCAAGCAAGGATTAAGGAGCTAATAACTCAACTAAGCAATCTTGGAGAAGAAGTATCGAACCGGGACTCGATCCGGTATGCGCTCAACGCCTTCCCTGGAACTCCAGATAGTGGGCATCCTTAGTAGATGCATGGTATATCTCTAAGGATTTCGAGATTAAGTACTTTAAAAAATTTGTTTTCTACTTTTGAACTTCACGAATCTCGAGTTGCAGAGCCCAATGGAGTAGAGAAGACTAGTCAGAACATTACTCTAAAGGCAAGAATAAACGGTTCTGACTCCGAAGCCTCGATCGACGAATCCGAAGCTGCATTAATGGTAAGACGATTTAATAAGTTTTTTAAATCTAACAAATTTAGATCGCAGTCAAGTAAACATCATCAAAAGAGAAGGACAGTCCGTTGCTACAACTGCAACAAAGAAGGGCACATCAAGGATGACTGCCCAAAATTAAAGAAAAAGGAGAAAGAGAAGGAAATGACAAAGTACAAGAAACGAGAATCCTCCAAACAGAAAAACCTGAAGGCCACTTGGTCAGATTCGTCTTCTTCTGAATCAGATGTCGAAGCCTTTTCTGGGTTAGCACTAATGGCTAACCATCAGCTGGAAGAAGAGTCAACCTTAGAAATGAGCATAGATGAAGGGGAAGGAACTTCAGACGAAGAAAGCGACGATGAAGGGGGAGCATCACCGAGTCAGGTAAGTCAGGTACGTAATCTGAACCCCTACTCAATCGTTTCAATTTATTAAGTCTCTTTCTAAAGATTTATTCAAATTAGAAAAAGAAAATGCTGAATTGAAATTGAACCTAGCAAAAACATGCCCACTAGAAATGTATGATAATCTAAAATTAGAAAATGAAAAATTAAAAGTTGAAATTGAGAAATTGAAGAATAATGATGCATGCTTAAATAAATTTCCAAAATCAAAATTAAGAATTTATGAAAAATTGAATTGGTATATTAGAAAACATCAGAGATAACTTAGGAAAGTCCCCAGAAATTATGTACCCCCTAAATTTTTGAATAACCCAGTAGGAAGGAATCTATACTAGATTCCAAAATCCTTGCTAGATTAAAATTTTTTTAAGGCTTTTAGAAGAAAAATTAAATGTTAAAATTTCTTTATGAAGCTTTGTTTAAGGAAGTGGTTGTTGCTCCAATAACCAAGAAGGTGTAGTGCCTCGTCACGACCTGAAAGCTGAAATATTGAAATAAAATGTTTAATTAACTTTCTGAAAAAGCATTAAAAATAGAATTAAATAATGCTTTGAAAGTTTTCAAACATTTTTGGAAAATTCTAAAAATTAATTTTGACTTAGAAATTATTTTGAAAAATTCAAAAAATTCAGTTTACTTAGATATGTTTACTCATTTTAGCCTAACTTAAAAATTTGCCAAACATTTTTTTAAAATATCATATTCTCTTACTATTACCCCGTTTTTGCTGTGATCAACGGGGGAGAGAAAAGTACAAGTTTAGTGGGAGAGAATTTTTTAAATTTTAAAATATTTTTGAAAAAATTCTGCTTAACTCTTAATTAAGTAGTTGTAATTTTATTTATTGCAAACTTATGCTTAATATGTTAGTTTAGTAATTTTTTTTAATTACTGTTTGTCTATTTTTACCCTAACTTGAACTTGGGTTGATGCACATCAAAAAGGGAGATATTGTTAGACCCCGTGGCTGTTTTGATGTGATCAACCAAGTTGGTTAGGTCCTGCTTTGTGTTTGATCCCTGTGTCTGAGTGTGCAGGAGCTTAAGAGCGCAGGAAGTCGAGCGAAAGACGCAGCTAGCGAGAAGGACGACATGGGAAGGGAGCCGACGGGATCGGTGCGTCTGAAGGATGAGAGAGCTGCGGAAGAGTACACCGGTGGGCGAGAAGAACGTGTGCGGCGTTCGAGGGATGTTAAGCCGGGGAGGAAGGATGCTCAAGGAGGAGGCCGCAAATTGGGTTCGGGTGAGCCCTATTTCGGTTGGCCGAAATCACCCAAAAGAACGGAGCTTCGGAAGTCAAAGCGAAGGTAACAGTGAGCTGGAATTCAAGCTTAAGGCGCCTTGAACAAAGCATGGAGGCGCCTTCATGGGTTCGTTGAAGGCGCCTTCATGACTCATTGAAGGCACTTGAGCTCGTCAAAACTGACCGTTTGCGCTGCAGATAAAGTTTTATCCACCCAATCAATGGAGGCGCCTTTTGTAGGATCGATAAGAATTTAGATATCTCCACAATTGCATGATATTGTCCATTTTGGGCCTAAGCCCTCATGGTTTTGCTCTTGGGCTCTCCCCAAAAGGCCTCATGCCAATGGAGATATCTTTTCTCTTATAAACCCATGATCTTTCCCATGTGTTTCCAATATGGGACTATGTTTGCAACCTTGCAACCCCAACAATCCCCCCCTCAAACAAAGGACCATAGGTTTCCCACGTCTGATCCTCGACCCACCAGGTCTTCCTGCCCCTCGGTCCACCCGACCTACTAGGACTTCCTGCCCCTCGGTCCACCCGACCTACTAGGACTTCCTTGCCTAGCCGCAACTAGGACTTCCTGCCCGGTGTCTGGTCCTCTTGATCCGAACATAGGAGCCTCCACTTTCTTTGTTTGAGGTCAATATTATACCCACATGGCTCAATCAGACCATAGCTCTTGTGCACAGTCGGCGGTTAAACCTTCTGGCAGTCCGGGCTCTGATACCAATTGTAGGATCGATAAGAATTTAGATATCTCCACAATTACATGATATTGTCCATTTTGGGCCTAAGCCCTCATGATTTTGCTCTTGGGCTCTCCCCAAAAGGCCTCATGCCAATGGAGATATCTTTTCTCTTATAAACCCATGATCTTTCCCATGTGTTTCCAATATGGGACTATGTTTGCAACCTTGCAACCCCAACACCTTTTACCTCAGTTGGAGGCGCCTTGGACCTTCGAGATAGAATTTTCAGAGGCTATTTAAAGGTCCCTGAAACTAAGAATTAGAAATCAACTCAGTATTCAACTCTGTAATCAATTCCTAGCAGCTTGTGAGCTTTCTTAGTGTGTAAAAAGGCTTCTTCGCCTACAGTAAAGGAGACTTTCTTAGTGCACACTTTTCATCGCCCTGGATTAACAACCTTCTTGGTTGTAACCAGGTTAACTCCTGAGTCTCTAGTTTATTTCTGTTTGCTTTTTGTTTTAGTCTTATTATAGTTGTTTTTATTTTGAGTTGAAAATTCCGAGGAGGGTATACTTTATTTTTTCAGGCAATTCACCCCCTTCTTGCCGGCCTCCGCAGCATCAACAATTGATATCAGAGCCAAACCGCCTCAGAAGGACTAACCGCCGACTAAAGCACAACGATCAAGACGATGGCCGGAGCAAATATTCATCTCCCAAAGTTCGACAGAGACTTCGCGACGTGGAAACGCCGGATGGAGGTATTTTTCAAGATAGAATTTGATATTTGTTTAATCATGAAATATGGCTATGTAGTTCCAAAAGAGAAAGACGAATTCAACTGGACAAAGAAGGAACAGGCAGAATTCGTGGCCAACGGAAAGGCAGAATTCCACCTACTCAGCGTGTTGCCGCCCCAGGAGGTAAGTTGGATCGGGATCTACGATTCAGCTAAAGACCTCTGGGACAAATTCCTAGAGCTTCACGAAGGTATCTCGGAAGCTAAGCTAGTGAGGCGCGACATCCTCCGAACCCAGTTAACGAATCTTCGGATGAACAGTGGCGAGAAGGTAGCGCAACTCCAAGCAAGGATTAAGGAGCTAATAACTCAACTAAGCAATTTTGGAGAAGAAGTATCGAACCGGGACTTGATCCGGTACACGCTCAACGCCTTCCCCAGAACTCCAGAGTGGACATCCTTAGTAGATGCATACTATATCTCTAAGGACTTCGAGGTAAGTACTTTAGAAAATTTGTTTTCTACTTTTGAACTTCACGAATCTCGAGTTGCAAAGCCCAATGGAGTAGAGAAGACTAGTCAGAACATTACTCTAAAGGCAAGAATAAACGGTTCTGACTCCAAATCCTTGATCGACGAATCTGAAGCTGCATTAATGGTAAGACGATTTAATATTTTAAATCTAACAAATTTAGATCGCAGTCAAGTAAACATCATCAAAAGAGAAGGACAGCCAGTTGCTACAACTGCAACGAAGAAGGACACATCAAGAATGACTACCCAAAATTAAAGAAAAAGGAGGAAGAGAAGGAAAATACAAAGTACAAGAAACGAGAATCCTCCAAACAGAAAAACCTGAAGGCCACTTGGCCAGATTCGTCTTCTTCTGAATCAGACGTCGAAACCTTCTCTGGGTTAGCACTAATGGCTAACCATCAGCTAGAAGAAGAGTCAAGCTCAGAAATGAGCATATATGAAGGGGGAGGAACTTCAGACGAAGAAAGCGACGATGAAGTGGGAGCATCACCGAGTCAGGTAAATCAAGTACGTAATCTGAACCCCTACTCAATCGTTTCAATTTATTAAGTCACTTTCTAAAGATTTATTCAAATTAGAAAAAGAAAATACTGAATTGAAATTGAACCTAGGAAAAGTATGCCCACTAGAAATGTATGATAATATAAAATTAGAAAATGAAAAATTAAAAGTTAAAATTGAGAAATTGAAGAATAATGATGCATGCTTAAATAAATTTTCAAAATCAAAATTAAGAATTTATGAAAAATTGAATTGGTATATTAGAAAACATCAGGGACAACTTAGGAAAGTCCCCAGAAATTATGTAGCCCCTAAATTTTTGAATAACCCAGTAGGAAGGAATCTATACTAGATTCTAAAATCCTTGCTAGATTAAAATTTTTTTAAGGCTTTTAGAAGAAAAATTAAATGTTAAAATTTCTTTATGAAGCTTTGTCTAAGGAAGTGGTTGTTGCTCCAATAACCAAGAAGGCGTAGTGCCTCGCCACGACCTGGAAGCTGAAATATTGAAATAAAATATTTAATTAGTTTTCTGAAAAAGCATTAAAACTAGAATTAAATAATTCTTTGAAAGTTTTCAAATATTTTTGGAAAATTCTAAAAATTAATTTTGACTTAGAAATTATTTTGAAAAATTCAAAAAATTCAGTTTACTTAGATATGTTTACTCATTTTAGCCTAACTTAAAAATTTGCCAAACATTTTTTTAAAATATCATATTCTCTTACTATTACCCCGTTTTTGCTGTGATCAACGGGGGAGAGAAAAGTACAAGTTTAGGGGGAGAGAATTTTTTAAATTTTAAAATATTTTTGAAAAAATTCTGCTTAACTCTTAATTAAGTAGTTGTAATTTTATTTATTGCAAACTTATGCTTAATATGTTAGTTTAGTAATTTTTTTTAATTACTGTTTGTCTATTTTTACCCTAACTTGAACTTGGGTTGATGCACATCAAAAAGGGAGAGATTGTTAGACCCCGTGGCTGTTTTGATGTGATCAACCAAGTTGGTTAGGTCCTGCTTTGTGTTTGATCCCTACGTCTGAGTGTCCAGGAGCTTAGGAGCGCAGGAAGTCGAGCGGAAGACGCAGCTAGCGAGAACGACGGCACGGGAAGGGAGCCGACGGGCTCGGTGCGTCCGAAGGACGAGAGTGCTACGGAAGAGTACACCGGTGGGTGAGAAGAACATGCGCGGCGTTCGAGGGACGTTAAGCCGAGGAGGAAGGCTGCTCGAGGAGGAGGCCGGAAATTGGGTTCTGGTGAGCCCTTTTTCGGTTTGCCGAAATCACCCAAAAGAACGGAGCTTCGGAAGTCAAAGCGAAGGAAACAGCGAGCTGGAATTCAAGCTCAAGGAACTTTGAACAAAGCATGGAGGCACCTTCATGGGCTCATTGAAGGCGCCTTCATGACTCATTGAAGGCACCTTGAGCTGGTCAAAACTGACCGTTTGCGCTGCGGATAAAATTTTATCCACCCAATCAATGGAGGCGCGTTGGACCTCAGTTGGAGGCGCGTTGGACCTCCGAGATAGAATTTCCAGAGGCTATTTAAAGGCCCCTGGAACTAGGAATTAGAAATCAACTCAGTATTCAACTCTGTAATTAATTCCTAGCAGCTTGTGAGCTTTCTCAGTGTGTAAAAAGGCTTCTCCGCTTACAGTAAAGGAGATTTTCTTAGTGCGCGCTTTTCATCGCCCTGGATTAACAAACTTCTTGGTTGTAACCAGGTTAACGCCTGAGTCTCTAGTTTATTTCTGTTTGCTTTTTGTTTTAGTCTTATTATAGTTGCTTTTATTTTGAGTTGAAAATTCCGAGGAGGGTATACTTTATTTTTTCAAGCAATTCACCTCCCTCTTGCCGGCCTCCGCTGCACCAACATAAGAGACCTCATCTATCTCACTTGAAGATATGAGGTTGTCTTTCTTATGTGAAGAGGATTGTATCAGACAAATTAGACGCTAAGTTTGATAAGTGTCTATTTGTTAGTTACCCTAAGAAAATAAAGGGTTACCAATTCTATAATCTCTTAGAACAAAAAGTGTTTGTTTCAAGGCATGCTGTGTTCCTAGAGAAAGAGTTTCTCTTACCGAAAATAAGGGAGTATAGTTAAACTTGATGAAGTTTAAGAGACTCCAATAGATGCTGAAGAGATGCCTGGTTGAGAATCACAATCAATTACTCATAATGAAACCATTGGTTGAATTTATGGTAACAAAGCCTCTTCGTAGATCTCGTAGGACACACAATATTTCTAAAAGATATAGATCTCTCATAAGTGAATCGAATAAAAAGTTACTCATTAATGATGAGAACCCTACTGATTATGAAGAAGTTATGAAAAGTTTACAAAGAGATAAGTGGCTTACAACCATGGAGTCAAAAATGGATTCCATGTATGAAAACCAAGTTTAGAACTTAATGGACCACCTGAAGGCATTACACCTATTGGATTCAAATGAGTTTTTAAGAAGAAAACTGATATGGATGGTAATGTAATTACCTATAAAGTAAGATTAGTGGCAAAAGACTATTGTCAAAGGTAAGAAAGTGACTATGACGAAACCTTCTCACTAGTAGCTATGCTTAAATCCATTTGGATACTCTTGGCCATATTAGCTCATTATGATTATGAGATATGATAAATGAATGAAAAAAAAGCTTTTCTTAATAGAAACCTACTCGAGGACACATATATGATACTATAGGTCCCGTGCAGCCGGCAAGAGGGGGGGGGGGGTGAATTGCCTTAAAAAAATAAGTATACCCTTCTCAAAACTTACAACTTTGATTAAGACAAACATTTTAATAAAATAAACTAAAATGCATAAAATAAGTACGAGACACAAACTGTTTACTTGGTTTGCAACCAGGGAGGTTGCTAATCAAAGGCAAGTATAGCTCAACTAGCAGACTCCTTCTTCAACACAAGTTGAAGGCGGAGAAGTCCCGTATAGGATGTTGATGTTAGCTAGAGCTCTAGAGCCAATCATTTGATGAATGTATTTTGGACTTGTTGTATCATATTCTATATAAATAAAGGTATTTTGTTTTTGGTTATTATACTTACTTGTATTGGTGCCAAATAAACTAAGTATAATAACGTCCTTGAGTAGAAGGTTCTTACATATATCAATCGATTAGTTGAATCGATAGTGAGATGATATAGGGAACACTACTCTTAATCATTCCTAGTCGAGTATTAACATTCAGGGACAATGTTAATGCAATAAGACTAACATGTAGGTCAACTCGATGACTTGATCTCACAAGTCATGGATATAGAGATATCAAGTTGACACATGGGTATGCATTAGAGAATGTATACTGAATGACCCGCTATGAGAAAGTATCATGGATCGTTATATGAGTGTCATATACTTTCTCATGTGGCTGTTAATATGACTACTAGTCCTTAGACCTGAAGTCACCATGGTTCCCTACATAAGGAGTTATGTACTTTGGTTTCGTCAAACGTCACCCGTAATTGGGTGGACCATAAAGGCGATTACTGGGTATGTAACAAATTATGCGGAGGGATGTGAGTGATGTAGATGGGATCTATTCCTCCTATATGACGGGAGAGACATCGATATTCTTGATAGAGTGAGACCACGAAGTGCATGGCCATACCCAAATGAGTCAATATGAGATATTGAGCTCATTTGATTTAGTGAGTCTACTTGGAGTTCAATATTTAGATTGGTCAGAGGATGACACGGTCTATGCCTCACATTGATCAATCTAGATGTCTAGGATAGAAGGACACTTGTCATATATTGCGAGGAGTCACAATTAGTAGTCACAAGGTGATGTTGGATCTTAACATTCTTGTAACATTGGGTAGTAATGATGTGTTGCTAGATACCGCTCATTACTTATGCTCCTAAATGGGTTTAGGGGCATTGCCAACGTTACAAGAACCTATAGGGTCACACACAAAGAACAAGTGGATGGAGATTAGGTTCATATGATGAACCAATTGGATTAGGTTCATATGATGCACCAAAGATTGGATTTGGATTAATTCAAATTAGATTTATTGAGTTAGACTCAATTAGATTCAATTGTTGAATAAGTCTAATTTAAATTTGATTCATTGAGTCAATTTATATTAATGAATTGAGATTCATTAGATTAAAATTGACTTGAATCAAAGGTTGGATTTAACTCAACAAGGAAGAGAATTGGTCAATTTTGACTTGACTAAATGGAAGTTGAAACATCAAGTTTGACTTGATGTATTGCCACATCATGAAGGTTGACTCATCCTACATGGCATGACTAACCTTGCCACATCATCTCCACATCATCAAGGGAGATCAAGAGGTTACGATCCTCTATTTAATGTGGCCGACCACATTAAATGGGGAGTTACCCATGTGTGGCCGACCACATAATGAAAAAAAGGGTTTCATTTTTGTGGCATTGATTTGGTGTTGAATGCTTCTTCCTCCTTAGCTCTCTTCCTCCTCCTTTGCTGTTGTTGCCATGAGTTTTCAAGCAAGGTGAAGGTGAGTGAGTTGAGTTCCAAGAGAATAGGGTGGAGTGAAGGTCACAAAGGAGGGTACCTAGAGGAATGTATGAGATTCCTTTTACTTTCTCTCCTTTCTCCCTTTTAAATCCTACCCGAGAGCCCTAGGAAGTGCTAGCACACTTGAGGTGCTCTTTTCTCCATCCTTGTGTGTTAGAGAACACATCTTGTTCGTGTGGATACTTCTAGAGGATTGTCTACGTTGGCAATCTCGAGATTCGGCGTACCTTGGACGAGCGGGATACGCGAAGGGCGCGCTTCAAAGGTATAACCCTTTTTCATGTAGATCTAGGAGTAGATCTTGATAGAAACTCGTATTCGTAGTTTTAGAAATTTTTCTTTGCACGGATCCGTTGGCTTTGGGGCTTTCGGGGTTTCCGCGACGTGAAAACGTGATTTTCGCGGTCCGAAAAACCTAACAGTTGACAACATAAGAACTTGAAAATAGAATAAGAACTTTAAATACAGAAAGTGTTGTTCGAAACTACTAAGATCAATACTCAATTTATATCCTGCTAGTCGAATTTAACCGTTTGCTGATGTGGCATGATCCAGGCGCCCAGACCCTATCCGGGTGCCCCAACGTGGCAAACTCTATTTCCACACAACGGCCTTCGCAACAGTGTGAAGATAACTTTTTATGCACTCCCGGGCGCTCGGACCACTGTAGACGTGGACATAAAGTTGATCCACTGGGTTGAGGCACCCTTTTAGCACTAAAATGATCCGGGTGTCCAGATCAATCAGCCTTGTGCTGACTGTTCAGCACCTTTTCTGGTTGCTTGGTTAATCTTGGTCATCTGAAATTTGGCTCACCTGAACCCATCTTCCGGCCGTCTCCTTGAGCAATCTTCCGCTCTGGCTTCTCGTCCCTCGAAAATGCACGTGCTTTATTCTCATCCGCTAGCATACTCTTCCACGGCACCTCGTCCCTCGGATGCACCGAGCCTGCCAACTCTTTCCCGTGCCATCCTTCTGGCTAGATGCATCTTTCGCTTGACTTCTTGTGCTCCTAAGTTCCTGCACACTTAGACATAAGGATCAAACACAACAAGACCTAACTTGACTTCGTTGATCACACCAAAACTACCATGGGGTACTTATAGATACAACCCGAGAATTTCACATCTGTTGACAAAATAAAGTATGCAAGCTTCAATGGTCCATTTATGGACTGAAGCAATCATCCAGTAATTAGAACATCTATTTTGATGAGACAATCAAAAAGTTTGATTTCTCACAAAATCCTAACGAACCTTGTGTATACTAGAAGGTTAGTGAGAGTATAGTTGTATTCCTTATATTATATGTTGATGATATATTACTCATAGGAAACGACATGCTAATTCTACAATCAGTTAGAATTTGGTTGTCCAAGATGTTCTTCATGAAAGACATAGGAGAAACAACTTACATCCTCAGGATGAAGATCTATATAGATAGATCAAAAAGGTTGTTTGGTCTTTCACATTCTATATATATAGACAGAGTGCTAAAATGGTTTAGCATGTCTGAATCAAAGAAAGATTTTATACCCATACAGTATGTAATTCACTTTTAAAATCTATGTGCCCACGCACAGAAGATAAGGGGATTTGTATAAATAAGATTCTCTATGCATTTATGATACGATCTATCATGTATGCTATGTTATAAACTCAGCTCGATGTATCATACATTATGAGTATCCATGATTAGAAAATTTATAGAAACTCATAAAAACTAGTTTCATGTCATTCTGAGCTCTTTGGGTACCTCAACTGGCTTTGGAAAGTTTATTTTTTAAAAAAATAGAATCTGCAATGAATTTCAAAATTCATCGTCGATCTGTAATGAATTTCAAAGTTCGTAACATATTTGATATTTATATATATATAAATTTGAAATTTTCGAGGCTAGTTAGGCAAAAAAAATTACGACGAATACTAATTTCGTCGCAAAATTTGCGATGAATCCTAAATTCATCGTAAAATTTGCCATGAGTCCTAAATTTGTCGCAAAAATTTGCGATGAATGAATCATTATTCACAAAATATGCAACGAATCCATTATTCATCGCATATTCAGCGACGAATATGGTAGTTCGTTGCTAATTTTCATTGAGTTTTAAGATGAATAATATTTTGTTGTTAATTAGCGATGAAAATATCTTTATCACAAACATTGTCACTAAACTGGGACAAGTTCATTTTTTGTCACAAAAGTTATCACAAATTTACAACGAATAATTTTTATCACAAATATTTATTACTAAATTATAATTTTTTTAGTGTATGACATGTTACTTAGTCACATGATCGTCAAGCGAGTAATTTTGAATTTTGATAATTTATCAAATTGGATGTTTTAAGTCTTTTAATAGATATAATATTTTAAGTCATGATTTATGATTTATGACTTATAATTTATAATATTTTTTTGTTTCCTATAAGATATTCTTAAATTCGATGGTATGAACTAATACTGTCGTTCAAATATATATATATAATCCAGATGCCTAGACTCATTTAGTATTATTTTTTTTTATTTTGGGTATATTATATGTATTTAGGGTTTAAAATTTTAGGATTTAGGAGTTGAGTTATAATGAGTTTAAGTTAATAAGATTTTTCCTTTAGGATTCAGGCTTCCCTCTTGGATTATAGTGTTCAATATTAAAATTTTTAGATGCTCACTGAGTATATTATATGTATTTAGGGTTTAAGATTTTAGAATTGAGGGATTGAGTTATAATAAGTTTAAGTTAATAAGATTTTTCTCTAGAGTTTAGGCTTTCCTCTTGGATTATAGTATTCAAGATAAAAAAGTTGATATGCTCACGGGGAATAATATATGTATTTATGATATTTCGGATTTAAGATTTAATTTTTTTTTTGTTTTTAAAAATGAAATAATAATAATAATAAAAAGAATCTAGATGCCTTGATTTAATCCAAACGCCTTGACCAAAAATTTAAAAATAAAAAATAAATTGAGGCGCTTGAATTAATTTCAGACACCTCGAATAAATTATCATAGACCATTTCATGTGTGTATATATAGAGAGAGAGGGGGGGGATTATGTTGGACGTTGAGAGGAGACGAATGGGCATTGCTTCCCCTTCATCTCCCCTTTGTGCAAACATCAAGGAGATGAAGGGTCGTCCTTTCTCCTTCGTCTTCCTCTTTCATCTTATAAAATACGTCCAAGGTAATCAGAGAGGAAATGAGAAGGAAAAGGGAAGGTGATCAGAGAGGGCATAAGAGCAGAAGCTCTGGAGGTGAACGGAGAAGAAAAGTAGAACATCTGGGATTTGGTTCGTGAAAGATTTCAAGGAGGTTCCGAGTGGTGATCTTCTCGGCGACAGAAGTAGTCTTCTCGGCGACATCTTCAGCGAGTTCTTCGGGAGATCAATGTAAGTCATTTACAGTTGGTTTCTATTTTTGTTTCATGCTATTTGGATCAACAATGGTATCAGAGCCAAAATTATGGTTCTGAAAACATGAAATTAACTGTGAAATGGCGACATTGCGATTTCGCAATAATCGTCAATGCTGTCGAAGTCGCGATTTCCTCCCGGACATATGACGGTAGAGGAGCGCCGACGATCACGTTAAAATATCGGTGGAAGTTGGCTGCGGGACGCCTCGTGTTTATCGCGAGAAAGCTCACGTTTTTTTTCTTTTTGTCGAGAAGAAGATGAACTGTACCTACTGTTCATCTGTCAATTGAATCGATTAACGAATCGATTCGATTTAATTGAATCGATTGAAATGAATTTCAATCGATTCAAAATCGGAGCGAACAATGTTTCAGTTTTTAACGAAGCACAGTGCTTAATCAATTCATGAATCGATTGAAAAAAAATGAGAAGCATAGTGTATAGTTTAATTCGTTCTTTTCAATACATAAGACTTTCATTAAACTAGTGCATGTGTAAACCTTTAGTTAAATATATTTATTAATTAATTAAATACATAAGGAAATATATTATTAATTAATAAATAGATATTTAATTAATTTATAGTTCAATTTATTGAAATTTGAACCAGACCAACTTGTCCAATCAAACCCAGGTCTGGTTTATCTGTTGATTTAAGCAGACCAGTTTAATTCAATGATACCTAGATCTGGTTCAAATTATTTATTGGTATAACTAGTTCGATTTATTATTGAATTAATTGGGGTGATCTTGATTACAGAAGTTAGGCTGATCAAATATGATTAGATTAGTTTTGTTGTGTCAGATTTGATAAAAAAGATTAGATTTATTTTAATTGGTCAGACTTAATCCAATGGGCAATTGGGTGAATCAAATGGTCATAAGTTTGATCAATAAGTCTGAGATTGACTCAAATGAGTTTAAATAATAATAGAACATAAGTCAGAAATCCCTGTCCAATTAGATTAGTTTTAATGAGGACGATAGACTAAGCTTAAGATCCGGATTCTTGATCGACCGATCTAATGTGTCAGTTACATAAGATTCCCCAAAATAAGGAAATTTGTTTTTCTTAATTGCTTGTGTATTCTGTATATTTTGTTCTATATGTAAGAATTGAATATGACCGGTTTTTGTTATTGGTCTGTCGATTTTATACTAACATCATAATTTTCAATTCCAGATGCAAAGAACGATATACATGATGTCTGGTCGCTATGAACGACAACATGAGTTATAGGAGGAGATCAAGAAGCTGGAATATGACCCAGATCACCGAGTCGGTAGGCTTATTGGTCGGCTTGATTGATTGTTCTGGAATCTTGAGCAAGAAGGGTATCCAGTCCAAGAAAAAGAAAGAAGATGGTCTCTGGTTTATTCATTATCGGAACATCTAAGGCAGATAACATTCCAACTTTGAGATGATTCTGATGGGCACATCTCATATTCAGAGATGTGCAGACAATTACTTCATTTGGAATGGGGTCTTGAAGAATCTG
This sequence comes from Zingiber officinale, assembly GCF_018446385.1. Lineage (NCBI taxonomy): Eukaryota > Viridiplantae > Streptophyta > Magnoliopsida > Zingiberales > Zingiberaceae > Zingiber > Zingiber officinale. The sequence goes on from NC_055990.1 coordinate 93,177,304, forward strand.
AAGAGAATCCAGATCCCGAAGATACGAACCTTGAAGAATCCGAGGAGGATCCAGAAATAGATTCTGAAGATTTAGAGGAGGATCCAAATCCTGCAGAATCTGAAGATGATCCAGAAATGAACCTCGAAGAACTTGAAGAGGATCCAGAAATGGATCCTGAAGATTTTGAGGAGAATCTAGAGATGGATCCCGAGGAGGATCTAGAGATGGATCTTGAAGAATCAGAGGAGGATCCTCAAGAGTGTGTAGAAGATCCAGAAATGGATCTGATGGATACATCTGAGGCTGATCCACCCATTATAGAGTCTGAGATAAACGGGATACAATTGCCCACTGCTCTAGCATTTATCCTAGTGGGAGTAGTGCTGGCCTATCTAGTTTATTAGTGTTCTATTTACTGTCATTATGTACGAATAGTGTTAGCTCATTTAGTGTTTGAGTCATGAAATAATTTCTGTCGTTATGTACGAACATAATTATATAATGAAAAGTTATGTTATATGTTAACTAACTTGCTCAAGATTAGTTCATATGAAAAAAATGATTAGTTCATTTTAATAATGATTTGTTCATTAGATGGGATATGTATAATATGTTTGATCAATGTTGATTAGATTAGAACATACAAATGATGAGTGGAAACAATGTTATCACTTGATTTTGTAAACTAATTCTAATTTACACTGAGTCAATAATTAATTGCACATATATGAATTACACTAAAATAATAAATAATGTGTTTATTTATATAGATCATGGCAACTAAAAACATCATAGCTGAACTCAATAAGGGTGAGAAATTATATGGGGATAACTACAAAATCTGGCACCTCAAGGTACAATATGGTCTTGAGGAACAAGAAGTTTTAGAGGTTGTAAATCAAATCATGGAAGAACCAGCTGATGGTTCTACAACACAGCACAGACGTGACCTTGATGCCTATAAGGCATGGAAAAGGAAAGACTTCATTGCTAAGGGTATATTGATTAGTTCAATGGTGGGTGACCTGGTATTTGAGTATGAGCCATTACCATCGGCTCATGCTGTCTGGGTAGCCCTTAAAGAGAAGTATAGTGGAGTAAGTCTCAGTAAGCTCCGTCAGCTAACAATTAAGTTTGATAGCTGTAAAAAACACTCGAATGTTACCATGAACCAACATCTCAGGGAGATGGGTAACATGATTCGAAAGCTTAAGACTGTTGGTTATGCATTGACTGATAAACAACAGGTTCAAGTAGTTATCCATTCCCTTCTTGAGACTTTCACCGATGTCTCACGCCATGTTGAACTTGAGGTGGAGAGGATTGAATCAGCAAGGATTTCTGGTCAAGATTTTGTAGCTGAAGGTTCTGGTTCCAAGAATAAGAAAAGATGGTTTAAGAAAGGAAAGGGAAAAGGAAAGGAGGCTAGTGCTGTTGCTGTTAAAGACCAAATCAAGAAGAAAGAAAAGAGATATGGACAAAGACCTATGAGCAAGTTGACCTGCTTCAACTGTGGCAAGAAGGGTCATTTTACTCGGGATTGTACTGAGCCTAAAAAGGTAGATCCATTGTTATCTTCTTTCCATGAACAATATGTTGCAAGTATAGTATTGTTAGCTGATTCATATCCTTTGTGGATTGTAGATTCAGGAGCAATGAACCACGTAGCACGTGATCGAGCTATATATGTGGAGTACTGTCGGGTACCAGTTGGCAACAAATAGATATATATAGGAAACAATGCAAGAATTGAAGTCAAAGGAATTGACACTTGCAAGCTCAACCTACGCGGTGGGCGTACCTTGTTTCTACATGATGTCCTGTATGTTCCTGAGATTCGACGGAATCTGGTTTCCGTCATTTGTGTTCTTGATTTAGGTTATAATGTAAATTTTTATACCCATTGTGTGGAACTTCGAATTAACTCTGTGTTAATTGGGTATGGTTTTATGTAACAAATATTTTTATGGTTCTTGATGTAGAACCAAATAATAATGATGGTTATTTTTTAAACATTGCTCTTACTAGTAATGCTGATGTTAATGATGAAATTTGGCATGCTAGGTTAGGACATATAGGACAAGAACGAATGAATAGATTAGCTAAGGAGGACCTTTTAGGCACTTATGCTAAGATTAACTTGTCTATATGTGAGCATTGTCTTACTGGAAAGACGACTAGAAAACCATTTAGTAAGACTATTAGGACTGAATCACCATTGTAATTAATTTATTCGGATATTTGTAGTCCAATGAATATGAAGGCTAGAAATGGGAGTTCTTATTTCATTACATGTATTGATGACTTCACACGTTTTGGTCATGTGTATTTGATTTCTCACAAATCTGAAGCATTAGATTGCTTTATTCGTTACATGAACGAAGTTGAGAATCAATTGGAACGTAAGGTTAAAACCTTGCGCACTGACCGTAGAGGTGAATATTTGTCTGATCAGTTCAAGACAATATGTAATGAGAAAGGGATTATTAGATAGCTAACTATCCCTGGAACTCCACAGCAAAATGGGGTTGCTGAAAGAAGAAATAGGACTCTTTTTAAAATGGTTAGGTCTATGATGACACAGGCTAATTTGCCAATCTCCTATTGGGGAGATGCATTATCAGTTGCGGCCTATATGCTTAACAAAGTGCCTTTAAAGTCAATTCCATCTACCCCACATGAACGTTGGACAGGCAGAAAGTCGGATTTGAGTGATCTAAGACCTTGGGGGT